>NW_024426996.1:53200729-53570191 GCF_017311325.1 Ursus maritimus
AACCACAAAGGACCAGGACAGGTAAATCAGTCTTGGGAAAGAAGAACGAATCCACAACTGTTCTGCAACTATGATGTCAAGAATACACGATGGGAAAAGAACAGTCTCCTCAAGAAGTTCTGTAGGGAAAACTGAAAATGCAAAGTCAAAAAAGTAAAATTGGACCCCTATTGTACACTATACACAAAAATCAACTCAAAATGGATTAAAGACTTAAACAGAGGACCTGAAAATTTAAAACCCCCAGAAGAAAACATAGGGAAATCTTCATGGAGTTGATCTCGGCAGTGATTCCACTGATGTTGACGTTAAAATCGTAGACAGCAGAAACAAAAATAAAGAAGCTGGGCTGCATCAAAGTGAAAAGCTTCTGCACAGCAGAGGAAACAATGAACAAGATGACAAGGCGGCTGTGGAATGGGAGAAAAAATTCACACACACTATATCTATAAGGGGTTAATCTCCAATATATATAAGGAACTCCTATAACTCAATAATAAAAAGCCTAATAATCCAATTTAAAAACAGGCTAAGAACTTGAATAGATATTTCTCCAAAGAAGACACGCAAATGGCCAACAGAAATATGAAAAGGTGCTCAAAGTCACTCCTCATTAGAGAACTGCGGATCAAAAATCACAAGAAATCACCTCATACCTGTAAGGAAGGCTGCTATCAAAAAAAGAAAAAAAGTAAAAGACAAGTGGTAACAAGGATGTGGAGAAATTTAAAATCCTTTCACACTGTGAGAAGGCAAAATGGTACAACCGCTATGGAAAATGCTATGGAGGTTCTTCAAAACTTAAAAACAGAACTACCATATGATTAATCTGGCAATCTCACTTCACGCATATATCCAAAACAATTGAAATCAGGATCTCTAACAGATATTAGCACTCCTGTGTTCACTGCAGCACTGTTCACAATAGCCAAGATGTAGAAACAACCAAAGTGTCCATCAATAGATTAATGGATGAAGAAAATGTGGTATATACATACAATGGAATGCTATGCAGCCTTAAAAAGGAAAGAAAGTCTGCAACATGCGACAGCTGGGCAGACCTTGAGGACATTATGCTAAGTGCAAGAAGCCAGTCACAGAAACACAAATACTGCATGATTCCACATAATAAAGTGTTTGAAGTAGTCAAATTCATAGAATCAAAAAGTGAAATGTTTGCTGCCAGAGGTTTGAAGGAGGGAGAAATGGGGAATTACTAATCAATGGGCATACAGTTTCAGACAAGCAAGAATGAGCTCAGAGATCTACTATATAACATTGTACCAATAGTCAACAATCACGTATTGTCCACTTAAAATTTACTAAAAGAGTAAATCTCTTGTTAGATGTGCTTACCACAATAAAATAAAACAAAGATAATAAAATCCTGGCAGGTAGTAAGTCTACTGTGTGCCATGTATGGGTTGCGTATTCAGTAATGAACCAAACAAGGTGGTCTTATGTTTCATTAAATTTATACTATAGTAGGGAACAAAAATTAATTTTTTAATGTCCAATTATGACTAGTGATAAAATCATAAATAAAATACAAGGTGATATACAATGTACAGTAAGGTAACAATTTAATGATGATGATGGTGATGATAGAGTTTGGGAAAAACTTTCGTAAAGAGGGAGAATGTAAGGATGAATAGAAACCACTTGGGGAAAAAACCCAGGAAGACACTCTAGAGAAAAGTAACTGGAGAAAAAACAGCAACACTTGAGGGCTTCAGAGGAGAGGAGGGTGGGGGATTGGGATAGGCAGGTGATGGGTAGTAAGGAGGGCACATATTTCATGGTGCACTGGGTGTTATATGCAAATAATGAACCATGGAACATTGCATCAAAAACTGGGGATGTACTGTATGGTGACTAATATAACAAAATAAAAATTATTTTAAAAATCACTTAAACGCGGCATGATACGGGAATGAAGAACTGTCTACTCGCAAAGATGAACTGGCATAGAAAAGTGACTGCATAAGAAGCTACGCTAATTTTCCTTTCTTTGTGGTGTTCTGGAATATACCTGGAATAGCTCTGCTACTCTGGTGCCCGATCCAGAGCAAACTTGCAACAGCCCCAGGACCAAGCTAGAGGCATAAACCTTTGGGACAAGACTTGGAATGTTGCCTGCCAAAACATAACAAATCTCATTGGGTTCAATAAGAGTGAGACCAGCTCTGGACCTGTAATGAGTTAAACAACAACACAGGTGAATCATAAAAAGCCAATAAAATAGGAAATATGCTAAAATTCCAGAGCAAAAGATGCATCATAACACTACACAATCAAAATTAGTTCCATTTTAAGAAAGAATGGCAATTAGTAATTTCAGGGGTATTGGAGATTGGGGTAAAGCCAACAAGAAACCAAAGTATTCTCATGAATTTGATGAAAAGAGAGATCAGAGATTTTAGGTATATTTGAGATAGCTTCATGAACAAAACAATTAAATTTGTTCTATTTTTACTTCTTTTTATTGGCCCTAGAGGTCACCCTCTCTCAAACATGGAAGTGTTTGTTGTAAATAAAATATATTATTAAACTTACATATATATGTATTTTTTTACTTGGTTTCCTAGGAAAGTGATTTGAGAAACAGGTGAAATGAAAAGAAAAATTAAAGGAGGGGTGCCTGGGTGGGCCAGTTGGTTAAGCGTCTGCCTTCTGCTTAGGTCGTGATCCCAGGTCATCGGGATCCCATGATTCCCATCGAGTCCCAAGTTGGGCTTCCTGCACAGTGGGGAGTCGGCTTTTCCCTCTGACCTCCGCTCGTGTGCTCTCTCTCTCTCTCTCTCACTCTCTCCATCTCAAATAAATATCTTTTTTAAAAAAGGAAAATTAAAGGAAATACAAGAAAAAAGGACATGTAAGGGCTGAATAAAAAGATAAAAGGATGACAAAACATGTAATTATTTAGTATAATTAATCATCATCTATTGAAGAGCTACTAAGTACCAAATGCTGGATTAGACTCTGAAAATGAAATAATGACAATATATACTTTGTAAAGTAATACTATTGACATCTTATCTTTAGGATGCTCTGGGTTTGATTAGTGCCAGAAATATAAAAACAATTGCAATTCAACATGGTAAATTCTATAATCCAGGAAAAAGCAATCTAAAATCAAGTGTGAGAAGAGACTGAAACAGAATAGTAAACAGAGTTTGATAACTGCCATTATTTTTATTTTTTCAGTATTTCTTCTCCCTTTTTTTTGGTAACAACTCCCCCCACCCTTTTTTTTTTCGTGGGGTTCTGTGATGCCATAGAAAATATGCCTGCAACCCAGGTCTGGCTCTGTGAAGCCTTGACCAAAGTAGTTGGTTCTAAAGATCACGTGATCCAAACCAAACAAATAGCCCTTTGTGGACTTTTCTTGAAGGACTATTTGTAAAGATCATCCTCCCACTGAAGTTAGTAAGTTTGAAAGATAGGAATGCAGGGCTTTTCATAGCCAGTTTGCAAACCACTGGAATAGATATGAAAGATACAGAATCTGAAGGAGCCCCAGGATCTAGCCATCCCTCCCACAAGCAAGTAAAGGTAATTCTGACTTATACAGAGGACATAGCAAATATTAGTCAATTGGTATATACACGAAAAAGAAAAAAAAGCCCTCTTAAATTACAATCTCGAATATTTTTTCAAGAAATAGTAAGGTGATAATTTCTCCATTCAAAGGCAGACATGTCAAACAAATTTTGATTTTTTTTTTTTTTTTGCCTTGTTGGTTAAGTAGATCTCAAATAGTTCAGAAACATGGAAGAGAGAAAGCAAGTTGATGAGATATTAGACTGCAGGACTTCTGAAATGATTCAAACAACATAATGGCTTGTGTGGGATTCTGAGATCATGAATCGGGCATGGAGACAAAAATACACACAGGAAATGAGGTGGGTTAATGAGTAAGGAGAGAGAATCTAATTTAAAACTCACTGTAAAATTTACCTATTAACAATTTAAGCCACTACACATTCACTTATAAGTGTATCTTAATAGACTACAAAATGAAAGAGAATTTATGAAGTGTTTAGCTCACAGCATTAAGCTGCTCTAGATGACAAGTTCATTTTTAATATTTGATTCGAAAATCTTGGGCACAGCAGTAGCAAGTTAGGATGCAAATTAAATTTTTCAGGAAAGAGAAGAGATGCACATTTTAATTGAATTTCCCATGAATAAAAGGTTATAAAGTCCCTACTGGAGGGAAAGCATCATTGTTTTACAGCCTGAATTTTACTTTGGATGGTTTGGGAAGAAGTCTTAATGTTCTTCTTTTTTTTTCTTATTTTGTTCTCCAGTTTACATTAAGAATCCCCCCTGCTGTCTCGGGGTATTGTCCGAAGGACTAGCAGGACATAGGTTTTACTTTAAAAGCAGTCAGTCAGTGACAAAGGAGGCTGAGTAATTGAGTTCCTTCTGCTGGGCTCAGAAGTATAGCCTTGGTAAAGGCAGTTCTCTCAAGGACACCTGCCCAGGCAACCCCGGGCTTGGGCTTGCAGGTAAAATGGAATCTGCAAGTGTTTTTTTGTCTGAGCAATCTCAATGAGCCTAAACTGAAATATAAATCCCTTGTTTTTTGATCAGCTAAGGGTAACTACCCTTTCCCTGACATAGATGTAGCTCTCCATTACTTCATATTCAACTCTTAAGACAAATAAAACAAGGTAAAAAAAAAAAACTGCTGTTACCAGCTGTATTAATGTTGTAACGAGTTACCATATTCTCTCCACGAGAGACTTAAAGGCTCACGTGTGGTAGGCTCTGCTTTGATTTCTGATGCTGTGTCCACAGCACGGTAAACATACAGATGCATGAGTTTGTTAAGAAAAGAGCAGTAGAAGGGAAAAATGGCATCGGGGATTACATTTTGAAAGGGAACAGATTGCCATGCTCTTTATCGAGGACAGGGTTGAGATTTCAGAGTTCAGGTCCCAAAGCCATGTCAACAGAGAAGCCCACAGGATGGGAGGTGAGAGTGTGTGGCTTGGGTCCAGGGCCCGGAGCTGTCATGTTGCATCTGTGTGAAGTCAGTCCAGGTCTGTGCAGAGCTGGTCACTACAGTGGCAGCTGGGACAAGTGACAAGTGAGGCTGAAAGACTCTAACGCAGTACAAAAAGAGATGTCTGGTATATAGTGACTGATGGAAAATTTAGATCCAACTAGTGCGAGAAATATGGCATGCATTTTGCCTACTAACGCCATTTGTTTTTTTTCCTGTTTTTTGTTTGTTTGTTTGTTTTGAGAGAGAGAGAGAGAGAGAGAGAGGTGGGAGAGAGGGGCAGAGGGAGAGGGAGAATCTTAAGCAGACTCCACACCCAGCATGGAGCCCGATGCAGGGCTCGATCTCACAACCCAGAGATCATGACCTGAGCTGAAATCAAGAGTAGGATGCTTTACTGACGAAACCAGCCAGGCGCCCTTATCTCCATTTGTTTTTAATTTGTATTTTTGTACCTTCCCACAAATGTACTCAATTTTTTGTCCTTGAAGCAAGCAGTAATCTGCAATTAAAACTAGATTTATAACACAAAAAAAGGAAAGGAAAGAAAAATGCTATTGATAAATACTATGCTACATACAGCATGCAAAGGGCAGGCAAACTTCAGTGTTGTATACGATGAACGAAGACCAAAGTTTACATTTTGATATATTTGAGATATTTGGAATTCTCCCAATACAAACCTTTAGCATCAAGCTCTTCCTTCCCCTCTTATAATCAATGACATTTAATGCACTGAAAATACCTTTCAGCTTTTAGTTTTGTATCTCTATTTTAGAAACTCAATAATTATTTTACTACTTGCGAAATATTTATTGAAGTTTTTATTACGTGTATGTAAGGATATGTAGAGTATGTGCACACTCATATGTAACTTATGAATACAAGTAACATATATATAGGGAAGGAGATTACATAAACTTTATTATTACTATCTGATGAAAACATGCAGTTGATGTTTGTATCATTTATTCTAATTGGTCTAATGCATATCTTCACATATTACATTAAACAGAAAACCAGTTGCACTTCAATAATGGAACTGTCCTCATTAACAATGATCAGAGAAGAAATTACATTTCATCAATTAGTTCTGCAGCTCTTCCTAGGAAATGTAAGCTATTACTGTGTGGGATTTTTGCATATTTAAATATTTATGATTGGCTTATAAATATTTATACTGCAATAATTCTGTGGATTAAAAGTAAATGAAAGCCTGCTATAAATGTATGCTAGGATTGGACAATTAAGTGAATGGATGGAGGGTGGTCGGTGCCAAGTCTCTCACTGTTGTAGTAGGAGGTTACAGATAAGCAAGGGGAAGGGGCAAGGATGATCCATATAGTCATGGAGACATTAGAATGATCTCATTTAGCTGAATATAGATTCAAATGGTTACATAATGGAAGTACGTATAGATTGTGTGTGTGTGTGTGTGTGTGTGTGTGCGCGCGCGCGCGCGCACATAGGAGAGTATATACACATGGAGCTCCTTTCTTCCTCAGCTGAAAGGACGTAGAAGCAACTCACTAGCAATGAGCACTAGTGTCCTATCTTGGTTGCTAAAGACATTCTCAATGAAAGGATCCAGGGCTCCTGGAGTTCTTGGAGAATGGTTGATAATAACACTGAGGCAGGAAATATACAAGGCAAGTCTGGAGCATTTTGTGGTGTCAGAAAGTAAGGAAATGTTAATTATTTTTAATAAAAATAAAAACTATTGTAGGGGTATGTGAAAGGGACATAGGAGCCAAATGAAAAGGCTCGAATGGCCAAACTGAGCAACAAAATAAAGTAATATTAGATTAGAACCTTAAGTACGAAGTAGTTATGAATGAGCCCATACTAATATAAATAAATAAGACTATAATTCCACACCTTTAAGGGTGTAGTGCACATAGCAACTGTTATGGGTTGAATTATGTCCCCAAAACTTCATATTGTAAAGTCCTAGATCCCAGTAGCTCAGAATTTGACTTTGAGAGTTGGGTCATTGCCGATGTAATTAAGATGAAGCCCTCGTGGAGCGGGGTGGGATTCTAATCCAGTATGACTAGTGTGCTTACAAAACAGGGAAATTTGGACACAGATACAAGCACAGTGAGAATGCTAAGTGAACACGACGGCAGAGATCCGGGCAATATGCGTGCAAAGAACTCCAAAGATGCCAGCAAACCACCAGGAGCTAGAAAAAAGGCATGGAACAAATTCTCCCTCCTCATTCTCAAAGGGAGCCACCCTGTCGACACCTTAACTCTTGGACTTTCTTGCCTCTAGAACTTTGGGACAATAAATTCTGATGTTTACGCTGACCAGGTAGTGTCATGTGGTCACAGTAGCCCTAGCAAACTAACCGTGATTTCCTTTCAAGAGTAAGAGTATGAGAAGAGAAAAAAAGAGTAACTTTACAGTGGAGAAAGCTGGCAAACACTGTCTCAGCCAGGTGACCAGGGTTAATATCAGCGATGAGTCACACTGGTACTATTTACCCTCAATGAGATGTGATGAAGAGGACGCTTAACCTCTAACAAAAACCTGTAAGTTCAATCTAGTCATAAGAAAAATACCAGACAAGGATGCCTGGGTGGCTCAGTCAGTTAAACGTCTGCCTTCTGTTCAGGTCATGATCCCAGGGTCCTGGGATCGAGTCCTGCATCAGGCTCCTTGCTCAGCGGGGAGTCTGCTTCTCCCTCTGCCTGCTGCTCCCCCTGCTTGTGCTCTCTCTCTCTCTGACAAATAAATAAATAAAATCTTTAAAAAATTAAAAGAAAGAAAGAAAGAAAGAAAGAAAGAAAGAAAGAAAGAAGAAAGAAACCAGACAAATCCCAATCAAGGGATAGTCCACAAAATACCTAACCAGTATTCCCCCAAACTGTCAAGGTCATCAAAATTAGGGAAAGTCTGAGGGAGTGTCAAAGCCAAGAGGAGCCCTTATAAGGAGACATCATGACTAGATGTAATGTGGTATTCTGGATGGGACCCAAGAAAAGAAAAAGGACATTAGGTTAAAAGTATGGGAGTTTGAATAACTTACACATTTTAGTTAATAATGTGCCAATATTAATTATAACAAGTGTATGATATAGGATGTTAATAATAGGGAAAAACCGGGCCTGGGTTATGTAGGAAACCTCTGTATTCTCAACTTTTATATGAATCCAAAACTGTTCAAAAATGAAAAGTGTATTTAAAAAATAAATGAAAAAAATGGATCAGCTGTACATTTGTTAATGTACTTAAAATGCATAAGGCAAAGTACTGTGAAATACAGGTATACTTTGCATGAAATTCAGTTTGCAATAATTCCCAACATGCTCATAAAAGCTAATATGCACATTAAATAAAAAATAGTATGATCATAAATTATTGATATAAATTATTCAGTTCAGTGAGGCAGAATGTATATTTCAAACACAACCTCCAAGAGTTTTTTAATCCTTTCAAAACTATAACTAACAAATTGTTTTTCCCCATCAGTTTACTAGGAATCATAAAATTCTTTGACATATTATTCTCAGACAGTCACATAAACAACTTGCAGTTCATTTAATTTCAGTTGAGCAATTGTTTTATGTTTTGCAGTAATGACTTAAAGGAGCAGAGTCAAAGATTTATCAGTAATCTTTATCTTTTGTATTATATTTAAAATCAAACCTGTCTGGGGATTTGGGGCAGACGTCCTGTCATTCCTTGCCTTGTCAATTTCAGATGATTGCTTCTTAAAATGAATAGAAGTCAAGGTAACCATTTAGAAAAACATCTGAGGCGCCGAAATACTAAGTCATGTGTGGCATATTAATTTTCCCAATAGAAAAACACTTTTTTTCATAGTTTTTTCTATCTGTGTGTGGTGACAATATTTAAGATCCACTCTCTCTTAGCAACTTTCAAGCATATAAAATAGTCACTATGCTGTACATTAGATCCCCAAAATGTAAGCAACTTGTAAGTGAAAGTTCACATCCTTTGGCCAACATTTCTCCATTGCCCCCAACCCCCAGTCCCTGGAAATTACCATTCAACTCTGGATGAGTTCAGCTTTTTTAGATTCTAAATACAAGTATCACCTACTTTTTGAAAATCCATGTTACGTCACTTCATTTTTATGAAAGACCTACATTAGTACCTGTTTTTGCTAACTGTGAGAAATCTGAAAATGATTTTTGCTTTTACAAAAAAAAAAAGTGAAAAGCAAAAATTGGGTTCGGCGTTTATATTTGCAGGGAGCCCAAAAGAGGTAGTGCGTGGCTGGGCAGCGAGAGGGGTCCCGCCGGGCTCCCTTCTGGTAACCACACTCAGCCTCTCAGCATCAAGCCACCGTAGCTTTGAACTTTGTCTGTGAGCGTCTGTGCTGTATCTCAGTTTATTTTGTCCATCTGTTTGTAGGACTTGTCCTAAGGTATCAGAAAGCCTAAAGAGGGGTAGTTTTTTGGGTCTGGGAACACTAGAAAATTTTTCCATATGAATTAATGATAATCACTTCTTCACTTTATGCTGTTTCAGCTTATGAAAGTTTTCATAAGAATACTATATTCAGGGGCGCCTGGGTGGCACAGCGGTTAAGCGCCTGCCTTCGGCTCAGGGCATGAT
This sequence comes from Ursus maritimus, assembly GCF_017311325.1. Lineage (NCBI taxonomy): Eukaryota > Metazoa > Chordata > Mammalia > Carnivora > Ursidae > Ursus > Ursus maritimus. Next base: position 53,210,334 of record NW_024426996.1, read on the forward strand.
CCTGGCGTTGTTGGATCGAGCCCCACATCAGGCTCTTCTGCTATGAGCCTGCTTCTTCCTCTCCCACTCCCCCTGCTTGTGTTCCCTCTCTCGCTGGCTGTCTCTATCTCTGTCGAATAAATAAATAAAATCTTTTTAAAAAAAAAAAATACTATATTCAGATGTCCAGGAAAACCTATATAAGTAAGATCATATAATATTTGTCTTTCCCTGTCTGGCTCATTTCACCTAGCAAAATACCCTCAAGGTCCATCCATGTTGTCACGAATGGCAGGATTTCCTTCTTTGTTATTGCTGAATAATATTCCACTAGACACACACATATACACACATACAAACATACACACTCTATTTTCTTTATCCATTCATCCACTGATAGGCATGGGTTGTTTTTATGTCTTGGCTATTGGGAACAATGCTGCAATGAACATGGGTTACAGATACCTCTTCAAGATAGGGACAACACTTCTTAAAAGGAGATTATAAATATTTTTGCTGAGAATTCTATATCTGGGAATAATTGCCATCTTGCTTCCCATTTTGCTAATCATCATCATTCACCTCTTGCCGATGAATCAACCCAAGCTCAGTCAGTAGAGAAGCGTCAGTTTGAGTGCTTTGGAATAACAGAGGGGTTATAGGAAGTAGACCTTAGACAATTGTTGGAAAATACTGGTCCAGAAGAGGGATCAGAGATTGAGTCACCAACCAATCAGAGAAACCACGTACTACCAGCTATAGATTAGAACCATGAAAGGTGGACTTGTGGAGAAGCCTATGAGAAACCATTGCTTCTAAGTAGCTATTGAATCAGTGAGTCCACAGCCAAGTGTGGGGAGAGCCTGAGGTCACTGTTGGTCCTGGCCAGGAGTCTGGAGGCCTAACTGGATAAAGAGCAGGCACCTAGGTGGATGTCTGTCACCACATGATTGGGAAAAGGCCTTCAGAAAATAATGGATGTGGCCTTATTTCTGAATTTCAAATACACACAAGTCCTTTTTGACCATGGTAGTTTGGAAGAATACAGGGAAATATAACACCTAGCCCAATCAAAGTGACCACAGTAAATGTCGTATATAGATATAGATATAGATATAGATATAGATACACTCTGTCCTTGTAAAACTCAGATAAAGCTATTAAGTGTGTCTCTGCTTGAAATCTCAGTCTACTTACGTGCAGAATAGTAGAACACATCTTCGGCCTTTTTAAAAAGTTTTTATTTTAATTCCAGTTAGTTAACATACAGTGTTATATTAGTTTCTGGTGTACAATATAGTAATTCAACAATTCCATACATCACCCTGTGCTCATCATGACAAGTGCACTCCTCAGTCCCCATCACCTATTAATCCATCTCCCTACCCCTTCCCTCTGGTCACCTTCCCTTCCTTCTGGTAACCATCAGTTTGTTCTCTATAATTAACAGTTTGTTTCTTGATTTGTCTCTCTTTCTGTCTGTTGTTTTTTCCCTTTGCTTGTTTGTTTTGTTTCTTAAATTCTAGATATGAGTGGAATCATATGGTATTTGTCTTTTTCTATTTTGCTTAGCATTATACTCTCTAGCTCCATTCATATCATTGCAAATGGCAAGACTTCGTTCTTTTTTATAGCTGAGTAATATTCCATTGTGTATGTGTGTGTGTGTGTGTGTGTGTATACCGTATCTCCTTTATCCATTTTTCTATGGAGGGACACTTGGGCTATTTCCACATCTTGGCTATTGTAAATAATGCTACAATAAACATAAGGAGTATGTATCCCTTTGAATTAGTGTCCTTGCATTCTTTGGGTAAATGCCCAGTAGTGTGATTGCTGGATCATAAGGTAGTTCTATTTTTAATGTTTTGAGGAACCTCCATGCTGTTTTCCATAGTGGCTGCATCAGTTTGCATTCCTACCAGTAGTGCAAGAGGCTGCCCCTTTCTCCACATCCTCATCAATGCCTGTTTTCTCTGTGTTGTTGATTTTAGCCATTCTGACAGGTGTGAGGTGATATCTCTTTGTAGTTTTGATTTGCATTTCCCTGATGATAAGTGATGATGAGCATCTTTTCACATGTCTGTTGGCCATCTGGATGTCTTCTTTGGAGAAAGATGACACAAAAAAATGAAAAGACATTCCATGTTCATGGATTAGAAGAACAAATATTGTTGAAATGTCTATACTACCCAAATCGATCTACACATTCAGTGCAATCCATAATCAAAATACCAATAGCATTTTTCACAGAACTAGAACAAAAAATCCTAAAATTTGTATGGAACCACAAAAGACTCCAAATAGCCAAAGCAATCTTGAAAAAGAAAAGCAAAGCTGGAGACATCACATTCCAGACTTCAAGTTATATTACGAAGCTGTAGTAATCAAAACAGTATGGTACCAGAACAAAAATAGACACATAGATCAATCAATGGAACAGAAAATGCAGCAATAAACCCACAATTATATGGTCAATTAATTTTTAACAAAGCAGGGAAGAATTCCCAAGGGCAAAAAGACAGTCTCTTCAACAAAGGGTGTTGGAAAAACTGTACAGCAACATGCAAAAGAATGAAACTGGACCACTTCTTATACTGTACACAAAAATAAACTCAAAGTGGATAAAAGATCTAAATGTGAGACCTGCATAAAACTCCTGTGAGGGAACACAGATAGTAACCTCCTTGACATTGGCCATGGCAGCTTCTTTCTAGGTATGTCTCCTGAGGCAAAGGAAACAAAAGCAAAAATAAACTAATAAGACTACATCAAAATCAAAAGCTTCTGCACAGCATAGGAAACAATCAACCTTTGGAATGGGAAAAGTTATTTTAAAATGATATGTCTGATAAAGCGTTAGTTCCCAAAATATATAAAGAATTTCTAAAACTCAACACCCAAAAAACAAATAATCCAATTTAAAAATGGGTAGAAGACATGAATGCACCTAGATAATGTTATGTTTGGTGAGGATCCTACAAGTTGATATCTCACAATAATGCTCTTCATGAATGCCCTCATCAGAAAGGTAGAAAACAAGAAACAAGAAAGGTAGAAAACAAGAAATACTAGCGGCACTGTTATGATTATGTGTATGCCTGGGTGAAATCAGCAAAGGTATTATACTTGTAGACAAAAATCTATTCTGTAGTAGAAATATCTGCGGCTAGAGCAGAGGACACAAAGGCAAATCTGCAGCCTGAAGTTAGCAGTAGAGAGCCAAGGAACTCACAGAACACAAACGGGTATGGTAGGAGCCAACACCTTCGTGTGGAAAAGCATCAGACCCCTAGACTTCAGGCAGGCCGGCCACTGCAGTTTAGCTCCCTTGCTTCCTGGTTACTGGACCCTGATCAGTCCTGCTAAGCTTCACTGTTTTCATTTTAGATCTGTAAAATACTTGCCAAAAGAGAAGCTATCTCAAAACACTACTCCTGCTACAAAGAATAATCATAAATGTTTGTGAAACCTCAGCCACGATATCTAGCACACGGTAAGTACGTCATAAACATAACTTGCATGCAGGCAGGAATTTTTATCTGCTTTGTTCATTACTAAATTCTCAGCTCCTGGCGCTTAGTAAAATTGTATATAATTAAATAATTAATGGCAGCTGCTTGTATTGCTGTTTTTGTAGTTGCTGTTAATGTAAGATTATGAGGTATATGATATTCGTAAGGAGAGAAAACACATTAAAAAAAAAATCCTCAACCTGTGTAGGTGTGTACTGTCCTCAAAACATTTAGGGGAAACAGATTTGCTGTTAGGTTTCCAACATAACAGGGTCTCTACTTTCTGTGCGTGGCCATGAGAGTCAGGCTTTTTTAACATCCTTATTGCTCAAGAGCGGTCCCCCCCAAAAAAACACTTCCCACGAATGCTCTCTTAAAGGCTTATGAGGGTTACTTTAGACTTTTACTTCTGGCCTCGGGCACTGTATCATCTCTTTGCTGAACAAAATGCTGCTACTTCCCAGCTCTCAGAAGCTATTTCATAACCCTTGAAATCATGTGTCATGCTGTCTCCTTTTTTTCCCTGTTAGCTCCTCGGAGTAGCAAATGCCACCGTTGTTTCTTGTTACCCTTGCGGTGTCTTGCATATAAAGTGGGGACAAAGTGTGCCATTTGAAAGGCCACAGCCATTTCTGAAGTCTGGGGTGAGTGTCAACATCCTGCCTTTGCTCTTCTAGCGAGTGGAGGACTGAAAGTGCACACACTTCAGATTAAGCTGTGGTTATATATTTAATCATGTAAAAGGCTCTGCTTAGTTTGAGTTGAGTTAGTCTTTGCAGAGATGATTCTGTTTCTAAGGGTATATTGATTTTCTCTGGTGAAGGGCAGGTAACGAGGGTGAATAAAGAGCTGAGAAAAAATGAATTCATCCCAAAGAAAGAGAGTCAAGCCCCAAGTTACTCCAAGTCATATGGAACTAAGCCGGCAGCTGAGAAAGACGTGTTAGTAGAAGACCTTGAATCAAAGAGAGCCACCAGTATATTAAAGGAAGAACATTATCAGATAGCCAGTTTTTAACCTTTCCTTTTCTACATTACAGTCTCCTTCCATTTAAGACAATGGACTTCAGGGTCAAACTGCCTGAGATAAAGCCTGGGTGAATCACTATTAGTTACATGTTTTGGGGGAATTCATGCATCCTCTCAGTGCTTCAGTGTTTCATCTTGAAAATAGGGATAATAAGAGCTGTAATATAAGATCGGTGGGATAATTAAGTGACTATACACATGCACACATGTGCGTGCACACACACACGCACACACACTAGGGTCTAGTCCTGCAAGTGCTGAATGTGAGATTGTTATTATTACGAGCATTGTGATTATCCTCAAGAATCAATAAAATCTTAAACATGAGAGCATTGCTCTAGCTGTGTTTAGGCACCTCAGTCCCTCTTTTGGGATGGAGTATGCTTAGGAATGAGAAAGTAGTGAGAGACAGCTGGAGGTAATCTGTAAGGAAGAAAAAGAAATGGCAAGCAAGAAAGGGTGGATTTCTAGGACATATAAGGAGTGATCTCAAAAAGACTTGGGAAAGAATTAGACCTCCTGCAATTATCCAATATGGGAGTTCACATTATTGTTATATGTATATTAAAATTAATAAACACCTTAGAGGTCCAGAGAACTTTGGGACACTGAAGTTTGAACTATTACTTTAATAAAGACTTGTTTATGTCACAGACAATTTATTGATCACCTGTGTGAGCCTGACACTTTACTAGTTGTTGCAAGTATAACTAGAACTTACAGTTTCGTTGGGGAGAAAGATAATGATCCAAGATAATGACACAAAGATAATTACACAAGATCATTACAAATCATGGTAAGGTCAAGACAACGGGGCATAATGATAGTAATTTCTGAGCATGTATTAACATGAGATTATCAGGAAAGGATTCTCTGAAAAAGAGAAGTATTTAGCTGAAATCTAAAAATGTGAAACAGGAAAGGATTCTCTGAAAAAGAGAAGTATTTAGCTGAAATCTAAAAATGTGAAAGAGGAATAAAAAGCCAAGAAAATAGTTTACCAGGCAGAAGGAAGAGCATGTGCGAATTTCCTGAGGCACAAAGTTCCTGCAGCACAAAAAAGCTTGATGTGTGCAGGGTACAGACAGGAAACCAGTCTGGCTAAGAGTTTAGTGTGGCAGGAAGAGTGGTAGGAGATGATGCCGCGAGAAAGGCAGAACCCAGGTCAAGTCCAACCTTGATTGTAAGGGTAGGATTGTGGATTTTGTTCTTAAACAAAGAGAAATCATTCATAGGTTTTAAGTGGGGGAATGAAATAATAGGTTTTGTGATTTAAAAATGCTGTAGGTGAGGGGCGCCTGGCACAGTCGTTAAGCGTCTGCCTTCGGCTCAGGGCGTGATCCCAGCGTTATGGGATCGAGCCCCACATCAGGCTCCTCCACTGGGAGCCTGCTTCTTCCTCTCCCACTCCCCCTGCTTGTGTTCCCTCTCTCACTGGCTGTCTCTATCTCTGTCAAATAAATAAATAAAATCTTAAAAAGAAATAAAAATAAAAATAAAAATGCTGTAGGTGAATTTCCCATATTTCTAAAGCACATCTCTCCACCTTCGCCCGAGATCAAGGACGCCAAGTTGTCCTCTCTAGTGGATTTTCCCCAGCAACACACAAAGGTGCTGTTTTCTTCCCCATCATCTTTTAAAACAAACAACAAACAACTCTCAATCCCTCTTCCCACTTTAGTTACCATCTTACTTCCCTCATTTACTTAGAAAAGAAAGAAAATGACTTGGAAAAGTTGTCTGTACTCTGATTGCAGTTTACATCCATTCTCTCTCTCTTTTCAATTGAATAATAGTTGACACACAATGTTATATTAGTTTCAAACAAGATTCTTATCATATCGATCCTCTCCTTGGAGAAGAGAGTGGATTTCCTGGCATCAGTTTCTTCCCTTAGCACACAAAAGCCAAAGTTTTTTGGGTTTTTTTGCTTTTCTATAATTAGAATGCCATGCATGATCTAGGCTTTTTTGAAATCCCCGAATGCTTGTTTCTCATTCACTTTACTCCAACCTAATGGGCTCCTTGCTATTTTTCAAATATTCCAGGCATGTGTCTGCTTAAGGGCTTTGTACCTGCTCTTTGCACTGACTGGACAGTTGTCCACATAGACATTCACACGGATAGTTCACTAAAGTGTTGCAGGTAGTTATCAGTCAGGAAACATTAAGAATATTGAATGTCTTGATGAAGGACATTAAGTCTTTCCACAGAGAAGATTTGACGTGGAATTGGGGAAGCAGGTATTGAAGGACAGGAACAGCCAAACGCAACAAACAGTAAGGTTAACACTTGATATAAAGGCAAGAGGCGTCTAGTAACTCTACAACGAAGAAAAACAAATGGAAGGGTTCAGAGTTAGACTAACAGCTCAGGGGAGTGGCCGTGGAGTCGAGGCTCAGACGTCTGAAGACAGTGCACTGATCATCTGGTTTGGGGACCTTAGGAGCTCAGAAGAGGTCCTGCAGGATTTAGTCTCCTGTTTTAGAGGAAGGACAGTTGCCCATCTGCACTGATGCCTCAGACGTTTGAGCCAATGAGGTGCCTGGAGAACCGGGGCCGAGATCACTGAGATGGGTGGGGGCTCTCAGGGGTCCAAACGAGATTGATTCTGAAAGTGCCAATAAAAATTGAAGACTGGTATCGCCTCTTTCAGGGTAAAAGGGGCATTTCTAGAGTGGTGCCAACAGGAACAGAAAGCAAATAGAAAAAAAAAGAAATCCCTCCTTTCCTCCTGCCACATCCTGGTCTCCTTCTAGTGAACTCTATTGGAAGAAATGGTAAGAAGTCAGCTGACAATGGAGAAATATAGTTTGCAGAGTCCCAAACATCAATATGCAGAATATAGAATCAGAATCACTTCATTCCCGACTCTCTTTACAGAATGTCTGATTCAGTGACTCTCAAGTTGGTACTGTATTTCTAAGGGACCCAAATGATTCTGAAGTTGAGCTAGATTTGAAAACCACTGATGGAGAACACTCTTCATTTTGAAGTGAGGAAATGGGCAAGAGAAGTGAACGTTCTTATGGTCTGTGAGGGTTCATTTTATGTGTCATCCTGACTGGGCGGTTGAGTTCCCAGATACTTCTGGGTGTTTCTGTGAGGATTTGGGGGGTGAGTTTCATATTGAAATCGGTGGACTGAGTACAGCAGATTGCCCTCCATGATATAGATGTGACACTAAATCAGTTGCTCTACGCAGGCCCAGATACAACAGCAAGGCTGAGCCCTTCAAGCCTGACGGGTTTGGGACTCAGTCTACACCATTGGCTCTCCTAGTTGCCAGTTCTGTACGCTTGGACTGGAGCTATACCACCGGCTTTCCTGCATCTCCAGCCAAGTGCAGATATTGGGACACGTCAGTCTCCATAAATGCGAATTTCTAATTCTTCCAGTACATCTCTGTATATGCACCCTATTGGCTCTGTTTCTCTGGAGAATCCTAATTAATAAATGGCCTGTAACTTAGAAGCTCTGGCTAGATGTAAAAAAGCATAAAGACTTAATAAGTCTGATAGCCTAGAAATTTGCCATCAACAATCACTGCCTGCTTAGCATCGAGCATTTGTTCTTCCATAATTGGTTTATTGACCCACTGGGTATAAACTCTCTGCTTCACATTAGCTTGAATGAAAACATAATCATGTATATTAGATTATAGTGATGCACTGTATTTTTCCCAAATAATTAATAGATGGCCAGTCAGGTACCACAAAACCTAGTACTTACCCCAGTGACGTCTACCGAATTACTAAGGTTCTGAAAGAGAAGGATAACAATAAATGGATAAATTATGGCAGTGATATAAAGCTTATAAGTGACGCAGCTGATAGCAAAGGGAAAACAGGGGCAAAATATGCCTGAAGGGGCGTTTCTTTATGAGCGAACAAAGTAGGATTCAAAATGAAAAAAATCTCCATATCCATGTAGTATGAAATGAAAAACAAAATTCCAGTAAGATATAAGCAGCCTTACACCAGAATGTGACTGTCCTTTTCTATGTGACTATGGAGAGGCTACTCTTCCTGTGTTTAACAAGCAGATTTGGTGGGAATAATAACATTTCTTCAGTATAAAGCACTGTCATAAATCTATAGGATTTAGGTTTTTTTTAAATACCCCAGACCATTAACCAAAAGGAACAAAATCAATGCCAGTGAAAGGCATTCTAAATCTATCCTATCCTCCATGCATAGCACAATTACTAAACTAGGAAGGCTAGACTACCAATGGAGAATAATTAGAATAATTGTTTTTTAAGATTAAGATACGAATCTGGGAATATCCGATAACTTCTCTTCCTGGCTGCTTCTCTTCTTTAAATGTATTAAATATCTGGTTCCTTCTCTTTCCCTCAAATATATTAAAATATAAACTATTTTTATTAAACTTGCTATTTCTTCTCAAAGAAAACAGAGATAGCTCTTGGTGTCACAAGCCTATGAGAAATTTTCCTTGAATTTCATACACTAGTGTTATTCTACTGACAACAATAAGCAGAAAAGCACATGCACAGGACTTTGCATGACATCTGCTGGTTAAGGGTGAACATGATGCAAGAGCTCGTTTTTCTTTTTTCCAAATACATCACTGGATAACTACCCCAAGGCTACCCATGTAAGAACAATGCCCACAGCACTGGGAGGCTCCCTTCCACCCAAAGTGTCCCACAGATCCATTCTTTAAACCACACCAAGGTTTCATTTTACATAAACATTAATAAGTTAGAAGAGAAGACAGTCTGATTGGAACATCCGAATCTCCCCTCGTATTTTCTCAAAATCTTCTGGAGTAACACAGAAGTTCTGTGATAAGGTTGACAACTCCTAAGAGATCAAGAGTGATCTGAGGGTCAAAAGATAGCCTTCATCGACCCAAAATATTTAACATTACCTTCAATTTTACTATGAGAAGATTGTACCTTCCCTCTGTTAGTAGGTAAATTATTTATACATTTGGACCATAATTTGAATGATTTCTGTGCTGAAAACTCTCCATTTGCCTCAGATCCAGGCTCTGAACTCTGCAACCCCAAACATTGACCACAGCAGGCTGCATCACCCGGGTTCCCTTGCTGGCTGGCTTCTTAATTGGTCCGGCCAGTGGGAGGCACCCGCGTGAGAACAGGTGTCGGGAGGAAGTAGATAGTCACAGTACTTTTTCCTTACTGCCTCCCCGCCTGGGTGCTGTGCCTTTGTCAGGAGCTGTGTCCCTCCATGAGCATAGCTTCTATCCAAAGCCTATTCCTTCAGGGTTTAGGAATGTGTCATTGCTAGTTCTGAGTGTCCCCCCCCCACCATCTTTTAGTACCCCATAGCTTTAATCATGCCTCTTTAAGAGTGGCTTTAATAAAGGCTCTTTATTTAAACCCTATCTTTATTTGCCTGGACCTTTAATGATCTCTTTCTTCTTTTAAGATTTAATTAATTAATTAATTTATTTATTTATTTGAGAGAGAACATGAGCAGGGGGAGTGCAGAGGGAGAGGGAGAAGCAGGCTCCCCACTGAGCAGGGAGCCCACTGCAGAGCTCCATCCCAGGACCCCGAGATCACAACCTGAGCCGAAGGCAGATGCTTAACCAACCTAGCACCCCTAATGATCTTTCTAAAGGAGACCCACCTTATATTAAGGGGAAGAAGCAAAAGGAGGGGAGGAGGAGCATAAGAAGGATGAAGGGCAATAAAGGGTGAAGAGGCTATAAGGGTGGACACCGTACTGGCTTCTTGGGGCCTGGGCTCTCCCAAAATGGCAGCATCTGGTTACGTGAAAGTCCCTACCCTCCAAATCAATATTCTGTGTCTGGGGTCATTTTTGTGTATTGCTCCATTAGAACTTAAGCTCTCTGAGAGCATGGTAGTTTGGGTTTTTTTTGTTGTTGTTGCTTTTGGCTGTTTTGTCCACTAATAACCAAATACCTAGAGCTGATACCAGGTTATTGTTTGAACGCGCAAATTAATCCATGGATGCATGGATGGATGGATGAATAATCACTGACCGATTCTCTATTTTCTTTAAATGGCCTGCATATTCTTGGATACTATCCTGTTTCTTGAGGACACAGTGGTATGCACTAGGTGTATTCCAGAAAAACAGGAGGCTCTGAAGAAATGTGCTGTAGTAGGGAAGGGTTCTACTTAAATACAGGTAACCTAAATACATTGTACAGCAATAAAGAAATAAATTAAGCCTCCTGGTTATTGCAAAGATTAAAAACATGCTTATATATTCAGTACAACAAGCATTTTTATGAAGACAATTGAATCTCTATTCTTTTGAATAAGTTAACCTCTCTATGTTTCTATTCATGTATTTAATAGGATACAGCAGAATATAATGGTTACAAGCAGTGATGTGCTAATAAGTGTTTAAAATTGTCCCTCCAGGAACAAAACATAAAAGCCAATTTATACCATTTGCTGATTTCTGTGGTGTAAATACTCCCCTCAAACCCATAGTTTTATATTGCTGCCTTGGCACTTTCCTTCCCACACTGCGTCTCATTGACCCTCCTTCTGTTTTTAATTCTCTTTCTCTGGCTATAGATGGGAAAAATTCTTCACTTTTAAGGATTCATGTGAATAGATTGACCCACCTGGATAAACTAGGTTAACCTCCCCAGCATCCTTAACTATAGCGACATTTACAAAGTCCTTTTTGTCATATAATGGATTTACAAGCTTCAGGATTAGGATATGCACAACCTTGGGAGACCATTATTCTGTCTACAACACCCACTACATAGCCAGTTTCAAGCTACCAAGGACATCAATTGGCACACAAAATTCCTGAAAATTTAGCAGTCAGCTTATGAGCCAGAAGGAACTAGTTTTTGCTATCAGAACTTTGCTATCAGAGTGTAAGTTCCAGAGTCAAATGCCTGGGTTTGAATCTTGACCCTGCAGTTAGCAACTATGTAACTGAGCAACTTACTTCTACATATCTCAATCCTTATCTGTATAATGACCATGAAAAAAAAAGTATTATTTCACTGGGTATTTGTAAGAATTTACAACAATGGAGATAATACATGTAATTAGAAAATACAAGTACTTGATATATGTTAACTATTATTTTTATATTTGTATCATTTTTTTTCATTTCATCATTGAGATTAGGAGAATAAATGTTCCTTATCACAGTAAACTGAAATATTAAAGCCCCATATATATAGTGATCAAGTAAATAGAAAGCTCAAAGCACTTGTTTTCTTCCCAAGGCACATGTAATTTATGTTCATAATAATTATTCTAAAATGTATCAAGAGGCTCATGGGCCTTCTGAAATTGTAAAGAAAGATGCAATCAACTTGGCTGTGTTGAGTTACTTCCACTTTGTACTAGCCAAGTTTTGGATACACTGTTACTAGCATTTTCTAGGAACTCAAAATCAAAATTTAAGAACAACAAAGGACCCTAAAGTAGACAGTAAAGTTGGAATAAAATGGTAGTGCAGTATAACCTTAGAAGAAGGAACAAACTAGCTCATTTGGAGTCTAGTCCTCTCAGTTTAGACATGGTGAGACAGCCAGGAGAGGCTGAAGGAGCCAGGAAAGAAATCTCTTCCAGGTTCTACAAAATTCTGACAAAGCATTATCCTGAGCAAAGGCTAAGTTACAACATTTTGCATATTTGACAAGAGGTCAGGGAGCTCACCCGATGTTTTTCTCAAGGCTTCTGATCAAATAAATGTTCCTTAAGGATTTTTCTTAAATATCCAAAATATTCCATATCTTTGGAGCCATCACAAGACTGCCAGATGGGACAAAATTCACTCATTCATTTATTTAATTGTTCAACAAATATTTATTATGAAGATGCAAAAAATATTCATAAAAGAAGCCAGAATAGGACAAAGCATGTATGAGGCCCAGATGGGATAGGCAAGTTTGCTCGCTACTCCAGCTGGCTTCTAAATCCATTTGGTCCAAATGTAGAGGGTAGTTTCTGAGTTACCTAAGGTCATGGCATGCTTCAGGCGTTGCTTCTCTACTTATTCCACCCGATGGGTATAGAAAGAAGTGGGAGAGGGGCGCCTGGGTGGCACAGCAGTTGAGCGTCCGCCTTCAGCTCAGGGCGTGATCCCAGCATTATGGGATCGAGACCCACATCAGACTCCTCCGCTATGAGCCTGCTTCTTCCTCTCCCACTCCCCCTGCTTGTGTTCCCTCTCTCGCTGGCTGTCTCTATCTCTGTAGAATAAATAAATAAAATCTTAGAAAGAAAGAAAGAAAGAAAGAAAGAAAGAAAGAAAGAAAGAAAGAAAGAAAGAAAGAAAGAAAGAAAGAAAGAAAGAAAGAAAGAGAAAGAGAAAAGAAAGAAAGAAAGAAAGAAAGAAAGAAAGAAAGAAAGAAAGAAAGAAAGAAAGAAAGAAAGAAAAAAGAAAGAAAGAAAGAAAGAAAGAAAGAAAGAAAGAAAGAAAGAAAGAAAGAAAGAAAGAGAGGGGCGCCTGGGTGGCACAGCGGTTAAGTGCCTGACTTCGGCTCAGGGCGTGATCCTGGCGTTCTGGGATCGAGCCCCACATCAGGCTTCTCCGCTATGAGCCTGCTTCTTCCTCTCCCACTTTCCCTGCTTGTGTTCCCTCTCTCGCTGGCTGTCTCTATCTCTGTCAAATAAATAAATAAAATCTGAAAGAAAAAAGAAAGAAAGAAAGAAAGAAAGAAAGAAAGAAAGAAAGAAAGAAAGAAAGAAAGAAAGAAAGAAAGAAAGAGAGAAGTGGGAGAGGCAGCCCTGGTCCCTAAAAGTTTATCACTGATGTGAGAAAAATATGAGAAATTTCCTCCTGGGAGATCGAAGTCATGTTAAAGGAAAAGTCCAGTAATCATAAAATTTGAAAAGCTCTGGTAAGCTTCGTCCAACGATTCATGAATTGAGAAGCATCCAGTCTAGAAAATCAAAAAAAGAGCCTCAAAGAGTGGGACAAGGTGAGAGGATGTTATAGACCAACATGAGCAGGAACCAGGAAGTTATCCTGGGCGTTTGCTGATGGGTTAAAGCAAGGTTCCTTCCCTCCTATGGTGCAGAGGGAAGTCTGGGAGGGGGTCAGGGAACTCATGCTGAGCAGGCAAGCCTGATTGGTTGACGTAGGCCTTCCTTTTTTGGGAGAACACAACACAGAAACTTATTTAAGTTCTTCTGGTGTGTGATGTGAGGCTTCACATGAGTGAGTCTATCTTGGGTCCAGTCTGGACACTAACAATAAGAACAAATAAGTGATCTAAAACACACACACACACACACACACACACACACACGAGGCAGCATATGGTTAAACAGAGAAACTGGTGATAGAGGCAAGTATAATGCATTTAGAGGAGATCACTGCGGTTAGAAAAGCCATAAAGAGGGAATATTTGAGAACTATTTCATTTGGCTGGAGGTCAGAAGGGAAGAGAGTTCATTGCAGGTAGAGATGAGTAGCATGTGCCGTAGGCCAATGCCGTATGTGACATGTTTGTGGGATGGTGAGGAGGACAATTGGACGACCTCTCCTTTTATTAAGAATTTTCCACTTCCAACCTAGGGTAACAGATTTTCATTTCAATTGTCTCAACCTCACTTTCCAGCTTTTCTTATGAAAAAAACAAACAAACAAACAAACAAATAAAAAGAAAAATCAGAAATAGTCATAAAAACCGGCCATAGTTTTTATTTTTCTTATGTGTGGGCTTTCTTGGTGTGGCTTCTACTTAAAATCTACTAGTATTATTATTTTTCAATTTCTATCCTCTACTAACAGTGTAAGATAAAGGAACCCTAAATTCAAACTTCCTGCCCAGATTTTTAGGAATGCCAGCTGTCAGAGAGCAAGACAGTCCGCTGGCGGGAGGTTTCCATGTCAAAAAATCTAGCTGTGTCATTATTCTATTTCCTTTTAGGCTTTTTGTACTGTTTCATTTCAGTGTGAGAAACAGTGTTTTAACAACAATATATAGATAAAGAGGATTTAAAATGTTTACTGTTTTTCTGAGTTTTTTCATCCATTTTATATCTATAATTCTACTTTCCAGAATCCATTCTGCATGGAACTAATATATGTTTCAGCATAGCACAGTGATACAGTAAACATGCATCAGATTAATCAGTTTACCTAACAACCTTCATTTCCAAGGCAAAGATTAACTGTGATTCCTCTCTCACATAGTAAAGAGGCTTCTTCCTTCTCTCCCTTATTCTTTTGTTGTTGTTGTTGTTATTTGAGCATAGTTGATACACAATGTTACATTAGTTTCAAGTGTACAGTATGGTGACAGGACAAGTTTATACATTTTGCTCTGCTCCCCACCAGTGTAGCTGCCATCGGTCACCATACTATGCTATTACAATGCCATTGACTATAGTCCTTATACTGTGCCTTTTATTCTTATGACATTCATTCCATAGCTGGAATCTTGTACCTCCCACTCCCTTTCAACCATTTTTCCCATCCTCTCACTCCCCTCTGGCAACTTTCAGTTTGTTCTGTGTATTTATTGGTCTGCTTCTGCTTGTTATTTGTTTGTTTATTTATTTGTGGGTTTTTTTTTTTCAGATTCCACATATTAGTGAAATCATATGGGATTTGTCTTTCTCAGCCTGACTTATTTCACTTAGCGTGATACATATTAGGTCTATCCATGTTGTTGCAAATGGCAAGATCTCTTCCTTTTTTACGGCTGCATAATATTCTTGTGTGTGTGTGTGTGTGTGTGTGTGTGTGTGTGTAACATCTTCCTTTTCCATTTGTCCATCAACGGACACTTGGGTTGCTTCCGTATCTCAGCTATTGTAAATAATGCTGCAATAAACATAGAGATGCATGCAGATTTCCAAATTAGTGTATTTATTTTATTTGGATAAATACCAAAATTAGTGAAATAACTAGATCACAATGGCATATATACTATTAATTTTTGAGAAAACACTATACTTTTCCACAGCGGCTCTGCCAATTTACATTTTAACAGTGTACAAGGGTTTCTTTTTCTCCACATTCTCACTAACACTTATTACTTCTTATCTTTTTGATTTTAGCCATTCTGACAGGTGGTATTTCATTGTGGTTTTGATTTGCATTTCCCTGCTGATGAGCGGCATGAAGCATCTTTCCATAAGTCTGCTGGCCATCTGCATGTCTTCTTTGGAGAAATGTCTGTTCAGGTTCTCTGCCCATTTTTTAGTCAGATTGTTTGGGGGTTTTAGGTGTTGAGTTGCATAAGTTCTTAATATTTTTTGGACGTTGACTCCTTATCAGATATATCATTTGCAAATATCTTCTACCATTCAGTCAGTTACCTTTTTTGCTGCTGTTGATGGTTTCTTTTGCTGTGCAAAACCTTTTTTTTTTTTTTTTTATGTAGTCTCAGTAGTTTATTTCTACTTTTGTTTCCCTTGCCTTAGGAGACACATCTAGAAAATTATTGCCACGGCCAATATCAGAGAAATTACTGCCTGTTCTCTCTTCTGGGATTTTTATGGTTTCAGGTCTCACATTTAGGTCCTTAATTCATTTTCAGTTTATTTTTGTGTGCAGTGTAAGAAAGTGATCCAGTTTCTTTCTTTCTTTCTTTCTTTCTTTCTTTCTTTCTTTCTTTCTTTCTTTCTTTCTTTCTTTCTTTTTTTTTTTGCATGTAGCTATGCTGTTTTCCTAACACCACTTACTGAAGAGACTGTCTTGCCCTGATTCTTTAGTTCTAAAAGAATAAGTTACTTTGCTGGGAGTAACTAGCCTGCTCCCACACCCAGAAGCCACAGGCAGAGAACCTGATGGAGTTTATTAGTATTCTCAGTGAATTATTAAAAGAAAAGTCCAAAATAATGAGGACAGAGGTCTAGACATGTCTGGTTTTGTTTACTATTCTATCCTTAGGACCTAGTATAGTATGTGCCTTATAGTAGACATTCACATAATATATGCTGAATGAAAGAATCAATGAATGAGAGCTTCTTGAGAAAAGAACCTTTTTCAAATTGTTGAAGTCACAGCATCTAGCATTATTTCTGACTTTGTGCTGGTTGGTATTCAATGATTAACTTAATGAAAAACAATCATGAATGACTGACTAAATGAATGATTAAAATGATCTCCATTGGAAAAAAATGCACAACTATTCAAAAGGCTTGGATGCTGCCTCTATTTCTTCTGATATTTTGTCTAAGAGAAAAGATACCCAAAAATCGTGATCTACCTGTGGGGTCTGTCATCCTAATAGATCCAAATGAATACATTCTCAGTTGGCCTGGTGATCAGAGTACTATGGACGTCCCAGGCTGCAAACTGATGAATAGGGAAGTACTTCCCATTGACACTTGCAACCTGTGCAGGGCGAGATTGGCTCTGCATCCGTTACTGCTGCCCATGATGCCAGTGTCATCACAGGAACACTTACTGACTTTTCAGCTGCCAAGGAAAGTATGTTTGCAGATTCCAGGGAGAGATGGATGTGTTTTCGAGCGTGCCTCTGGTGTTCAACTTTCAGATTAATGAGTGGAGCAGATATGTCTTCTAAGAAAGAAAAAAATGGTAGAGTGGGTGTCCTTCTCCAAAGCAAGGACCATATCCATCAGTCTCATGCTTCTACCAGAGCTCAGGGCAAGGCACACTCCTATTCCTACCTGCTTGGCCTCAACATTGACCCAGGTGCTTCCTATTGGATAGAAATTGTCATTCAAATATAGTGCCCTTCATAGTTAGTCAGAAGTTCTCTGTACTTTGACTCCCAATTTCTAGAAAGATCCTGTCCAGAAATGATGTCTCTTATAAAAGCATTGACATTTAGATTTTATACTACTTAAAAACATTTTTCCCTGATCCCTGGGCAGACAGTAATTGCACTCCTTCTCTATCTGCAGAAAACTAAAGTAGAGGTATTTTAATTCTCCCATATTAGAATATGATCTTCTTGACAACAAAAACTGATGTATTCAATTAGCCACTGTATGGTACATCATTAGTTCTTGATGTAGTGCTGTAGGAAAAAAAAAAAAAAAACCTGGTGTATTCATCTCTTTGTGCCTGAAAAAAGTAGATGCTCAGTAAATGTTTGTTGATCAGTGTGACGGATAGATGGGTGGAGAGAGAGATGGACAGATGAGAGGGACCTGCAAATACCAGAGCCAAGTAGCCCTCCACATGAAGAGTGTCAGGATCTCCTTCATCTGTCCTAGGTCCTAGAGATGTAGAGATAAATAAAACATCTCTCCAATTCTCCAAGAGCTTACAATCAAGCTGCTAACTGATGTGATGGAGACTTGGCTCACTCATTAGCCTTCTACAAATACTTCCTATAAATGGAAATTCTAAAAATATTTTGGGGAAGGTGTACCTGGTTGGTGATTACAACAGCATCTTTCTCAGCCAGGAATAAGCAGGGTGGCAGGTGAGGTGAGATGGAGAGGTAATTGATTGCCTTTGGCCTCAGTTAGGATGAACCATACTTAAATTGGCATGTATGGTAAGTCAGAGGTGATTCAGAGCTTTCCCAGAAATCAGGCCTGGGATCATTGCCACTCTAACCGGAAAATGTTTTGTTAAATTTGAAAGATTGACATTTGGTCCTCTTTTCCAATAAAAAATAACCTATACTATACAATGGAAATTTTTACTATGTTTATCTACATTTTTTGGGTTTTTTTCCATCAGCAATGATAATCATATACAAATGATGAATCACTAAATTCTATCCCTGAAACTAGTAATATACTATATGTTAACTAAATTAAATTTAAATTTAAAAAATTAAGAAAAAAGATTTTGGTGAAAATATATGAAAACCACCAAAAAGGGGGGCACCTGGGTAGCTCAGTCAGTTAGGCATCTGTCTTCAGCTCAGGTCATGATTCCAGGGTCGTGATATCAAGCCCACATCAGGCTCCCTGCTCAGTGCAGAGCCTGCTTCTCCCTCTCCCTCTGCCACTCCCCCTGCATGTGCTCTCTCACAACCCCCCCCATAAAGAAATAAATAGAATCTTAAAAAAAGAAAAAAAAAAACACCAAAAAGAGCAGCCCTACCATCTGCCACCTGCCAAAATGTCTGAATTTGCCCATTGAAATCTATATATTTCAATATCTAAGTTTTTCAGGCTTCCAGAGCCCCCTTTGTGAGAGTGATAACATTTATTAGTGTCGAATAGTTTTCAAATTGAATTTTCCAGGTATGTGACACATGAGCCATCAGGGCTTTATCATTCTCTGTCCTTTACCCTTAAACCCATCACAGCTCATATGACCTCAGAATCCTCAGGACAGACTCTTGGGCGGGCATTGCAATGGGATTGGAATTGGCCTGCGAAATGATACCTCGTTGTTCTCCCAGCTCTAAGCAGATTTAGTAAGAGCTGGCAGAGATCAAGATATTCATCTGCTTTGATCTCAATATAAGATAATGCAAGTAATCACAGAAAAAAATCCCTATGACAATTTTGGTATTATTAGTGATCCAAATCTTAAAGTCACTCTAAAGAAAAATATAGCTGTAATACAGCTTCTTAACACTTCAGAGAAATTGATAGTGTAAAATTAAAGAAAAGCACAAATAAACATTCATTTTCATAGGAATTGATTTTGTGAATAAATGCTTCATACCCATTTTGAACATGGTCATACAGGATCCCAGGGGATTGAAGAAAGACATATGCTCTGTCCCAATGAATCATAAAGAAATTCTGCTGTTGAGCTATGGAGCCATAAAGCACCAATAAGGAACTCCATAAAAATATAGGCCCAGGACAGAGAAATTCAGAATTTTTTTCAAATAAATTAGCAAATAGCATGGCATAGTATAGACACTTAACTGTTTTAATGAAGTGTTTCCCAAACCTCATTTATTCCCATACTGCTTTCATGTTTTTATCATTTATGCATACTACCTACATAATTATTTGAGGTTTAAAATAAAACTGTTTATTTTAAAATAGTTTATTTTTGAAT
Organism: Ursus maritimus; assembly: GCF_017311325.1. Taxonomy (NCBI): domain Eukaryota; kingdom Metazoa; phylum Chordata; class Mammalia; order Carnivora; family Ursidae; genus Ursus; species Ursus maritimus. Next base: position 53,229,765 of record NW_024426996.1, read on the forward strand.
AGTTTTAGGTTTATAAGAAAATTGTGAAGATGGTGGAGAGTTCCCATATACCTCATAACCAATGTCCCCTATTATTGACATCTTTCATTAGTATGAAACATTGCCACAATTCATGAACTATTACTCATATATTACTATTAACTGAAGGCTTTAGTTTATTTGGAAATAGCTTTTACTTAATGTTCTTTTTATGTTACATTATCCCATCCACAATCCCATAGTATCTTTTTTTTTCCTTTTTTTTTTTTTTAAGATTTTATCTATTTATTCGACAGAGATAGAGACAGCCAGCGAGAGAGGGAACACAAGCAGGGGGAGTGGGAGAGGAAGAAGCAGGCTCATAGCGGAGGAGTCTGATGTGGGGCTCGATCCCAGAACGCCGGGATCACGCCCTGAGCCAAAGGCAGACGCCTAACCGCTGTGCCACCCAGGCGCCCCCCATAGTATCTTTAGTCATCATATCGCCCTCGAATGCTCCTCTTGGCTACTATAGTTTCTCACACTTTCTTTGCTTTTGAGGACATTGACATTTGGGGAAAGGATGAGTCAGACATTTGGTATAGTGTCTGTCAACTGGAATTTTCTGATGTGTTTCTCATGATCAGACTGGGGTTATAGGTTTTTGTGAGCAAAACCACAGAGGTAAAGTGCCCACGCCCATCACGTTATATTATTATATACTATCAATAGGACGTCTCTGTTGATATTAACTTACTTATTGTTCACGGCAACCTTATCTAGTAGAATTCAGATCACACATTGGGTTGGCTGTTTATGTTTTTCTAATTCATTTTTTACTCTATTTTGGTGTTTCAATTTGGGCAACTCCTGTTGACCTATTTTCAGGTTCACTGGTTTTTTTTTCCTCATCTGTATCAGGTCTACTGATGAGCCCATGGAAGCCGTTCTTGTCTCTGCTACTGTAATTTTATTTCTAGCATCTCCATTTGACTTTTTCCTCTACTTTTCATCTCTCTTCTGAAATTGTCCATTCACTCATCCTTGTTGACTGACCTTTCCACTAGAGCCTTTGGTATATTAATCATGGTAATTTAAAATTGTTGTCTGATAGGGTGTGGCTGGGTGGCTCGGTCGGTGAAGCATCTGACTCTTGATGTCCACTCAGGTCATGATCTCAGGGTCTTGAGATTAAGCCCAATGCTGAGTGTGGAGCCTGCTTAAGATTCTGTCTCTCCCTCTGCCACCCCTAAAAAAAAAAAGAAAAAAGAAAAACTTGCTGTCTGATAGTTCCAACATCTAGTTTATATGTGAATATGATTTTATTTATTGCTTTGTCCATGAACAGCGTGTGGCTTGTTGCTTACTTGTGTGTCTTGTAATTTTTGTTGAAAATTTACCATTGTTATAGGACAGTAGAGACTGAAGTAAATAGTATATATTTCCAGAAGTGGGCACACCTCTTCTTCTGCTAGTCTTTAGTGAGTAGAGGCAGGGAAAGGATTTTATCTTTGCAGTGGTGCACTTTCCGGAAACTGCCGGCTTCAGTTTCCTCTCCTGTCACCTTGTGCTTATGGTGTGGGCTGGCTTGCTGGAGGGGTTTTCACAACGTTCCTGTTCCACCTTAAGCTGTAGGCCTTCCCTGTATCTATATTTCAGAGAGGCGCTCTCTCCATGCTTTTGTCCCTTCCCAGCAGATTACTAGTGCTGGTTACTCCGTGCTTGCTAGTCCAATGGGAAGGGAAGCTGCGTCTGCTCTCCACTTGATTCAGCCTCAGTCCTAGGCAGGCTGGGTATCACTGCATCTCAGTGATCCTTTCCCTCCCTCACAGGGGAGAGATTTCTTATGATCTGGGCCCAGGAGATTTCTCGCCAAGATGTAGAGGGTTTTTCTTTTCCGTTTTCTAAGCCATGAAGAATCTTGGCCCATGCAATAGGATTTACTGCCCTTCCCTCAATAACACAGGGATATTTTTTTCCACAGGGAGAAGCATCGAGTGAACTTTCTACCTTTCCTGTAGTAGTGACTCCTCCCCTTATCCAGAACTGGACCATGAGGAATGCTTGTTTTCTTTTCCCACTTGCCCCGAATCTTCTAATCTTTCTTGTGAGCAGCCAGTAGAGAGCTATGGAGAAGAACCTCTGAGTGGGTGCAAATCCCCCCTTGCATCTTTAGTTTCAGGGGTTCTATACTCTCACACTTGTCTACACTCCATCTTTAGCAACTTTAAATTAAAATTTATTTATTTATGGCTGAATTCTTCCTATCAACTTGCATGGAAGCCCCATCTTCCACCCGTGATATTTCACTTAGGGTCAGTGCATATGGTCTATACCTCCTTGAAGGTACCAGTTGTTCCTTTAACTTCAGACTAGTTGGTTGACCTGCAACCTCATCTCTCTGACGGATTCAAGAAAATTTATGATTTTGTAGATTATCATGATTCTTTTGATTGTTGGGTTATAAGCAATGCCTTTCCCAGATTTTTATATCCTAAGCAGAAGCCAGAAGTCCCCAATATATTTGAAAGTGAATGCATAATAATTTTTTAATTTTCATCCATATCCACCTGGACTCATATACTTTGCCACCAGCATTATAAGAACCAGACTTTGTGGGGCACCTGGGTGGCTCAGCTGGTTAAGTGTCTGCTTTCCACTCAGGTCATGATCCCGGGGTCTTGGGATTGAGCCTCATGTTGGGTTCCCTGTTTAGCGGGGAGTCTGCTTCTCCCTCTCCCTTTGCCCCTCTCCCCCACTCATGCTCTCTCTCCCTCTCTCAAGTAAATAAATAAAATCTTTAAAAGAAAAAAAGAGACTTTGAAAAATGCTGCTATACTGAAAGATAAATGAACCGGATATTAAGAAACCTGTATTCTACCCCTCCTTTGTCAATAATTAGGTGCTCAGGGTATGGAAAGTTATTTAAATACTTTGAACTATAGTCTTCTCATATGCAAAATAAAAGTATCATATCATATTGATCTCTAAGATTCTTTCCAGCTCCAACTTCTGTATTTCATATTTTTGGTATGGAAACATGTATTTTTACTTGCTTATAATTGCACATCCATTATTTACTGAATAGGGAGTTGAAGTCAGAACTCAGAAAGATAAATTCTCCCTATATGCAATCTAGTAGAAGCAAGTTAGGGACTTGATAAATTGCACTGAATGCTAAGTGTTACTTTAGGAAGTGAAGGTATTAAGCAGACCACAAAAAGTGCCTGTGCTTTACTGGCTGAGGAGTCCATTAATTTCAACAATTGATTAGATTATTGGCAAAATGTAGACAAGAGTAACTCCACAAATTAAAAACTTATAAAAAAGTAAGTTTTCCCTGAATACTCTCCATGGAATTGTACCTCAGATTTCCAAGAGGAATGAGTTTATAATTCACATGAAATATCAAATTATCCAGAATCTGAATATTTTCATAAAATATATGTATTTAGGTATTCCCTTTATTATTCATTTTTTAGACTAAAGGGAATATCCAAATAAATACTGCATTTATTTATTAATATTAGTCTTTCAAGATTTCAATTTAAGTCTGATTTAAAGCATAAATAAAAATTATTTGTTGAAGTTTTACTAAAATAGGAAAACACAAGATTTAATATAATTTATCATAGTAGAAAGTATGGGCTAGCATGTCTATTCCTTGCCTTGCCATCTCACTAGTCATCTCTAGAAGCAATATCTAATTTTAAATCTACATTGAATCTCTTCTTATTCTTGACTTTACCTGATAAATGTTGACATAGAATTTATGAATGTCAAATATTATATATTAGAAATATTTTCATTTATTCAAGTAAAATACGGGTTTTTAACTGACCATACCACTGACCTGTCATACTAAACATTCCTTAATTATTTGAAAGAGTAGTGCTCCTGATTGATCTATGGGGTGGTTTCTGGGTGAAATGCGAGGCAGGGTCCCTCAGTTTCCAAAAGCCAGACTTGAGCCTTCTGGATATGCTGGTCTTAAACCCCTACCCTCTCCTTTGTGGTGGTGTGTCAAGTGCAATCAGATTTGTCCAGTGCACGCTATTCACAGAATATCAAGTATGAGGATACAGTGAGGCATATACAAATATAGGAAACAGTTTTTGTTTTTAATATGCCAGCAATTTTCAGGGAAAGCGAAGATAAGCAGGTACCAGTATTCTAAGGATGACCGCCAAACATACAAACAAGCTCTGGGTTTCGAATATTTTACCATACCTTTTTGCACTGCTTTCTAGCAATGATTCTGAGACCTGATTGTCGGAATGACCTGAGGCACCAACTAAATCATAATCACCAGCTTTGGGCCTAGGGATCTGAATTTTTAGAAAACTCAACGATGATTCCGATGATCGGCTGGGTTTCACAGCCAACGTTTAACAAAGTGGACAACATTTTGTTTAACCTGTTCTTTTCTTCTGGTAAAGTAACCATAACAGTGTGGAGGGAAATTACTTTATTAATGCTGAAGTGTAGAAGAAAGGTGAGTCCCTCAGCCAAAGCTGAGGCTCTCTGTTACCAGAACTCTAAAGAAAAAGAGATGATGCTTAACATTCGCATTAGCGTGGATGGATGTGTTGATTGCTTTGTTCCTTGTTCCTCTGAGTGTCCCAGCACTTGGCATATGTTCAGCATGGTCCAAGTACTGTGAGATGAAGGCTCTTGATCACTGCTTTTGAGTAAGATTCCTTCCCTTCAGACACATGTGGAAGAAGCTGGTGTATGCTACAACCATGGGTAAAGACAGCCTGTGCACAAAGACAACTCATTCATGAAAGTAATTTTGGGAGAATCACTGAGAGATAGTATAAGATCTCTAAAGCCCCTCCTTATAGGAGAGGATGCTCTAAATCTCTCCCAATCTATGCACTGATCAGTGTGAGAACTAATACGTTCACTCTATTATCTAATCTAATTTGAATTAAATTTTGTCTTACTTGCAATCTAAACTGACTCAATCGATTCATTCAGTAAATATTTATTGAGTACCAATTCTCAGTCACGTACCGTTTTCAGCACTTCAGAAATATAAGTGAACAAAAGAGAGAATCTCTATGTGTTCTAGTACCCAATTGCCCACAAGCTGTACCACAAGTTACTAATAGCTGGGAATAATTATCTAGTTGCTTCTTTGAGGGTGGGGCTGCTATTGTGTTCGCACCTGACCATAGGTCTAGTCATTGGATTCATGTGAGCATTCAATAATGATTTATGGGAGCCTAAAGAACCAATCATATTAATTAATCCGTATTAACGTACTTTTTAAGTAATGTGCTCCTTTTTCCAGATACTAGATTATTGTCGCACAGTTCAAATACCTCTGCTTCCAGGAGGAATTTAAAATGAGGATAAAGAGAATGAGAATAAAAGTATTTCAACGTCCTACAGAAGATGTCCTGCTATATGTAGAAAAGAACAGACATTATTTTCACTCTTAGTCATGATTTTAGATATGCCGGTGTTTACAGAATACAGTATTTTGAAGCAGATGCGCTTTCCCGTTGGCTGGCATGTCCTCCAGGGTCCCATTGAGGTCGTCTTCCTCTCAATTCTATCAACACTTCCTCCCGGGGAAGGATTGTAAAGACGCATTGCCCTGTGGGAAGACTGTATCCAGGGCCCTTTTGGTTTGAGCAACGTATGGATAAAGTCCAATCGAGTTCAAACTCCTGTATTGTCCAACACCACGGGGGGGTTGCACTCCTGCACTCCCTGCCTGGCTCCGCCGGTGGGTGACTTTCTGCTGTCCCAAGACAATGACTTAATGACAGTGATTCACACACATTAGTGAGAATTTTGTTCAATGTATTACCCGTCTGGAATATTTGTACTCTGTCTTATTTCATCTCGCAGTAATAACAGCAAGCAGATAAAGGAGACTCGCAGGACAGGGAAGCATCCTGGCCCGCTGGCACATGCCTCAGGTGTGGTCACCTGCTCAACCCGCCAGTTCCACTCTGCTTCCATATACCCCTGTTACCCGCTAAAGATACTGGACTTTTTAAAAAAACTCTTTATTCATGTTCACTGTTTGATATTTTTTCTTTGTTTTTCATATTAGTTCCTGTCAATGTAGATGCTCTTAGGAAATTCCAAAGGCACCGAGAACACAGTCGCTAGTAGGCTTTTTCGTATTTTCATAATCATATTCTTTGGGTTTTTTTAAAGCATTTTTTAAAAGATTTTATTTATTTGAGACAGAGCACACACAGCAGGGGAGCAGCACAAGGAGAGGGAGAAGCAGGCCCCCCACTGAGCAAGGAGCCTGACTCAGGGTTCAGTCAATCCCAGGACTCTGGGATCATGACCTGAGCCAAAGGCAGATGCTTTACTGACTGAGCCACCCAGGCTCCCCGTAATTATATTCTTTGGGCTATAAATTCCCTAAGGAAAATCGTTTTGGTTCAAGACCCCTTCCTACTAATGAATGATCTCAAAGTGCTTTTTTTCAATGTTGGTTTTATCTAGCTATATTTATCATATTATAAATTAAAACAAATGTCTGATGTTTATATTGATTAATTCATTTAAAACAGCAATTATAAATCCATTCTACGTTAACCTAAGTAACATTTTCATTAAAGACAACTCTATTTTTCCCCAAAAAATAGACAAGACTTGCATTGTTTAAATTATAACAAATCTTTTTAATATCGGGTTTGATTTTAAAAAATACAGCTGGACTCTCATATCTGCTTTTACATTCAATCATCACACATCATGTACACTCTGGAAGACTCCTCTCCATACTAATAAGAGAAAGAGAATGAAAAAGGAAAATAAAATATTGGTCACATTGCAATGAGCTTTGACTTCATCTTCTCAGATCCCCTGGGAGAGTTTCAGGGACCCCACCACCACCATATTTTGAGAAACATTGCTCTCAGCTATAGTTAAACAAAAAGAAATATCAGTGGGATTTCATTGTACAGCCATCTACAATAGCAAAAATGGCATGGGAAAGGTAAAATTTTAATGCATAATGTCATTTGTCCAATGATGTAGCTTAATATCTTCCTGATCAGGGGCAAAGATGATTAGGGATAGACTTCCCTCAGCACCTCCAGTGCCGTTGCTACCAGATCTTTAGATGGTGCTTGCACAACCAGAACGGTTCTGATGGGTGGAATAGGGCTTGATCTTCTTAAAGCCTTTATTATCCCATCATTTAGGAAGGGAGTTCATGTCTCCTGCCAAGAACCCTTCAGGTAGGTAGAAGAAATCTATAAATTCCATCCAAAGTGATATTTTCTGTGTTTAAAATACATAAAATTACAAAGGAGAAAATACATTGAAATACAGGCATCAATATATATTATATTGAGAGATAATCTTTTAATAAGTTGTGAAGTAACAAAATCTAATGAGAGGAAAATAACCAATATCATGTCAAAGTAGTGATGTGCGTAAACCGTGTTTCAAGAGATCTGAAACATTTGTAAGGGGAAACGAAAATCTCTCCAATTTCTATTGGGACAAAGTCAGGTTCTACTACTATTTTTGTGGTTTGCTGCCTTCATTCAAAGGAGATTAGTAAAAATGTGAATGCAGTCTTTTAATCCATCTTTTATAAACTTTGAATTCTATCTATAGATGCCATTGAGATCTATGAACTCTAGGTTAAGGAATGTTCTTCTAGAGAGCAGTGGTTATCAAAACATGATCCTAAGACCAAGAACATCATAATCACCTGAAAACCTGATAGAAATGCAAATTCTTGGGTCTACCTCAGACCTGTTGAATCCGTACCGGGAGTGGGGTCCAGTTATCTGTGCTTTGACAGATGCTGGTACACACCAGTGTCCTAGAAGGCCATCTACTAGGAGCAAAGTATTACCTGCATGAAGGAAAGTGGAGGCAAGCAAGCTACATAGCCAAGACCTGGAGCAAAATGGAACTTTTTTAAGGTCATGCAAAATTCCTTGCACAGAAAGATGCATGCAGGACTCATGGAACACTAATAAAATAGAAGAGGACTTGGAGATCATCTCCATCTGTTCCAGCAGCGGCCTATCATTTCATGTAAAACGATAATTTCACTGTGTTAATAAGTGTGTTGAGGGGGGTGCCTAGGTAGCGCAGTCGTTAAGCGTCTGCCTTCGGCTCAGGGCGTGATCCTGGCATTCCGGGATGGAGTCCCACATCAGGCTCCTCTGCTGGGAGCCTGCTTCTTCCTCTCCCACTCCCCTGTTGTGTTCCCTCTCTCACTGGCTGTCTCTCTGTCACATAAATAAGTAAAATCTTAAAAAAAAAATAAGTGTGTTGAATACTGCTGAGTTTAAGCATGAGGATTTTGGTTGAATTTGAATGAATGAATGGACGGTGTTACCATCAACTATCTGTTATGAATATACATAGGGGTGGGAGGAAAATAGAATCCCCCTCCATCCAGAGGACAAGGAGAGACTGCAGAAAGAGGCAGGCCGCGCCAGACTGGCAGGTGGCAGTTTGAAAAAGCAAGGGAACTCATTTAGGTGTGTCTTGGGACATGTAAGGTGAATGGATCTCCGCATGTGCCCACCAATTCTGAAGAGTCTACACAGAAGCCTTAACTGGGCTCAGTTGCGTAGACCATCCCAAAGATCTCAACCACATATTTCTATCTCAGGTGTCCTTGAGCAGCTTCTAGTGCGGGGAAGGTAAGCGAAGCGTAAATTCTTGAAAGGGGAAGGGGTGAGGCACCTCCAGTTGCTGGGTCCAGATCACAGGTCTGCTGGCAGTCACGTCCGCTCAGTGACCTTCTCCAGCAGCAAGATTTTAGAAACTACGTAAACAACTTTTTTAGAGCTGCTTGCCGTATTTTACCCACTGACTTAGGACTGGCAATTTAAATTCTTTATATGCTAGTCTAAAGAGTGCAAACCCCAAACAGACAAGACAGGAGCAATTTTCTTCTAGAAAGACAACTTGAGACATTAATTGAAACAATGTTACTGAATCCAAAGATAATTACATTCCCAATTATATAAGAAGAAGAAAGAAGGAGATTGTTTTCTTGAACAGAGACACAGAATTCAACGGGACAAGTTATAACGGAAGAGAAGGAAAGTGAACCTGGGTGGAGGGCATCCTGGCAGTGAATACTAGTGAATAATGGAGCACTCTTCAAGGAAGACACTAGAAGATCCATTACTTAGGAGCCTGGGAATAATTTCTTGTGGCAAGATTTCATTTCACAAAGCTATAGGTTGGATGACTCGTTTGCAGCTTTCGTGCCTTTTTATGAACTTAGTAAACTTTTAAGATCATGCGGTTTAAACCTTTTTATATGGCATATTGTTCAAACTCCTCTAATAACACCAAGTAACATTTAACATAGATCTTGAAATAGGGAAAGAATTTTCTTAAAGGTCACTTATTTTCCATGTGTTTTATTTAAATGATATTTTCTTATAGATATATATTATGAGTAGGGAAAATTAAAATTATTTGTGAAGCTTTTGCTACAGAAGAATAGTAAGATTAAATTAAAAAGGATCTTGGACAAAAGTTATGCGGACTTATCAAAAATATCTCAAATGGTCAAAGAATATTTAACCTATGCTACATAAATAAGAACAGAGAAAAAGCATAGTGAGGAGAGGTCAAGGTCAGTGTAAGAAATATGTGCATTGAAATAAAGACTATAACAATGAAAGTGCCCTTATATTTGTTCATATTATTCTCATGGGAAAAGCTTTCGAATAGACTTTTGAGTCTCACATAAAGGAAAGAATAAAGAGGTCTCGTCCAACCGCTGCACACACTTGTACAGTCATAACAAATTTTTTAAAAATGGAAGAGTCTTGGGGCGCCTGGGTGGCACAGCGGTTAAGCGTCTGCCTTCAGCTCAGGGTGTGATCCCGGCGTTCTGGGATCGAGTCCCACATCAGGCTCCCCCGTTATGAGCCTGCTTCTTCCTCTCCCACTCCCCCTGCTTGTGTTCCCTCTCTCGCTGGCTGTCTCTATCTCTGTTAAATAAATAAATAAAAATCTTTAAATAAAAAAAATAAAATAAAATAAAAATGGAAGAGTCTAAATTAAATGACTCATGACCCTGAAAACTATCTCGGGTTCGAAGTCCTTATATTTTGGGTGGACCACAACTGCCATAAACATTCTCCCAGAGTCAACAAATAACTCAGTTAGCATATCTGGCAAAGTTAATAAAACCCATAAAATAACTTTGAAAAGAAAAGACTTGAGAGGTTATGAAATCACAGGAAATACAATCATAAGCTCTGGATTTAGAAGGAGGTTTAGTGATCCTTTATTATAATCATTTCTTATCATTTTCCATTTCTTCTTTTTTTCTCTTTTTGCCTTATTCTCTACTGACTGAGCATATTTCTAAACTCTACCATCATACGTGTCTATCTTCTCAAGCAGATAATTCTGAACATAAATTCTACTTTTAGGGACACCTGGGTGGCTCAGTCGGTTAAGCATCTGCCTTCAGCTCAGGTCATGATCCCAGGGTCCTGGGATTGAGCCCCCTCATCAGGCTCCCTGCTCAGTGGGGAGTCTGCTTCTCCATTTCCCTCTGCCCCTCCCCCTCTGCTCATGCTCTGTCTGTCTCTCTCACTCTCAGTCAAAAAAATAAATGAATAAAATCTTTTTAAAAATATACTTTTAATGACTCAAAGTTATCAACCTGAAGAGTGTATTGATTTTCTATTGCTGTGTAACAAATTATCACAAACTGAGTGACTTGAAAAATACCTATTTATGTGCTCACAGTTTCCATGGGTCAGGAGTCTGTCACATTTTAGCTAGGCTTTTGTGTGAACTTGGTTTCAGAAGGCTGAATTCAAAGTGTTGCCTGGCTGTATTCTTATCTGCAAGTTGATTAGGGATATTCTTCCAAACTCCAACAAGCTGTTGGCAGAATTCACTTCCTTATGGTTTTAGGACTGATGTCCCTAATGTCTTGCTGACTGTCACCACAGTCTTCTTTCTTCTCTAGAGACTACACTTAGATCCTTGCCATGTGGTCCCCTCTATTTCAGGAATTGAGAACTTCGTCATCTCAAATCTCTTTCATGCTTCAGTTCTTTCTAACTTTTCCCTCCAAGACCAGTTCATGAGATTAGGTCAGGCCCACTTGAATAATCTTATTTTAAAGTCAACTGTGTCATGTAGCATGGCCTCTTCCTGGGAATTAATTCCATTATATTCGTTATATTCATAGAGTGTTTATGACACGAGAGTGGGAAATCTAGGGGTTATCTTAGAATTCTGCCTACCACAGTTTTATAGAATGGTGAGAACACAGACTTTGAATCAGATAGGACGGGGTTTAAAAACCTAGCTTCACGATCTGTTATGTAATAGGTGCTTAATAAATACTTGTTGATTGAACATTGATTGAGTGAATAAATGAACAAATAAACAAGGAAATGTATAAATAAATGAACCTAACCTTCAAAACCTATTTCATCATCTAGGAAAGAAAAATAATGGCATCTAATTGAAGAATACTTATAAAAATGAAATTAAATTATACATAAAAATTTCTTGGTGGGCGCCTGGATGGCTCAGTCGCTTATGCATCTGACTCTTGATTTTGGCTCAGGTCATGATCGGGCTCCATACTCAGTGGGGAGTTGGCTTGGGATTCTCTCTCTCTCTCTCTCTCTCTCTCCGTGTCTCCCTCTGCCCCTCCTGCTTGCATATTCTCTCTCTCAGATTAAAAAAAAAGTCTTTAGGAAAAAAGCACTCAATAAATCAGCATCTATTATTAATCTTTCTACAGTGGCATAGTATCTGGGCTTATCATTTCTGTAGTGACTTCTATTTCCCCATTTGCTGTTGCAGTCTGCTGTTAATACCCACAGGGATTCCAATCTTTGAATTTTTGCTGACCTTCTAATCACTTTTTCTTCTTTTTGCTTTGTTTATGGACTCTATGGCTCAACTCCTTTTCTTAAAATCTCATAGCATTGATAGCCAATCATATTGTTTTCTTACTTATGCTTGGTAAATTAATTATATCAAGCAGGTAATAGGGAGTCACACCAACAAAAATATATGTTTCATATATATTTTTCATGCTATGTGTCACAAGTAGGCTCTGGATCTCATCCACGTATCAGGATCCAGGCTGATCGAAGAGCTTTCACAGGGACACTGTTGATCTTGAGGCAGAGAGAGAAGAAACATGATGGAACCACTTAATGGCTCCTAAAGCATCTGCTCAAACATGGCACTCATTTCCTTGGGCACACGAAAGCATATCATCAAGGGTTACATCAATGGGATAGGAATGTAGCAGAAATTTTAGTATACTCAATCACATTTCAGGGGTCATTTTTGTACATTTGACTATTTTCAGTTGTGCTGCTCATTTTTGCTTTATATTCAGGGGCTGTTCTATTGTCATCACAACACTGTTGGTTTGTGTGTTTGTGATGCTTTGTGGAAGAAGTAATATTCAGCTTATTTCAGAATTTATCTCAGGAGATATATTACTTTAATATAATCAAAACTAAAACTATTCTGAAAAATGTCATCTGGTTATTTTTAAATAATAATCTTAATTTGGAGATTTATTTTTAATGTATGTTATCTGCTTTTATTTACTGACAAACCATAGGAACACTCCATCAAAGCCTTTTAAAAATTAGAAGCCAATTCTTCGGAAGTCCCATTCATCAGTAGCATTTATTGGAAGGTTAAGTGAATCAAAAGTACATTTATTCCACGGTACTATCAATCATTTTACTTTCAATTTCTATTCTCAGACAATTTCAACGAAATTACACACATCAGTTGCAATGATCAATAATAGATTGTATTGTTATTTCTATTGCATTGGTTGAAGAAACCGAAGGTTCAATGTAACATAAAGACCTGGATAAATGCAGAAATTTCTATTTACTCCTTTTTTTCATATCAAAAGGGAATTGGGTATTTCTATTAGACCAGAAGTTAGCCACAAAATGATGTACTATTACATTAACGGTATATTAACCATAGATCAAATTATTCCCTCTACCCTAAAACAACTTTATTTTTTTAAACCATGCAAAACACCTCTTTGACAACATACAGGAATTTTCTCAGTAGTCTTAAGTGATACCTTAATTTTATCTGAGACACAGAGGCCCTCTTGTGGCAGTCTCTAGGCATTTGAACTGACTATTTCTAAAGATGAGTTTGAGCTTGGAAGGCACAGGTCCTGCTTCACTTTGAATTTTTTAGTCCATCAGTGTCTGTAAAAATGACCAAAAAGAAGTCTAAAAATAATATAATCTATTACAGTGCGTTTTAAATTCTTTAGCACACAAAAAATGCAATAGAATAGAGCTTTGCTCTTTAAAATGAAAGAAGAGATCAAAAATATTAATTCACTGTAAGGTTGGTATGCAAACTATTAATGGGACCAGATTTAAAGGCATAGAAGAATCCGCTTCCAGGGAAGTCAGTCCATCTTCGTGACTGTGGCACAGCTATTTTCATTAAGAGAGACTTTTAAAACTCTGCATTTAAGTTCCTGCGTTACTATGAGGCCTGGGTCAAGTGCTCCTCCTTCCTAACCATCCCAATTCCTTGCCCCAGCTCCCAACCCCACCCTGCTTCATCTTGTGAACAGATAAATTGTCTCAAAATAAACGCCCATAAACTGAAAGAAAACATCTTGTATATTCAGCACAGAACAGAGACTTCCCTGTTCCCTTCTCTTTCCTGTGTTCTCTGTGTTCTAATCATGAAAAATAAAAATAAAATTGAGAGTGCTTAGGACAGGAAGTAAATAGCAGGCGATATCCTTAAACTTCCATGTGCATAAACATCCTTGAGGGATTCACTAAGAATACAGATTCCTCAGTTCTGTAGACAAGGACACTGATTTGAGGAGCTGATTCGTGGTTCTGTGAAACTGGGTTTTAACACCGCTTCCAAGTTTTTCTGGGGCCATCTGGCTAGAAAAATGATTCTTTGCCCTGGCTGCAGAATCAACTGGAGAGCTTTACAATTCTGATTCCCAGGACCCACCCCAGACTACTTGAATCAGAATTCCTCAGGATGGGGCCAGGCACCCCCTACTGATTCTAATGTGCAGCCAATTTGAAAACTACTAGGCCAGTGCACAGCATAGATGTCAGAGCCTGAACAACCAGAGACTACCAGAGACACGCCTAACCATTCAACAAAGTCAGGTTTAACTGACTCATTGCAGTGAGAGAGATTGCATGCCAAACGAACAGTGGTGTCTCAGTAACCAAAAGCAAAGATAGTTATTTTAAGACATAGACATAGGGCGGGGTTGACTATTTTCATGGGCTCACAGTAAAGCAGAGCTTGTGTAAAGGAACCAACATCGGGTCTGCTCTGCAAATGGACCCACGGTCCCGCTCCCTTGAAAACAATAACGTTGAGATAGGTGTGCAATGTTGCAGCCAGAAACCCTCTCTCTGAAACTTGCACCTGGATGGTCAGTGAAGACTGCGTTTCTAGGTCAAAGTGTCTTAGATCCTCCAGACAAGAGAGGAGTATTTCTCTCTTACGGATGTGATTTCAAACAGCGAAGTTTGTAATAGTCCGTGATTTTGAAAAACGAAGTTTTTCAGTCTATAAGAAAGCAGCAGTGACTCAAAGAAAGGGACACTCTACAGCTGCAGTATGTTCTTGGGAGAAATACTGAATCCTGTTAATGAAGCTGGCTTCATCTCTGTTTGCTAGTCTAGCCTGATAAATGGCAGGGCAGATGTTTGCAGTCCAAGCTAACTTTTATCTTTTTAGACATGACATCTGACCCGCAGGGTTGTTTCCAGAAGGAAAATGGAACAGGAAAAGAGGGTCATAGCACGTCGTCAGCATATAGATGTCACTCACGCGTTAATTCGACAAGACTAAATAAGTGCCTACTACGTGCTGGGACCCCTGCAGAGTATCAGAAATTCGACAATGAACAAAACTCAGTCCCTGCCCTTAAGATACTTACCAACTGGGTGGAGAAAAACACAGATAAATAGGCAATTACAGCAGAGAATGGAAGAGCTTTAACTTGACTTCAGAAAAGCCACGAACAATTAACCCAGTTTTGGGTATTTAGGGAACTGGAAAAATGTTACCCGAGGATATGGAAGATAGAGGACTGTGGGGGTGGGGATCAGGGGGTGGAACCAGGGCAGAAAGTGGTAGTAGAGAAAAAAAGACTTGGAAAACAGACTTATTTGGCCTCTAATTCAGGCTCTACCATTGAGTGGGTATCACTGTAACTCTGAGCTGCAGGTTCTCATCTGGAAAGTAAGGATAACAAAACAGAGAAACACGCATGGAATGCCAGACAGAGTTCTAAGTAACAGGATTACATCAGCAACAAGAGACTCGCTCTCTGCCCCCAGAGAGCATGCACAAAGGTGGGAGTTTACCAAAAGTAAATAATAACCATAATTGAAATGTAAATTTATTTAGCATGTCAGGTCCTAAATGAAGGAAATTGGGCACGCCAGTAGAGAAAGCCTGGGAGAAGGGGCAAGTTGAGAATTCAATGGTGTGACATCTGTAAAAATGCCTGGACTTCGCACAGAGGTATTCTCACGACACTGAGTCACAGAAGCCATGCTTGGCTCAGCTAAAGGGGAAACCAGCACCTGCCTGTCAGCCACTACTTTGACTTCACTCAGCATTTCCCTTTGCTTCTGAACACCACTGTTCTACCTTTCAGGGGACTGAGTTCGTACCTTAGACAAATGGCTCATTCTATAGTACAACTCTGGATTAAAACTCAGAGGAGATTCCTCACTGAGAATATTTCTGGGCAAGACATCAGACAGCCTTTGACATTTCTCATAAATGCTGATACCAGTTGGGGAATTTGAAGTTGGGCCTTCTGTGGCTTATAATGCTCTATATTTCCCTTGGCTTGTTCTGCCCCCCTTTCTTTTATGCTGTTCCAAGCCAAAAGTTGATTGAAACAGTAGTTCTCAACAGCCTCCCTTAAGGTCTATGGTACCCTGTTCTTCAGGCCAGCGATAGCATTTCTGTACTCTCCCAACGCTCACCCCCGGACTGCAAATGCGTGGAAGGAATTTTGCTTCTCATATTTACTGGGGTGAGGGGGTGCTCTGTGCATTTGGTGGGCAGAGGTCAGGCATGCTAAATGGTCTTCAGTGCATGATCTGGTTCAGGTTACTTAAAAAAATATATTCCATTCAAAATGCCAATAACACCCCCCCTTGACAAACACTGGGTAGGAAAATAGAACTTTCCCCACAAAAATTAGATATTTTGAAAATTGGATTATGATACCCTCAAAGTCTACCTAACTTAACCTGTTATGATGTTTCTATTTTAAAATACTTCAGAATATACAATGTGATATTGTGTATGTGTTCATTTAAGCTACATTTTTTAGGAATAATCAATTGCTGTAATCATGAATTTATGCTACAGATATAGCATTTATTTGATTAAGATAGCTATGGTTTAACATCATAAACTTTGTTAATTAGAATAATAAATGTTAGAAGTTTTTATTGTAATATTTAGTGCTTAATAATTAGCAAAATGATGGTTGTAATGGGCTTTTATTAGTGAAATTGATGTTATTCAAGATATGTAGATCGGTCTGAATGGTAGAAACATTCATATCCCTTCGTGGTATGGGATTATTTTTGTTAGATTGTTATTAATTGCTAAATCAATGTCCTGTTTTGCAGCCACTCCTTTGAAGGGCTCTTGAAGTGCCCGAGTGGCACAATTTTGCCAAATCGTGGCAAAGTGGCTCTACTCATTGGTGACGCTCACATCTGCCACAAATAACCCAATATTTATGCATCACAAACTTTGTGTTGGTCAATTTGCAATAGTTTCCTAAACCGTCAGTCTCTTGAACAAGTCTAAGGGAGCGTTTAACTAACTGAATTGGGACAAATACCCATGATGTCAACATCACACTTCCCTTTCACCTCCCCTCCTTTTCCCCATCCCCATCCTCAAAATTCAAATCTATTTGTACCTCTGATGTGAATTAGAAATGTTGTTTGGCAAAGTAAGAAGTAGGATAATGGAGAAATAGATATGTCCATTTCCTTTATTTCCTCTCCTTAGTGCGGTGGCAACAGGATATGGTGGGAGCCAAGCCAACATTCGATGTTTGAATCCTGACATGTCACTCACTTACGACCTTAGGCAAGGCACTCAGTCTTTTGAAACTCCAGCTTCCTCTCACAAACTGGGGGCTAAGTGCCTACCCCACAGAGTAGTGGGGGTATTAAATAAGTCAGTGCTTGTAAAGGGCTAAGCATGAAGAGTCTGGTTCATTGCAAGAGATAAAGTAGGTGTTGATCTCATTCGTTTATTCTTTGTTTATAGAGAAAACATAGCCCCGGGGAACTGTCTCTTACGCATTTCTGTGCTTGTAGCATTGAACAGATGGCCAGCCCCAGAGTTTGTGTTCGATACATATCTATTGAATAAATGAATTTAACATTTCTTGCATTGGACTTTGGCTATATTTTGGTACTATAAGCTCTCTGACATCCTAGAATCTGTCCGCATGTCTGATGTATTATTTCTCCTTCTGATGCTTTTTAAAATAACATTGTCAATGAAATATACTCTATCAATTAGTAGAGACATTACTGTAAAAAATTAAGCCAAAATTTTTTTTCTCAGTAGAGCAACTGAAGAAAATCCAGGCTTAACTAGTATGTAGAATTTCATGTTATGTGACTCAAGTTAATTCCTTTTTATGAATTCTTAAAAATACTGTTTTCCTAAGAATCTTCATAACCTGATGATTAGAATATAAAATGGCAATTTGGCGATGTATATAGGAGCCTTTAAAATCCTTTTAGCAGGTAATCCCAGTTCAAAAAATTTATCCTGATGAAATAATAATCCACATACATGTGTAAAAAATAGCCATTGCAGTGTTATTTGTATGAAAAGAAGGAAGTCACCTGAGTTACAACAAAAGGGGAAAGTTTTAATTAATTATGGTAATCATTGCACTCGGGTTTATACCTGGAAGAAATATATATGTTCACTAAAGGCATGCGCAGAGTGTTCCCAAAACACTGCTCATGATAGCTCCAAATTGAAATCTACTAAAATGTTCATCTGTAAGTGGAATTGATACGTAATTTGTGGTATATTCATATAATGCACTAGTATGCTTTAAGAAACTACTAAGGAGAAGGAACAAAGTATTGCCTCATGAACAACATGGATGGATTTTTAACAACTTAAAGCTGAATATAAGAAAGCCAGACATAAAAGAATACATACCGCATCATTCTATTTTTTAAATTTTCAAAAATTGCTGATACTACAATGACATGACTGTGAAATAGGATATTCTGCAGCTATTAAAACATTTAAATATATTAGAAAATGTTCATAATTTAATAAAGGACAGTAATATTTAAAGCTGTATGCATAATATATGACCCCCATTCTGAAAAAAAATCTTATATATATATAAGTTGCTATGAGAAGTATCAGAGTCTTGATACAAAACATATGATAACACTCAGAATAATTAAAGGAGGCTTCATCTTAAAGGATGAGCAGGGATTGGGGGAGCCACAAGGGATGGGGCAGCAGTAGAGCTGTTGCTTCCCTTAGACCTGAAGAGACAAGAGGAGGAGCAGATCTCGAAATCCAGGCCATAGTCGCCCAGAGAGGAGAGGAATGGAGGCCTTTGGGTGAGAGATACAGCCTGGTCCCGGTGAATTTGAAGGGAGGAAGACAGCAATAGTCTAACTCACTCTCCTCTCTTCTCCCAGCCTCCTGCTGGGGCTTCCATTACCCAAACCCAACAAGTAGCCAGAGGCTCTGCTCATGTGGTCTATATAGGTCAGCTGACAGAGAGCAGGGTGCCTAGGGGTGGGGTGTGGCCCACTGACCACAGGACGCAGGGGCTACCTATTGCACTGATTCCTTTGATAACCTAGGTGAGAGGCTGTACCCACAAGATGCCCCATGTTTTTCTATATTTACCTTTATATTATTTTACTGTTGCAATAATATATGCCTGCTTTTTTTTTTTAATTCTGGAAAGATACGTCAGACAGTATGTGTGTGAAGGGATGGGTGCCTGTGAGGGTATATATGTACAGAATGTCAGTGGATTCGTGTGTGAGAACAACGTGTGTTTGTGACAGTGTGTGTGTGTGTATGTGCATGTTTGTGGAGTATGTACATTAATGAGCACATGTGGGAGGGGTTAATTGTGAATAAGCATGCGTGAGAGGTGGGAGTAGGCCGTGTGCTAAGACGTGTGTCTGTGACAATGTACGCATGCGTGCGAGGATGTACAATGGATGTAAGACGTGTATGTGTAAGGGATAGTTAGATGTGTTCAAGGGTGTTTGTGAGAGGGGGGTGAGGGTGTGTATGTATGGGTGGTAGTGCCTGGGTGTGGGGGAGATGAAGATGTGGAAGGGGGTGTGAGAAGATGTGTGAGTAAAGAGGTGGATGAGTGTGACAGTGTGTGTAAGGGGATTTATAGATAGTATGCGTGTGCCTGGAAGCACAGAGGTGAGTGTATTTATATACATCTATACACGTAACAATAGAAACAGTTGCTTCTAGGAAAAAAAAAAAAACTGGAAGAAGATACTCCAGAATGTTCATAATAGTAATCTCTAGTGTTGGAACAAGGATCCTGGCTGTGTCACTCACTTATGACCTTAGGCCAGGCACTCAATCTTTTGAATCTCCTTTCCTCTCTTGTAAGTTGGGACAGTGTACCTACCTCACAGAGCAGTCGGGAGGATTAAATAAGTCAATGCTTGTCAAGGGTTAAACATAAAGCGCCTGGCTCATTACAGGCAGTGAACAACTCTCCTTTTCTGCTACTTTGTAGTCAGAGAAACAATGAACGTTTCAGTCTGTTTTCTACATTCCAAGAGCACATGAAAAATATTGTACCTTTCTGAAAACATGTAAAAATAATACAAATCTTGACTAGCAAAATGTGTCTTAATAGGAATGTATTCGAAAATTGGAATCCTCTTTTTCAATATGTAGCCAAATAGATATCTACGTCCTTGGTTAATTTGTAGAAGGAAATCTTGTCTTTAAAATTCAGAGCCATATGAGTGTTTAATTTTTCACGGGATTTCATTAATTTTCTGGTATTCAATAATCAAAACTAATCACCACTGATGCTGACAAGCCAAGGCCATGATGGTTTTGCATTAATGAGATGATAATATGAATGTAATACCCCATTCGTATCACATTGTTTTAGCTAAATCTAAAGTCTCAAAGCTTATGCACTAAACACTAACAGGGATTATCAGTGGTGGAAGGTCTTTGGTAATTGTTATTTTTTTTATTTTGGTTTTGTGTTTTCTACAATTTTTTTAATGATGAACATATAGGGCTTATATAATAAGATTTCTATGAAAACTGATTTAAGAGCAAGTTGTTTTCCTAAGTTAAAAAGGCCCTAAATTCTTTCACTGGTACATCACTGTCTCTGCACTGCCTCATTTTACTAATAATAAAATATGAGATTTTCCCTATTCCAAGATCCTTTCTTTTAACAAAAGAAAAGTTTGTGGCCGCAAATGGCTGGTGTTATTCTATCTTTAATTTATTTCAAGCTTGTCTGTTTTCTTACCGATTCACTATCACCGGCATCAGGTCTCCGCAACCCAATTTATTTTGTGTTGTTAACTACAGGCTCCACAGTCTATGCCGAATGTGAATTAGTTGCTTGGAGTCCTGCATAACTAGTTTACTTTTATGTAGATAACAATAAAAAAAGGGATTCTGTATATTATATCTTTCCTTCCCACTTAGAAAACCACCTCTGCTATTAAATGCAAACTCTATCACAAATGCTATTAAACTTGGCTGCACTCAAGACAATAATTCTTGCAGAATGTACATCTCTGAACCATGAAGGAGCCCTCAAACCCAACAATGCTTTTTATGATCTGATTAGTGCTTTTCCGCCTCTCTCAAATAGCACCTCTATCAAAGACGCAGTTCAAACAACTTGACTTGGAAACTAGCTAGTAAAATGTTGACAGAGACCACCTTAAAACCAACGGTGACCCTTCTCTAGGGCAAAAGAGAGAGCAACCTGGCGTTACTCGGCTGTATCAAACCACGGCTGGGGCTCCGTGAACACCTTCTTTTCCCACTTGACTCTGAGCTCTTCGGAGAGATCGCTCCTGCCGATCTTGCGGAGGTGACGAGCCAGAAGGCGCGCTTTATCGGTGGAATTTGGGAGTGATTTTTTCCAGAAGCAAAGAAGTTCGTGGATCTGTTCTGTGAGATCGCCAGGGTTCTTCAGTCTGATGACCTCAATGGTGCTGCGGCGAAGAGGGAGGGACGAGGAGAGACGCGCGGCGTTTTCTTCGGAGAGCTCCTCGGCCAGCCAGGCCAGCAGGTTGTCCCACAGGGCTCCTGCCAGCACACGCGGGACACGCGGCGTTAGGACTCTTTCCTGGGGGCTCTGCTGATCTCACCCGCCACACCTGCTCCCGGGAGATCTAAGGGCTCTCTGGTTTGGCCTCTGAACGGTGGAAAGATCTGGAACCCCCCAGTGGACAGTTGAAAGCCTTTGGACCCCTGCCATTTCTGGGGTTTTCTCCCTGGAGGGAACTACTGATTGCCAGGTGGAGGAATGCTTCTCAGATTTTAACTCCCCTGAAATCCAGGAGGGCTTGTTAAAATGAGTTTTACGCCCTGCCCCCGATAGTCCTTGTAAGTAAAACTAGGGTAGGGGCAAAATTGGACATTTTTAACAAACTCCGAGGTGATGCTGACACTGGGGTCCCCAGCCATACTTTGAGTAGCACTATGTTAAAGGATACTTCTAGGTTCAAAATCTTTTTCTTCATTAGTACTAATCTGATGCATAAATTATACCGGCAGTTATGCAGTCCTCTCACCACCAGCCCCAACTATTCGCACACAAACTCACCAAGGTCCTACCCAAAGAGCAGTTCTATGGAAGGTCCTTTACGCCAACATTTCCCCTGGCTATTTACAACCGCAAACATCTCCTTTGAATAGATCCTGTATTTCAGCAGACCCCTTCCCTTATCCTGTGACTTGCGTCTACCACCTAAACTCATGATTCCATTTTTCTCTTGTTTAGTTTTTTTTTTTCCTTGTGTAACTCTGAGCCATCACTCCAGTAAAGCCCCCAAACCCCCCATCCCCCTGCTTCTGTGCCCCAGCCTGCACCACTCTCCAGCTAACTCTTGCCTGGTCTGATGTGGGGGAGAATTCTGCCTCTGCCACCCTTGACTCCACGATTCCTTCCATCTACCTACTCACTGAAATTGCACACAAATTTCCATTATGAATCGTGCCGCTTTTCTGGGAAAGCTACTCGGGAAATGGTATCACCATATCCTTGCTCTCCATTACTTTCAAATCAACCTTCTGCTTCCATCGTGCAATATAGGCTCATGCTGTACGGACAGACCTTCCTCTCCCTGTCCACATCACCGATCTCCTGCCATTGGCTGGCAGCAGCATCAATAACCCTGTTGATAATCCATCACACCTCCCAGCACATGGTTCTTTAATCTTGTCGACATCAACGACCTGTGCTGTGATTCCACGTAAGAAACTGACTTTCATGGCCAATCCTCATGTTTCCTCCCCTTCCAAGGCATCAGCTTCGCAATATTACTGCTGACCACTACTTCCCTAAACTTCCACAGCTCTGTTCCGTGCCTCCAACTTAATATGTTTCTTGCCCCGTCACTGACTCAGCAAGTCCTTTGATGCCCGTCACTCATCTCTACTGGGTGTCACGTACCTTTGTACTACTAGACGCACAAGCTCTTCCTCATGATCAGCTGCGTACGTCAACGACCGCCTTGCATCCACCTTGGAATCTGTTGTCCTTTTTAGCTTTCATCGTTATCAATTTATCAATTGCCAGTCCTGCTTTACTCAGCCTGCACTCAACTACTGAGATGTCCAGGGTTATGAAACTATGCCGAATGTCGTCAACTAACTCTGTGCTCCTTACACCATTCAAGCCTTTATAGCAGCTAACAAACCCGTTAAAAAAATCTTTTTCCTAAATGCAATTTAAAATTTTCCCAGCAATGACCCAGAACTTTTCTAGCATCCTTAAGCCCCAATCTCACTCACCTGTTTCACTCAGCCAATGTCTGTTTCTCCTAATTCACCCAAAGCCATTTGACCTGAGTTCTCATAAACCTCATTTTCACTTATAGATCACTTTCTTACAAAACCTCACTCCCCCATGTTTGCCAGATTCCACCCCCCACAGTGTTCTTCATCAAGTGATTTCCCTTCACACCCCTTCCTTCAATCTCCTCCTTACCATACGGTTCTACCCAGGCTTCAAGCCTCCCCTTTCCTTGCTTCTGCTACTGTTTCAAGCTACCAGGCCTTCTCCCCTTCCCTTTAATCATAAAATATTTTTATGCCTAATGTAAACTCGATGCCACAAGTTCATCATTTCAGCCCACTCCTCAAGCCCTTGCTTTAGGGGTTATATGCTATCTGTTTTAACTCTGTGGAATCTTCTTTCTGATCTTCCTAGCACCCCCCTAATTATGACTCAGAGCAAATGACTCTCAGTCTGCATTTTCTCTGATTTCCAGAAAGCATTTCACTCCTTTCCTTGGGTTCCAGGGCCTGCCCTGGTTCTCCTCCTCCATTTCCCCTTTGTTGACTCTCTTCCTACTGATGCTGCTGAATTACTATTTCCTCTCTCAGGCCTCTTCCTTCCCTGTCCTCTCCCCTCAGTGAATTCATCAACTTTTACTGCCCTAACCATCTCCTCTAATGTGAAATATCCCAGCTTTATAGGGGCACCTGGGTGGCTCAGTTGGTGAAGTGGCTGACTTCGGCTCAGGTCATGATCTCAGGGTCCTAGGATCTAGCCTCACGTTGGGCTCCTTGCTCAGTGGGGAGTCTGCTTCTCCCTTTCCCCCTACCCTCCCCACACCCCGCTTGTGCTCACGTGCTCTCTCTCAAATAAAATCTTAAACAAAAAGAAAAGAAAAGAAAAAGAAATACCCCAGCTCTTATATCTTTATCTTTGGCTCTGTCTCCCTAAATCCTGGTACAGCATTTGCAATATTCATCTCCTAATAATCTGTACCAGTATATATCACAGCCAGTCCAAGCCACAGGTTTCTAAAGTCAAAACCAACTTTGGCCTTTTTCTGTCTAGATTCTTCCTTCACTCTATGCACTTTTTAGTGAATGTGACCGCTCAGCTGAGTAAGCTGAAACACGTATCATTATTCAAATTTCTCAATGCTTATTTCTTATCCCCCGCACCCATGTCCTAACTCTAAACATACCTCAGATACCTCCCCTCCTTGCCAGCCTTACTGACAATCTCACTCATGCCCCACCTCTCTTTTCTGGAGTATTGCAGGAACCAGGAGTCTAACTCATATCCCTGCTACCAGTTTTGATCCACTGTAGTGCTCCATTCAACTAACAGTTTTCAAAGTGTCATCTGATTTTACCCGTTCCTTGTTAATAAGCGTCGTATGGGCTCCTCCTCCCGTCTGAACTTCCTAACTCAGCATTTAAAACTTCTCGTAGTTTTATCCTTCTCCAACCTCATCTACCACCATCCTTCCTGCAGCAGCTTGGTTTTGAGGGACCTCACACTGTCACAACCCAGGACTTCCTAGTACACACAGGGAAGATCAATGTACTCTTGTGCTTTCTGCTGGTTGTTGACAATGGCAGAGAGAATGCTTTTCTTTGGACATTAAATTCTTCAAAAGGTAACACTTAAACTTGCCAAGTTTTCATATCTACTGCTAAGTTTTTGTTGTTGTTGTTTAAGATTTTATTTATTTATTTATTTATTTATTTGAGAGAAAGACAGACTGAGCAAAAGCAAAGGGAGGGGCTAAGGGAGAGGGAGAAGCAGACACCCTGCCCCCCCCCACTCCCCCTTACCCCCTACTCCCACCCCCCATCAAGCAGGGAGACTGATGCGGGCTCAATCTCAGGACCCTGACATCATGACCTGAGCCAAAGGCAGACACTCAACCAACTGAGCCACCCATGTGCACCCCTACTGCTGTTTTTTTAGATCTGCTTTGCTGGGTGTTCTTGGTTTTGGCTTTGGTATGTTTAACTTAGTTTTTCTACATCACCTGCTCTTTCTTTGAAAATGGTTTTTATTGCCTCTTAGATGGTGTATAACACTAAGATTTATGTCCATCCTCACAGTTAATGTAATTCAGTAAAGCCTGCACATTTTCTGTACAATCTGGAATGCTGTGCTCTCAGTGGTGGGCCTGACACAGTAGTCAAAACAGACTCATTGATATCTTTTGAAGACCAAGATCAAATAATAAATTATTTGAAGACCAATACATTATTTGGTGACCATTTACATTATAAAATGAATTGTTTCAAATGCTAAAATAGAATAAAAATGTCAAATTCTACCCTGAAGTCTACATCGTTATACAATTGAATTATGTATAACCACAAGCAACAATTAAACATTTCCTTTTTCATGGTTTTATACCAACATACCTCTGTTTAAAATCTATTTACCTCAAATGTAGAGTCGAAGTGACCACACTTTGATCCACAAATTAACTGTCAACATTTCAGTTGTTTATTTAGTTGTTTATTTACTGTAGTTGTTTATTTACTGTAGTTGTTTATTTACCAAACTAACCAATTACTAGTAGTTGTTTATTTACCAAACTAACCAATTACTAGTTATCTTAATAAAATAACCCTTAGCAGGGTTCAGATTTCTTGTAGATTTTTAACAATTTTAATTACACCCATGTTTGAGAATGTTTTGGTTTATATGTGCATGACTTCCAAAGGAAAATTCATTTATTAGGCTGGTAAACATAATGATTATTTAAGTGCGAAGTCACTTTATCCTTTTTTTATACAATGATTCACATACATATAAAGTATAAGAGGAAAAATAATGCCACTGTAAGGAGGACTGAGCAAATATTTCTTACCTACAGGATCAGTAGAAATTCTTTTGGTACTCTGTGGACGGTTGATCAATTTTTTATGCTATTGGAGGAAAAGGACACGGAATAAGCAGAAGAATTCATTAATTTGTGAACAAGCTACAAATAAAATCCATCTGAACGTCACCCCTATTTGAAAGAAGAACTGAACTGCACCCCTTGCAAAAGCAGATTGTGTGTTTGTGCACGCGTGCTCAGCAATTGCTTTCCTAAGATAAGGCAAAATATATTAACCTAAATCTTTCAGTGAATTTAAATTTAAGACTACACATTTAAATATTAGTATAGCAGTCATGTTAACTCTGAATAAATATTTTCCAACTAAAATTTGAAACTGTTAAAACCAACAAACATAGAGCAAACTACCTGTATACAACAAATGCGTTATTTTCGTAAAGCCCTGATGGGGAAGACACCTTGCCCCAGCCCTCGGCACAAGGCCTGGGTTTTCTAACAATAATTTTGGGGAATGAATGAGTGAATCAGTGCGCATACATGATGCCAAAAATGATCACATTTTTGAGCAGATACTATTTTAAAACCAATATTTTATCAAGAATACTCAAATATATAATCATTACTTTTCTCCGCTGTCTATAGAACAGTTTGTTCTCAGTGAATATAGGATCATGGAAACAACACAGGAGATAAAGGAACATCTAGGTTTGGAAAACTGTTCAGTGCTCTGGATAATTTATTTACCTCCCTGGTCTCCACTCTGAAATGTGATTTATTAAAAAAAAAAAAAAATCTCAAAAACCAGTATACAAATGTTCATAGCAGCTTTCTTTGTAACAGCCCCAAACTGGAAACAATTAAAATTTCCTGCAGTAGTAAATGGTTAAACAAACTATGGGACATCCACACTATGGGGTACTATTCAGTAATAGAAGGGACAGATCACTGATGCAAGCAACAGTTTGCATGGGCCTCTGCCTAATGGTCGAGTGAAAAACTCCAGTCTTAAAAGGTCACATATTCTATGATTCCATCTATATCACATTCTTGAAGTTACAGAATTATAGAGATGGAGACTAGATTAGAAATTGCCAGGAGTTATGGATGGAGGGAGATGACCATAAAGGAGTAACACAAGGGAGATCTTTGTGGTGATAAAATAGCTCTGTATTTTGAATGCAGTGGTTACACAATCTACACAGGTGATAAAATGGCCTAGAACTATAGACACACATTGTATCAATGTGAACTTCTTGGTTTGGATATTGTGGTGTAGTTATGTAAAATGTAACCACTAAGGAGAATGGGGTAGAAGATACACCCCAGACCTCTCTGTACTCTATTTTCCAACTTTCTTTGAATCCATAATTATTTCAATAAAAACCTTTTTTTTTATAGAGCAAGTTTAAATACCTTTTAATTATTTGAAAAATTTTGGAAAATACAGATAATACTGAAGGAAAAAATATCTTCTACAAATAATTTTCCAAGTTTCATGTAGGTTTTTAAAAGGCTGTCTATAAAACCTGACATGGATTTACATATATGCACACACGTGTAACAGTAAATTCTACAGTAGTAACGTAGAGTGGAAACAAGTTTTGCATGCATGCACTTTATTTCGTGCGTGTATGCATGAAATAAAGAATATTTCAGTGATCCGACTTAAGGTACTGGTATGAGCAATAAAGTTGTTGAAAAGCTAGTGTTTCTCATTAATACTGTCCAAATGGTCAAAATAATATATACATAAAAGCATATGAATTAATATATTACGAGCCATACAGGCTTTCAGAAAATTGGCTGATAATCGAAGTTAATTTTTTTAAGATTTTATTTATTTGACAGCGAGAGAGAGAGAGAGAGAGAGAGAGAAAGAGGGAGAGAGAATGCAGCACATGAGCTGTGGAGGGAGGGGGCAGGGGTAGCACAGGGAGAGGGAGAAGCAGGCTCCCTGCTGAGCAGGGAACCCAAGGTAGAGCTCAATCCAGAACCCTGAGTTCACGATCTGAGCTGAGGGCAGACATTTAACTGACTGAGCCACCCAGGTGCCCTTCAAAGTTAATTTTTAATGACAACGTATTCATCCAATATTCAATGGCACCAATTTTTATTGTGAAAGTGTCATTAACTATAAATGCCTCACTCCTGTAAGAACATTCTCAAAGGCAAATACCTCTAACATTTAAGACAAGAGGTGAAGCTTCTCTTATATTTGAATATTTTCCTCTGTAAACTATTGAATTGCCAAGTGCCTGATCAAAGGCAGTCCTCACATATGCTTCAACACTTTTCAAAATAAAAACTCTTTTTTAAATATTCACTTCACAGCAATGATACAAGGATCATCCAAGTGTGTTATGCTAATACATGGCACACAGCTGGTTCATAGGGAGATTTCAGTACAAGTGGTTAAATCCGAATGTCATACTTTGTAGGTATTCTTGTCATAGACATCACATAAACATGTACATAAAATTCCTATTAAGAAGTTTTAATGGGAGGAATTAGGAAATAACATAAGAACAACAAAAGTTCAAGGATATCAGTACTGTGAAATCGCAGTGTAAGTGCACGTAATTTTTGGAACATCAACTACGTGCTTGAACCTCACAAAAAAAAAAAAAAAGAGAGAGAGACAGAGAGAGAGGGAAATAGCAATTTAAACAGTGAAGCAGATTCTATCTTTCCAACAAAGGGCACATGGCCTGGACTGAGCCTGAGACAAACAGACACTGTGTTTTTTCTTTGTGCAAATCATCTTCCCCCCTCGGTCATTCTTGCTTCAGAAATGTCTCATAGCATCTTGATGCACTGAGAGTGATTCTAGTGTTTAAATCTGTGTATTTTTTTACATACATGAAAATTCAAGCCCCGTCCTTCTTCTGACGCCCAACCAGAGAAGCAGTGGGTAGGAGCAGCATGGAAGTCTTGGGCTCTTTTAGACTTGAAGGCATATGCTGGTCTCCCACTTGGCCTCCTCATCAGGGACATTCAGTGCTCCTTCCCCTCCTCTTGTTTCCCTTTTCCTTCTTTTTTTGCATGATTTTTGTGCCCTATTTTTAAAGATTTTATTTATTTATTTATTTATTTATTTATTTATTTATTTATTTGACAGAGAGTGAGAGCACACAAAGGGGGGAGGGGCAGAGGGAGAGGGAGAAGCAGGCCCCCCTGCTGAGCAGGGAGCCTGACCCATGCAGGGCTCCATCCCAGACCCTGGGACCACGACCTGAGCCAAAGGCAGATGTTTAACCGACTCAGCCACCCAGGTGCCCCATCTGTGCACACTTTGTGCCTTGCACACCACCTTTCAAATCTCACTAGTGCTGTCTGTTCCAGGCCGAACAAGGAGGCCTGTGCTTGTCCTAAGTCCTATCCCCTCACACAGATTCCCAGTATTGACCTGTGGCTCCCTGGATGCCTTCCTTGGTGGCCCTGACTTTGTAATTTTTTCCTTCTTTCCTCTCTTCCCTGTTCTAATCCAAAGGTGTCATTCTGAGGCATCTTCTCAGTTCACCTATTTGGTGAAGGAAAGTTTGCTATTCTTCTAAGGTTACCTGCTTTTGTATTAATATTGAGTATTTTATTTTGCTGGATATAGTTTCTTAAATGTCACGTTCAACATGTCACTGCTTAGGAAGATTGTTGGCAAAATCTAAACCTGGCTCCCAAGCTCTCCGTAATGCACACCTACCTTGTAAAAGAGTGTAGTGCGGTGTAAGTAGCAGTTTTCCCTTCACTGTGAGCCTCGCAAAGGCGTCAGCATAAAATCATAAGGAATTCAGATATATACAGATGTGTCTTATTTATACTGTGAGTGCAGTACAGGCCTCATTCACTTAGAAGTGGTTGAAAAACTTGGAAGCAAAGAAAGCCATTCTCACCTGAAATGGTATTGTGTCTTGAGTTTTATAGGCCATTGTTGTTGAGACTCCTTCAATTATTATTCTTTCCGCGTTGCCTAAATACAACCCTGTTACTGAATTCTTAAAACTAAGCAAACCATTTTTTAGTTGAGCTCATATATATGCCATCTTGATCTATTTTTGTGCAACCCAAAAAACTGGACTGGGGCACATTTATTATTTTACCCAACATTATTTCCCAAGGCACCTTCAAAAGCTCCCCTTCATTATGCTTTACCAGTCCAAGAACCTGCTATGATCAGTCGTGGCTCTATTTGTTAGATTGGAATGTCTTTGAGAACCCAAAGGCATCTTGTCCCTATATCAATTCTTCACAGCGCTGGAAATGGTATCGTATACATAGGGTAGTATAAACTATTTATATGATGATATTTTCTCTTGACTTGAATGATCTCCTCCTACCAATCCTACCATATTTTTAAGGCACCAGTCAAATTTCGCTTCTTTTATCAACTACTCTAATCCCTGGTTGCATATTTGGGAATTTAGGTACTATCACTCAATTTATCTTTTAGCATAATATTGCCTTGTGTTGCTATTAATGACATTCATAGATGCTTATTTTCTCTCCCCGGTTTGGCTTTTAATACTTTATTGTATCCTTTTTCTTTTTCAAGCAAATGAATAGCTTTATTAACACGGCAACTTTTTTTCCATTCATAGTAGGGTTTTGACCCCAAGTACTTATCAGTTCTGCTATGTAAATGAACTTATGGCTGGACTACTTACAGAACCTTGAAGAGACCAATTCCCTGTCCAGTGTAGGGTCCAATGTAGACAGTCCTCACTTTTCTTCACCAGCCCTTCAGGCCTTTGTAAATATCTCTTTCATTTTATGCCCAGAATCCCCTGAAATGCATCAAGGGATTCCATCAACCTGTATAGAATACCAAGATCTTGTCTTCTGTTCTAGGTTCCA
Source organism: Ursus maritimus (assembly GCF_017311325.1). Classification (NCBI taxonomy): domain Eukaryota; kingdom Metazoa; phylum Chordata; class Mammalia; order Carnivora; family Ursidae; genus Ursus; species Ursus maritimus. The sequence continues at coordinate 53,260,463 of NW_024426996.1, forward strand.
TGTCAAATAAAGCTGAGTTAGGCTGTCCAACAAACTGACCAAACAGTTATGTCAGTTAGTGTGTCACATAAAGTTTAAGTTTTGAAGAAAACACATCCCTCCTCCTTTGATCTCACCCGGATATTAAAAGTCTCAAATATAGACAATGACATCCTCATCTCCTTCTTCTGCTTCATCCTTCCTAGCCTTACCAGCCCCGTTCACATTCCCAGCTGAGGTCTGGTCCCTTCTTCAGCTTCTTCACCCCTTGTTGCATGGAGTTGTCTTCTGGAAGTAATGGAGCTCCTTCAGCACCTCCAGAGCTGGAGAAATCCAATTCAGAGTCTCATGATTCACACCCAGACCCAAAGTTCTGGGGAGATATCCACTCACACAGGAAAGAGCAAAGCACCTTAACATTTAGAAATAACCAAAGTCCAGAACAAATGCGACTCCTGCAAGAGTTTACAATCTAGGCCCTAATTCTCTTGTGTGAGAGCATTTTCAAAAAAAAAAGTTACTTCCCCAAATGAAACATTTAACAATCCAAATTCATACTGAAGTCATCAACCACAGACCAACCATAACAGAAGCATAGTACCAGTGAGGACAGCATGCAGACAGAAAAGAGAAAAAGAAAGAGAAAACACAAAAGGCTCTCTAGTTTCAGCTTCTCTATGATGTCAGTCAGTCTACATCAGGTGACCAGAAACCACTGGCTGTAAACTGCTGATCCTCCAAGATGACATATGTGCTTTTCTCTATCTCCTAGACTAGGTTCATCAATACCTCACTGCCATTTTTAGAATCTCTTTGGCATTCTTTGCATTTTTTGGTCACTCCAAGACTCCATCTTTTGCATTCTAAAGATGATCCAGAGTGCATTCCTCCAAGCATGAGGATGAGCAGACTGTCCATTTTCCATGGCTTGCTCCTACTCTTTACATAAGCTCTTCCCTGCACTCGAGTGTAAGATGTAATGTCCTCCTGCATCTTGCTGATGATTGGAAGCAGAAATTGCTTGCAATCTTCCTTAGCCTCCAGGACTTCCATGTTCTCTGGTTCTGATCGTTTGATGATGACCAAGGGCTGCATTTTTCCTGCTAACCCAGAGCTACAGTATCCATGTGGGCAGAGCAGCAGTGACAAAATGGAGACCCAGCTGTCAACCAGAGCTCTACATGTTGAGGCCCCTTTCAAGACATGACAGTGCCTCTGTTTATATATATATATATATATGATTTATTTATTCAGAGAAAGATAGAACAGCTGGGGGAGCAGCAGGCAGAGGGAGAAGCAGGCTCCCCACCAAGCAAGAAGCCCGATGCGGGACTCAATCCCATGATCCTGGGATCATGACCTGAGCCAAAGGCAGACACCCAACCAACTGAGCCACCCAGGCGTCCCTGTGTCTCTGTTTAAATAAATCTTTAGGCCCATGATGGAGGTGCCACATCAGAAAACCACAACTTCAATAATTTTTGTGTGCCTGTAAATTCTCTGCTTGACCAGAAATGCAGTATATCCAGCTAGCCCATCCCCAAAGGTCAAGCCAACTCTGAGCCTCTCACCTCAAACAAGATTGACTACGTGGCCCCAGCCAATCAGATGTTTTCCATTTGTCGCTTCCTTGTTCTTTAGTTGTCCTGTAAAAGCATCTTGCCATCCACACCATTTTGTAGTTCTCTGAGACTGTCTACTTCATGAAGTATTAAATAAAGTTTGTATCACCTCAATTGTCTTCTTTAATCATTTTTTAACACCAATTTATGGACACGCTGCTCATAGAACCTATTATATGCTTTTCTATATCTTCTTTCATATCAGTACTTATATTTACCAAATGGCTGCCGCACCGAACCTCAAGAAATACCTCAAAGCCCCGAGGACCCTCTGTGGACAATCACGAGGAATGTTATCATCATAAATTTAAGGTCTGCCATTTCAGTGGGGACCAGGGCTGCTCAGCAATGTTTTTATGTATCCCTGGAGATTCTTCCATGGTTCCCTACGGTGAATATTTCAAAGTTTTACCACTCTTTGCAAGACCTCTGCCTCACCCCTAACTGCCACTCTCTTGGCAAGGGGTTTTATCTTCTACTCACTGAGAAAATAAAGCCGTAGTTCTCAAACCTTAGTGTTCATGAAAATTAATCTGAAATAAAAGGCAAAAAAAAAAAAAAGAAAAGAAAAGAAAAGAAAAGAAAAGCTCCCAGCTTGATTCCATGGGCCTCAGATAAGGCCATATTCATACCAAGCCAACTGGGTGACTCTGATACTGAAGTATGGTGGCTGCACTTAGAAAAACACTATCAAGTAGGACCTACATCAGTTATCAATTTGTACCCCAAACGGATCGTACCGAATGCACAGAAGAATGAAAGAAATATCTTTATCCAAAAAATGATGAAGATTTCTAATACCAGGACCAATGTGAAATTCGGCTTGCTTCTTACATACCTAACCCTGTAGGAGTACAGTACTCATAATCATGACTAGTTCATAAATGACCTCACAGGGGTCACACAGACGACTTAGCTCTGGTGCCCCCTCCTCATCCAGAATCTCTAGCTTCTGGCACAGTCCTCTCCAAGTGTCCCGAGCAGTCTCCCAGGCTTTCCTCTCTTGGCAGCCACCCTGTGCCACTAGGTACCCCTTCCTCAGTGTTCAGCCAGGCCATGCAGCCACCCGTGCTCCTTTTGTGGGCACAGCAGTTTCCCTTCCCGGGGCTCCCGTGTGCAGTATGGCCGGGTGCGCCATGATGGCTTCTACCCATACTGCACTATGGCTCCAGAGGTGTCGTATGAGCACCTTGGTCCACGCCCGCACTCAGGATAGGTTTGCTCTGAGGCTGCTCTGCCGTCGTTCCGCCGCATCCTGATTGGCTCCGCACAGAGCTCACGCTTGTTCCTCGTTTTTTCCTACGCAAAGCAGTTCTGCACTGGTGGCCCCCCTAAACCCTCCTGGTGTGTATGCCCTGTGGTCAGACGTGGTGGAATGGAGAAAGCGGCTCCCCACCCATTGCGTCACATGACAGTAGAGTAATGTTGATTGTGCCCTCATGTGTCAGAGAGTTTAGGGAAAGAGGTCTTCCGTTTTTAAATTAAAAGCTTTCTCTTTAGGACACAATCATGTATCCAAGGGGCCAAACTGAGAAATAGATTTCACTAACAACTATGGCACTCTATTCTGATAGCTTCTGATGCTTTAAATATATGTTAATATGCTGTGTATTTAACATAGAATATCTAATATATGTTTATATGTATTTAATAAAATATATTTATATACTTAGTGTACAGTTGATCCTTGAACGATACAGGTTTGAACTGTATGGATCCACTTATACATGGATTTTTTCGGTAAATACAATACAGCACAGTAAACGTATTTTATTTTCCTAATGATTTCTTTTTTTTCTTTTTTTTCATTATGTTAGGTGAGTCACCGTACAGCACATCATTAGTTTTTGATGTAGTGTTCCATGATTCATTGTTTGCATATAACACCCAGTGCTGCGTGCAATACATGCCCTCCTTAATACCCTTCACCAGGCTAACACAAACCCCCATCCCTCTCCCCGCTAAAACCCTCAGATTGTTTGGTGGAGTCCATAGTCTCTCATGGTTCGTCTCCTCCTCTGATTTCCCTCCCTTCATTTTTCCCTTCCTTCTCCTAATGTCATCCCTGCTATTCCTTGTGTTCCACAAGTAAGTGAAACCATAAGATGATTGTCTTTCTCTGCTTGACTTACTTCACTTGGCATAATCCCCTCCAGTTCCATCCATGTCCATGCAAATGGTGGGTAGTCATCCTTTCTAATGGCTGAGTAATATTCCATTGTATATATGCACCACATCTTTATCCATTCGTCTGTTGAAGGGTATCTAGGCTCCTTCCACAGTTTGGCTATTGTGGACATTGCTGCTATGAACATTGGGGTGCATGTGGCCCTTCTTTTCAATACATCTGTATCTTTGGGATAAATACCCAGTAGTGCAATTGCTGGGTCATAGGGTAGCTCTATTTTTAACTTTTTGAGGAACCTCCACACTGGTTTCCAAAGTGGCTGAACCAACTTGCATTCCCACCAACAGTGTAAGAGGGTTCCTCTTTCTCCACATCCTCTCCAACATTTGTTGTTTCTTACCTTGCCAATTTTTGCCATTCTAACTGCTGTAAGGTGGTATCCTAATGATTTTCTTAATAATATTTGCCTTTCTCTAGCTCCCTTTATTGTAAGAATACAGCATATAATCTGTGTAACATACAAAATATGTATTAATCAACTTGTGTTTATTATCAGTAAGGCAACTAGTCAATAGTAGGCTATCAGTAGTTAAGTTTTGAAGGAGTCAAAAGTTACATGTGGATTCTCAGCTGTTCAGGGGACAGCACCCCCACTCCTCACATTGTTTAGGGGGCAGCTGTATATAAATGTGTATGTGTGTTTTTAGGCAAATCCACCCGGACCCCTGCGAATGGAATTCTGTCAGGTCATATCACATTTACTCAGTTATTTCAGCCCCAGTGAACATAGGTTAATTTCTTCCCCAGAAAATACCTCAACTTTCATATAAATAATCTTCCAGGCTGGTAAACCCTCAGCACCCATTTATCAGGCAAGTCTGAAACTCTCAGAATTGAGCCCGCTTCAGTTATTTACAAATTTTTTTTCTTCTTGGTTATTTCATCTATCTTTGCCAAAAATACTGTGAGGAAAATGAAGGAGCTCGAACTGTTTTCCTTTCTGATCAGTGAGGATAGCAAGGTTCAAGAGCGGTGGAGGTCTCCTGGCTGGGACCTCGGAGAGAGTGAGTGGGGGGTTGAACCCCACTGTGATTACTTCCCTAATACAAGGCTGCTTGAGCATGCGGACTCCGGGGTGTGTCTGAGCTTAAACCCCTCTCTGTCAATTGTTGGCCCTTGGGAGTCAACTCATGCCTCAGTTTCCTAAACCTTGAATTTATTATCATTACTTATCTACTTCTTAGGTTTGTAGTGAGCTTTAAATGAAAGAAAATAATGTACTTTAGCTGAAATAAAATGCAATAGCTTAGTTGAGCTCCTTGCACACTGTGGGTACTCAACAAAAGTCACCTGTCGAACTAGAGTCTCGTGTGGCATGCAGAAAGACTGTATATCCCTCCCAAATGTAAATACATAGATGATTGTCCTAAGATCCATTTGTAACTAAAGCTAATCCATTAGGTATAGCTTTATGTATAGCAAGACCTGATCTGAGTGTTACCATGACATGAAAATATCAGAGACCCTCTCTTTCCAGGTCTTCTCACAGCTGGGCTCACATCTAGTCTCTGATGGGGCTTAGAAAGAAACACACTGTTTCCATCTTGGCCAGGATTCAGCCTCATTACATTGTGCTTTCAGGATGCTTAGGTTGGTGCTGGGGTTAACTAAGTTAACCTCACTCCAGAAACATGTGCATGAGAACAAGAATGAGAAACAATGTGGCGCAAGCAGCTGCCCCGACTGACGATTGCCTTTAGGGCTGATTTGTTTGATAACGTAAGTCATCATTGTGCACCCCTCCCCCCTTCTAGCCCAGGACAAACTTGCACCGAATGAGGGAGTTCAGCAAGGATGATGGGGTGAAATTCCTGCAGAGATCACCGCAATAATCCAAAAAACTTAATATAAAAGTAAAAAAAGGGGAGGCGGAGTCAGAACAATTATAAATCCTTCCCATGATTTCACACATATATTGAAGTGCTAAGTGGAAACAATGACATAATATGATGATATCTTGGAATCCCACAGGAATATCCTATTTTGGGGCACCTGGGTGGCTCAGTATGCTGAGTGTCTGGGTTTCAGCTCTTGTTATGATCTCAGGGTCCTGAGATTGAGCCCCACGTCAGGCTCCTCCCTCAGTACAGAGTTTGGTTGTCCCTCTCCCTCTGCTCCTCCCCCTGCTCTCTTCTTTCTCTCTCTCAAATAAATTAATAAAATCTTTTTCTAAAAAAAGGAATATTCTATTTTAAATTGTAACAGGTGCTAATTCTAAGAGTACCCACAGTAATATTATTGCTATGGGCAGATACAGAAATAATAAGAAGTAGAGGTTTTCTCTTTAATTTCTACCTGTCTGCTAGTTTTGGGGGCTTCTACTAGAGAACCAGTTTTTATGTCAAGTAACATGAAAACTTTCTGACACTAGAAGCACCATCAAACATGGATGCCACCTAGCATGGCAGATCAACATCAGTAACATATAACAAACGAACAAAAATGCCATGCTGATGTTATTATTTTATATTTACCCTACAGCACTTTTGCATAAAGAGGCTTTCACTGGTTAATTATTATGATATCTTGTGGCCACAACTCCTCCATCCAGTCTTAACTCCCATACCCTTCCTACCTCCACACACCTATTGCAGAGTTTTCTCGTAAATGGGTCATTTATTTTGTAGTTAGAAGACATTCAAGTGAAAGTGTATGACTAATAATGGACCAGGGAAGTATGTATAATTAGGATGTTTCTGTGTATCGTTAGCACAGATTTTACCAGAAGCCTTTATGATACCATAGCTGAATACTGGCTTTCCCTGCTTCCTCTCACTCTATTTTTATCTTGCATAAAGGTCTCTGCAACTACATAATGACTGCCATTTGCTCAACTTGAGCCCATTTATTGCATCATAATAGGAAATTGTATATTCTCCATCTTTCTAACGTACGACTTCTATAGAATTCTTAATGGCTTTGCATTGTAAATAAGTTAGATAGACTATTGATCAAAGACATCATCTGGTAGAAATGATTAATGTTAGCATAAAACTTTGTGCTGCAGTTATGGGGGCAACATAACACCAAATCAAATTCAAGCTAGTATCCGTGTGGAGCTGGGATGTGCTGGTGTGAAGAACTGGGCTAGACTTGTAGATCCCAGGCAGGCATGTAAGAAGCTGGATGTTGCCACTCTGTCCTAAATAAGTAAAAACGTTGAACAAACTGAAAAATCAACAACTCTTTTTTAGGTCCATCAGACAAGTGAGGCCACGGGGTGAACTTCTGTCCCCAAAATTGAAGAGACTGACAGATGAATACAGAGCATCACAGCTTACCAGAGCAGAAACCCACGAGCAGAAACTGCCTCCAGACTCATGCCAGGTAAGGAAACTGGAACTAGAATTGACAAATTGCTGGACGCTTAATGTGAACAGATCTAAGGGTGAAAAACTTCAGAGAGACTCAGTCAAACGGGACTCACACACTTTTGGGAATTTCACCTCCATGAACCTCAACCAGGTTCTCATAGTGAAAGCTAAGAAAAAAAATCCCCCTGCTCCCAGCAGGAAGAAGGGGAAAAGACCATTTTTTTAAATATACCAGAGTTCTGTTCTTCTTAACAAAGTCTGTCCTTAGTAGGAACTGTATAACCAGAGCCTCATCTGCGGGGGTTTTATTAGAGTCTCACTGACTGGGGAGGAAGGGAAATGCCCAGCTCCAGGTCCCTCTAGCCATCCTGTTCCCCAGAATGGGGAGGTTAGGAGGGAGACTGAGAGACACATGTGAAGTTCATAGTCCAGAGATACAACATCACTGAACACTGAGACCCCATCACAGGACTATAGAACACCTCCCCTCACCCAAATCTTACCACTATATTACTCAAGGCCTATTTGCAGTAGTTCCTTTTACCCAGTACAGCGTGTTCAGTTATCAAGAAAAAAAACAAGACATACGAAAAGGCAAAAAACACAATTTTAGGAAACAGAGCAAGCATCAGAACCAGACTCAGATATGGCAAGGATGTTAGAACTAGCAGACCGAAAATTTTAGAAAACTAGGATCAATACACTAAGGGCTCTGATGGAAAAAGCAGACAGTACTTAAGAACAGATGGGCAATGTAAGCAGAGAGGTGGAAATTCTGAGGAAGAACCAAAAAGGAATGCTGGAGCTCAAAAACACTGTAACAGAGATGAAGAATGGCTTTGACAGGTCTATCAGTATGGCTGAGGAGGGAATTCCTGAGGGTCTCTCAATAGAAATCACAAAGTTAAAAATGAAAGAGAAAAAAAAAGAGGTAAACAGAACATCCAAGGACTGTGGAACAACTACAAAAACCATACATGTAATAGAAGTTCCAGAAGGAGAAGAAATATATAAAGGAACAGAAGAATGATATGAAGTAATAGTGAGAATTTCTGCAAATGAATGTCAGAGATGACACCACAGATCCAAGAAGCTCAGAGACTACCACGCAGGACAAATGACAGACCAATACAGAACTATTATTATTTCATTCCAAACCCATGACAATAGTTTGAATAGCTGTCATCCCCGTTTCACAGATGTAACTTCTCCAAGGTAACATGGTCTTAAAACCTAGGTCTGTCTGAAGCCCTAACTTAAACAGTGAATCATATTGCCTCCAGATAATGATATCAGCTACTATTTTTTGTTATTTACCAGGTACAGATAATTCCTCTAACCATTTAAAGTATATCATATAATCTCGGTATAGTCTGCTCTATCAACGACCTTGTGACATAGGTATTATTATGTCTACTTTACAAATGAGAAAACTGAGGCTGAGAGAGGTAAAATAATTTGACCAAAAATATTTAAACGAACACTTGTAAGAATACAGATTCTTTATTTTTAACCTGCAAGTTAAAACTTGTATGTAAAGTGAAGGTTGAAAGTGTAACGTAAGATGTTCACTCAACCATTCTAGTACTTCTTGTGTCATGCTCACCATTTACATCTATCGATTTTACTGGTCTGGATGGGGAGCCAGCATTGGGTGAAGGGAAAGAGCTCAGCTCAGCTCCTACTCATACTTCTTCTTCTTCTTTTTTTTTCTTTTTTAAAGATTTTATTTATTTATTTGGCAGAGATAGAGACAGCCAGCGAGAGAGGGAACACAAGCAGGGGGAGTGGGAGAGCAAAAGCAGGCTCCCAGCAGAGGAGCCTGATGTGGGGCTCGATCCCATAACGCCGGGATCACGCCCTGAGCCAAAGGCAGGCGCTTAACCACTGTGCCACCCAGGCGCCCCCCTACTCATACTTCTTATTAAACCTGTCATCTTAATGTATTCCCTTTGCGCCTTGTGTTCCTCATTTACAAAATGGGCGTGATACTTGTCCCTGCTTCATAGTGCCATTGAAGGGAACATTGAGTTGTTTTTAAATTTTTATTTATTTATTTTTAGTAATCTCTACACCCCATGTGGGGCTTGAAATCACAATCCCGAGATCAAGAGGCATGTGTTCTACCCACTGAGTCAGCCAGGTGCCCCAGAAACACTGAGTTCTATCATGAAACTTAAAGCAGGGCATTGTATGTAATAAGCGCTCAAAATAATAGCTGTCATTACTTGATATTTTTCTCTTTAAAATATTACTTTTTTAACCTACACAAATACATTTTTAAAAGAAACGGATATTTCTGTCATAAGTGGAAAAACAATTTCACTTATATAACCACATGGAAACCTTAAAAATAAATAAAATTAAAACAGTATTAATGAATTCTGTTGCCAGCCAAGATTTCTGAGCCTAAGAATTGTTCTCTGCTTGTTAACAGGGGAACTTTTGTGTTAGAGAGATATGAAAATATGCTAACACTAACTTGAGACCTACTCAGAGGGTCAGGGAAAGGATTAGAGAAGGAATAACTCCCTCACCATGTGAATCCATTTTATTTAAAGCTGGTGTGTTACCATCCTTAAAAAAGAAAAGAAGAAAAAAAAAAGAAAAAACTTGCAATTTGGAAAAAAAGCAGTATAACTGAACATCCCCTTTTATTTGCTGGGAATCATATCTTTTACTATACACATATGTGGAAAGTTATTTTTGTTCTTTTAAAACCATAGTGAATATTTTGAGGGAATCTGCATTATAAATCATCAAAAAAAAGCAAAGAATGTGAACTTATAACCTAAGCCAGAGAAAGCTGGAGCCTTCATCATGTGAAAGGGATAGCAATTATCTCTGCTCCGAAAATGAGGTGTTATGAACTGTTGTCACCACATGAGTTAAACAGAGGACCTTATTGAGCTGTTCCGAAGTGACTCTGCCTTTAACACCAAGATGATAGAGAAAGTCTGCTTCTGCCTCAGAAGCAGAAAAATCCCAAATAACAAAGGAAACCACCATCCGAGCCTACGGCAGCTCATTTTCAAAGCTTAGTTTCAACAAAAGGTCCAACCCGTCTGGCTCTCTGAAAGGTCTAGAATTGCCAAACACACTGAAGGGGCAAAGACGAGGAGAGGCATCATGACATGGTAATAAAAGTGACAGATGAAAGTAAGCAAGGATCTGGCTTGCTCAAGGGACAAGGGGACATGGAACAGCATGGAACAGGAAGACTTTGAAGTCTGGGTTGTAGCACAGCCTCTGGCCCTGGGAGGTGGTGCAAGTCTAGGCAAGTCATCTACACTCCCTTACTGAACTCTCTGAGACAGAGACCACGGATCCTACCACCCAAGTACGCTGGGGGTAGATCGAAATAAAGTCTGTGAAGGACATGACCTACACTGAAAATTCAACCGACCGTGGCAGAGACACAAATGCAATGTGTGGACGTTTTTTGAAACTTGTTTTTGAACAAATTAACTATAGAAAGAGAAAATGGAGTTAGGAGTTAAATATAAAACATGGGTTGGGAGGTAGATGCTATTAAGTAATAATTGCTAATATCATTGGGTGTGTAACAATTGTACTGTGTTTTTTTTTTTAAGTCCTTGCCCTCTTAGAAAACATACAGAATTATTTACAAGTAAAGTGATACAGTAGCTGTGACAAAACAGTGGTATTAGATGAAACGAGAATGGCAAGGGTGTCTGGGTAGCTCTGTTGGTTAAACATCTGCCTTGGGCTCAGGTCATGATCCCAGGGTCCTGGGATGAAACCCTGCTCAATGGGGAGTCTGCTTCTCCCTTTCCCTCTGCCCTTCCCCACTGCTCATGCTCCCTCTCTCTCTCCTTTTCTCTCAAATAAATCAATAAAATCCTTTTTAAAAAATGGCACAAGATGATGGGTCCATGTAAATTCATTATGTATCCTCTCTATTTCTGTGTGCCATTGAAAATCCCCTTCCCACCCCATAAACTTTTAAAATAAATTAAAAGACTCCAACATCAGTCAATACATATCCTCTTGTTGTTTTCATCGTGGATGTTATTGTAATTGCACAGTCAGAGTAGAACTTCCTGAAGGCTTAGGCAGAAATGCTTGGCCCACACAATAAAAGGAAGTGCTTCTACACAGAGAAATTTGAAGACCAGCATAAACCCACAGAGAAGTAAGATTAACGTAAGAGAGAGAGGGGGAAAAAATAGGTTTAGAGAAAGAAGAGCTGACCGAGAGTGGTCTAGTTTGGAGATAAATCTAGAAATTAACTTTTTATGGAAATGAAACCACACTGCTACCAATCCCAGAAAAAATCCCAATCCCTATCTTTGTTTAAGCTCAGGTCTTTCTTAGTCTTAAGACTGTGTTCATTTTACTGCAGTCAAGCTTATGTTTTGTTTTTTTCTTTAGTTTTTTCGATTACTTCTTAGAAAATGGCTCTTTTTATTTAGGGCTTTAATTTGATTATGGCTTTGTCAAGAGGAAGGGAGTAAGTATCTCTCAGCCTTTGAAGGAATCAGTTAAAGGAAACAGCTTCAGGACGCTGGTAACCAGATAGACCAATTCCAGAAACCCCACCTGATCTAAGGAGCTGGGACACATGGAAGGAAGGGGCTTTCAAGGATGGCTACAGATAAAAAGTGAGGAAGGTTCTAGATAACTCAGGAACTATAGATAAGACATACGTGGAGTCAATAAAGAAAAGTCATCAAAATCAGTCTGGAATAGATAAATACAATTTTGAAATTAATGTCTCCATGTTAATTTTTTTTTAAATCTGCCAAAGGGCAAAGCCATACATATATGAGAGTTGCAGCGTGGCACATGGCAAACACTGGGTAAATGTTAACTATTGCTAATATACTTGACACTTTGCTCACTATTCCAGGCAATTCTGGCAAAAGCAGATGCCCTTGATCCCTAAATGCAGCTATGTGTGAGACACTGTTGATTTTAGAAGCAGCTCAACAAATCGAACGTACACAACACTGTTCAAATTTATATAAACTACCTCCTCTTTATTGCTCCACTTTTAAATTATAATCCTGATGAGGTTTTGTCAATCCTGAAGACCTGTCAAAGTGCCTGTTCAACTCTGAGCCTTGTTTTTTCTAGCATATTCTAATTTCTAGATTCTAAAATTAGATTCTAATATCTAATTCCAATATTCTTTTGTAGAATTTTTTTTTTTGAGTTTCCTGATTTTTTTGCTTTGTTTAGTTTTTTTGGCTTAGAGATAGGAGTAGCCTTTCCAACAGAAAGAGTGTTATGAATGTTACCAGGAAAGGGGGAAAGGCCTGGATAGCCACAAACATCTTCCTTCCAGGTCTGGCCACAACTGTAAAATCCCCACATTAGTCATTGCTTTGAAGGCATGACAGGCTTCTGCTAAATGTAACTAATAGCTGGGAAAGCAAACACGTAAAGCTTTTGTGGGCTACTAAGACTCTTCCTTCAATTGCTTTATCAATTTCCCCAGCATGCATTCATTTATTCATTAGACAGTTTAAGAAAACATTATTGAATGCATACCCAGGTGATGGGATTACAAAATGGAACGGACTATGCCTCCAGCCCTGAAGGAACTCAGTTACCAAAGGAGACGCTAGGTATCACGGTGAGTGCCACCTTTGGAATCAGACAAACTGGATTCCCACAGTAGCTTTGCCACTCTCCAGCTATTTTCCCTTGAACAAGCTTCTCCATGCCTCAGTTTCTTCACCCGCCTACCCTTTCAGTAACTGAGTTAATATGTGTCAATGCTTTATCAAGGTACTTGTAGTAGATAATAACTGTGAGTTATTGTCATTACTGTTATGACTATATAAATAAAAATAAGAGACTATTGCTTTGTATATATTCAAAGAGCTATGGTTATAGACCCAGGGCAGTGCCTAATTGTGCCTGGGAAATTTAAAGGCTTCTTCTAAAGAGATGATAAGAGAGCTAAGTGTGGAGTCAGTGCTGTCCCAAGAGCAGCTGTGGGAAGAAACTCTGAGGTAGTTAAGACCATAATGTCTGAAAGAAATGGGACCTTCCGTGGCACTGGAGCAAAAGATAGCAGTCTGGTAAATGTAATATGAAGGGGTTGAGGGTAGATGGTGGGGTTTTGTGAAGGGCCTTATGCTCCAGGGTGAGTGGCTTGGACCTTGATCAACAGCTATAGAGGGACATTTGGTAAGTTTAGAAGACTGATAAAATCGTATTTGTTTTTGAGAAAACCACCCTGTCTGTTGTGTGGTGTAGAGTAGTAAAGGGGGCTGGTGATAAGCCTTTAAGGAGAAAGTCACAACCATCAATTGTTTAGGGCCATGTTTGGGGAAATAGAGATGCAATGGAAGTTTGAACACAATTCCAAACTAAAGTCAATGAAATACTACGTGGTGTCATAGGACCATCGCTCAAAGCAGTCTCCTGGGGGCCACCCTCAGAAGCTTCCCTCCACAACTGCCTCTCTCTCTCAGTGTCTCTCACATCTACCTCCCAACCCCCACACAAGTTCTCGCCATCACCAAGCCCAGTTGGTCCCAAATCCTAAACCTCTCTGCCTCTGCTCTCTGCTTGCCTTCCTTACTGGCATGGGCTTAACACCAGGCCATCGCCCTCTCTCCCATGATCTACTTCATTAGCTCTTTTCTGTACTGTGGCTGAGCTCACCTCTTTCTAAGTTATCCCTACAGACTATCGCAATGATATGCTAACAAAATTCGATCATGTCACCCTCCTAGTTAACATTTTCCAATGGCTTGCCATTACTTATAGGATAAAAGATAAGCTTAATTATACACTGATTGGATACCTACTTCTCCAACCTCAGTTAAAGCCACACATTCCAAGAATACCAGCGGCTGAGACTTTTTTTGTTTGCTCATACTCCAAGGATCTCTGGTTTGAAGCTCTACTTCATACATGTTCTCTGTATCATGAAATCAATCACATTTTTCTTGACAAATTTTGACAGAAGGCCCTACCTTATAACAATTTCACAGAGACATTTGGTTGAGGTAACAAGGCATTCAAAGCCCTCTATAGTCTTTCCCCAATTTATTTCCAATGTGATTTTTCCAAATCTTCCACTCAAACCACACAGATCTACACGTTGTCCTTTCTTGAAACATATCTTATGCTTTGCCACTTCAAAGTTTCAGCTCATGCCATCCCTCTTGTGTGGAACCCACTGCCTCTTTCCCTGTTCCTTTCTAGAACCTAGACATTCTCTCCATGTGTCCTGCTCTGTGAAGTGTCCCAGGTCAGCTCAGCTACAGGAATCTGTCCCTTCTCTGAAATGTCCTAGCACTTACCATCTTGGCCATTCATTTACAGTTAATCATCAGTTCCTGTCTTGCGATATTACTAGATTGTTATATTCAATTATTATTTATCTCTTGCATTGTTTTATAACTTTTAAAGTATTTATGCTTTATTTCCTGAACTGGATTGTAATTTCTGAAAGCTGGGGCTTTGACCACTGTTACTATTATCTTTTAGGGCCTACATAATATCTCATATATTGTTGGCATTTAATTAGTATTTATTAATTGACATGTTGGCTGATATTTCTACAGAGAAATATTATAGTTGGAGTTCATGAAATAGAAAGAGTTTGAATTAATGAACATCATTTTTTACTTAATAATTTTATAATTTTAGGAGAATACATGTAAATGTATCAATTACTTCTTTTATTAAAATTTTCTCAGAGAGAGAAGAATGTATGTGTTTCCTTTGTAAAAGAGTTCTTGAAATCTACAGGACAATATGGAGCACATTTCCAGGTTTAGTTATACTGCCCGCTGAGCAGAGAAAACCTTCCCTTGTATGAACAGACAGTGAAGGAGGGGGAGTGAGGAGGAGTGAGAAGGAACAGAGAAGGAGAAGGGGGAAGAGATGGGGAAGAGTGGGGGAGAGGGGAGGTGGAGGGGGGAAGAAAAAGAAAAAGGAGGGGTAGATAAAGAGGCAGGAAAGCAGCAAGAGAGGGAAAGGTTCTCTTCTGATTAAATTGGTAGGCAAATCCCCTTCCAAAAAAAGATGCTGTTTCTGACTAAACCAGTTTTGATCATATTCTTCCTTAAACACCTCATATACAATATAAAGTAGATTTTTCAGTGGTGTGGTCAAGGCTGTCTTTGAAGGTCATTCTGATAGTTTAGGGGAAGGTAAAATTGCAGGCATGGAAGGCATGTCAAGGAAGAGCCAAGGAGAGCCAGTACTGTAACACTGGAAAGAGGGAGAAGGCTTTGTAAAATTTTCACAGGTTAAAAAATAAAAATTGACATGATATCTCTACTTACCAAGATTTTAGTGACTTTCTTCTATAGTTGATAGGAGTGGAGCATAAAGCAACATACATGTTGTTACAATTAACTCTAGTGAGGAAAGCATGAAACTAAGGTACCGAAAATTCCAAAATCACCATGAGGTTCATGATGCCTCCCCTCCAACCACCCCCTGTCAAATACACACACATAAAAGCCAACAGAACTCTGATTTCTCTTATCCAGTTTTATTTGAAAAGCAGACACCTAGTAAAATCTGCTTTCTTCAAAGCTAGCAATGGGATATGAAATTCCATGTCATTCTTGAACCTTAAAATAACTTTGTAAATTATTACTAAAAAGCCTAAGTAGAATTGAAGCGCCCATGAATGTAAAAATTTTCCATAGCTTTGGATCTTCTCATTTATATAGTTGAGATTGTTCTTTATAGTATTTCATATGCTTAGGTAAAAAAAAAAATCATATTTTAAAAAAAAGTCATTCCTGATAGGGCAGGGAGATGGCCCTGGAAGTCCGAAGTGGTGAGAAGGTGGTGATTGTGGAGTAAATGGTATGCCAGCCTCTGCCTGCTTCCTCCCTTTGACAAAGCAAGTTATTTAATGTGGTGAGAAAGTAAGTGTTGAAGCAGTATCACTATTTACTAGAAATCACATGCCATGGGTTCAGTTAAAAAAAAAAAAAAAGAGGAAGTTCAGGCTAAGCAAAACTTGGGTCAACAGATGGCTTACGTAAATCTGTAGGTTAGGTATGACTGAGAATGTAGGGCCCCTGACAGAATCCCACAGAAACAGCCACCAGACCCAGAACCCTTCTCTCCTTCAGAGAAAAACTTCCAAGCAGACAGGAAGACCTAAAGGCAGTCACAACTCAACACAGCACAAATAACCAAATGGCACCTTGTGACGCGATTTCAGAAGCACACACATACACACACACCACTTCCTTCCACCTAAAAAAAAAGTCTTTGAGAGTTTTTTGAAACTTGCCTAGTTTCTGCCAAAGTACAAATAGAAATGGTATGAACTGAATTCACTTGATTATTTTGTAAAAGAAGGAAGTTTGAAGCACAACTTAGGAAAGACTTAGAGACAAATCATTATTCTTTTCCATCATACATTTTCACCTATAATGATTATGTGACCATTTTCAGAAGATCATATTGAAATGTGAATTATCATGAGGACCCTCTTTATCATTCAGACTGATTCACCTCTCTCTGTCCTTCCCATGAGCATTCGCCAGGGAGTCCTTGATTAAAATTCATGTGCATGACAGTCTGAGTACTTGCTGTTTCCTTCACCACAGTGCTCTCTTGGCCACACAGACAGATGAGTTTCCTGTCAGTTAGTCCTCAGCCCAGAAGGCACTCCACAGTGAAGCCTGTGCTGGCTATCACGTCTGTAAGCACACACTGAAAATTCTGTCAACCCTCCAAGGCTAATTTATTTTCCTTCTTGACACTTCTCATTTTGCTCTTCACACTGTGGGTATTTAAAATACAAGCTCTACTTATGAATTCATCCATTCCACAAACATTATTTGAGCACCTAACCCATGGCAGTACTCTTCCAGGGCCTTGTAATTCAGCAATGAACAACAGGTAAAGGTCCTTGCCCTCAAGGAGCTCATGTTCTTACTGTGAAGTAGTAGTGTTTCTATGATAAATACCATAAACAAAGAAATAAATGTTAGACGGTATCAATGCTTCAGAGGAAAGAAAAAAAAGCAGAGCAAGTTAAGGAGGATTAACAGTGTCAAGATGTGTGGTGGGACTAGATTGCAATAAGAAATACAATCAGAACAGATCTCAGAGAGAAGGGGAAATTTCATCAAGGAATTAAAGGAGGTGAGGGTGTTGGCCTTGCTGGTATCTGATGGATAGAAGAACATTCCAGGCAAGGGGAACCGCTAACATAAGGTTCCGAAGCAGAAGCACATGTGGCAAGTTCCAATAATAGTAAGAGGGTCATTGCAGCTAGAGTTGAACAAGAGAAGAGTATAGGAGGAAACGTCCTAGAGTCAACGAGGGCCAAGTTCACACTGAGGAAGTAGACTTTTACTGTGAGTGAAACTAGGAGCCATTGGAGGGTTTGGAGCAGAGACAGGAAATGATATGACTTATGGTTTAGGGGCTCATTCTCCTCAAGTTGACAACATTCTGTGGAGAGGTCAGAAGAAAATGAGACCATATAAAGAAACACCACTGTATGTCAGGTCCATGGGATACAAAAAGTGTTTGTTGAATGGATCAATATGTGAATGACTGGAATATGGAGGCCGAAGAATGAGACACAGAGTTCCTCACAAGCCTGAGGTAATGGGTGACATGTTTTCATATCTTTGGAAATCAGACAGTACATTAAGGTCAAACATAAGAATTATGTGTATGTGAATGTGTATGTTTCTATCTATATACACATGTATAAATATTTACTGCTTGTCTTCTGTGTGAAAAGCACTTCTACTTTTGACAAATGCCTTCACCTAATTTATGCTACACGTACAAATATGTGCATACCATAGTGTTCATTAATGCTAACCTCCATACAATAGGGCTACTTTCATTTCCTGAAAAATAGCATATTCTAATACTGTCAAGCTGAGGTCAATTTTTTTTTTTTTTAATCTGAACTTTATAGAAGGAATCTGTTCTTACAAACTAAAGGTCATGGTTTCAATTCCCACTTAGGTAGATTAGTTTGAAAAGAGGGAAAATTTTCTACAGCCACAGATTTTTTTTTTCTCAACCCAAAAATACTTCTAGTAAACAAGCATGAAAAAGGACCAAAAGAGTGAATCTGGAAAGCCCTATACAAGCCTATCTGGAAGAAAAAGAAAGGACCGATGGCTGTGAACAGTAGAGTGATATATGAAGGCCTGCAGAAACGTAAAATGTACTATGTTTAAACATGCCAATATAGTTTCAAGATTATCAGTGTCAAGACTGAACAATCTTAAGGCCTGAAGAAATTACCTCATTCATTTAAGTATTCATAAATAACTTTCGAGCATGTATTATACGTGTGGCACTGGTAATGCAAATTGAACAGGACGATATCTGTACCTAGATAATGATCATATGCATTTCCAACCAGGGTAACATCACCCCCCAGGAGAGAAAATTCGCTCTTGGGCCAGTCGAAAAGACTTTAGACTTTTAATTTATAAAATACAAATACGCATACTGTATATCTGTGATATTAAAATGTAATAGGGAGGGTTAATTAGAGGGGAAAATGTCTCAAAAGACTTGTTAGGAGGGCAAAAACAAACAAAAAGATTGAGAAATATTTGTCTACTGGGAAACAAGTGATTATAATAAAATCCAGTAACTGCAGTGATAGGGAAAGTGTAAGGTGTTGTGGGAACACACACCATACACACCGAAGCTGATACGAAAGGGGAAGTCAAAGAAGGCTTCCTGGGAGAAGTCACACCTCAGCAGAGCTATAGGGGATGACCAGCAGGATTTGTTCAGACAAGCAGGTGAGGAATGGTTTGCTAGAATCAAGGCAGAGGAAGAGCTTATGCAAAAGACCTGGACAATCACTTCACACGGACTTTTACGGAGCAAAATCTATATAAAACCCTAAGCCATTGAGCTTGGCTCATTTGGCTCGTTGATTCATGAAGTCCGATAGGCCGCAGAGAAAACACTGAAAACTGAAAGGTGAATTTGTGTCACATTTTGGACCTCAAGCCTGTCCTCTCTTCCATAAGAGGCGTTCTTTCAGCTGTTTGCCACCATCACAGGGAAGCCCTCCCTACTTCCTGCTGGAGAATTCCAACAGCCCCCTCACCTTCTCCCACCAGCGTCCCTATAGCATCAGAGCAACAGAGAGAGCTGAGAAGTCAGGCGCTAAACTGAGCCACCTGGAGAATGTCCCCACTGTCCCCTTCCTTAGCTCTCGAATCTTCAGTGTGATCCAAATCAACTCTGCCAGCTGAGTGTTTGTAAATGAGGCTGTAAAGCACTGATTCAAGAGAATTGGAGTATTTCATTAAGTCCATAGTTTGTAAATTTTTACAATCAAACGCACCCTACAGAACTCCCCTTCATTCATCCAGTCGCAAATATTTAAAGTACCTACGATGTCCCGGGCACTGTTCTAATCACTGACGGTACTGGAAAAAGGAGACAAGTTCCCTTACTCATGGAGCTAGCTTCCTCAAGGGGCAAAGGCAAATGGAAAATATGTGAACAAAGAAGTAAATCTAATAATTTCCATTCATGGTCAGAGTTATGAAGTAAATTTTAAAAGGCACATGGGTTTAAGAGTGACTTTAGATAAGGAGATGGGGGAATAATGATAGGAGGTGATATGTGAGATGACACGGGAATGATAATGAACCAGCTATATGCGAGCCCCAAGCACAGTGAGCAGCAGTGCAAAGGCCCTAAGAGGGAGAAGAAAATGCACAGAGGAAAATATAGTGGGTGTGCACTTACACAGCGATACTGTTCTTAAATATAATTTTTTAAGTATAAGTGGTTTAATAGACTCTGCTACCCTCCCTATGCCTTCCAGGAGCCCTAGAATCTCTTCCAAACCAGCAAGGAAAGAATTAATGTCTCTATAACCCAGCACCTGGGCTGTCATGGCTACTTGCAGTTTGACTCACCAGAATCCATGTCATATCATTTCTTAATATAATTTTCCAACCACGTTTACACTCAAGCATAATACTCATGAAATTATTCTACAACTTCAGGGGGTGAACACGGAAGTCCTAAAATCCATCTTATGTCCTTGAGTTTATTTAAAGTTTGTCTCCGAGTCAGACACCTATTTAGCTATGGGACCAGGAGCAAGTTGATGGAAATGTCTATGCCTCAGTTTCCTGTAAAAGGAGAACAGTGATAATGTCTCATGTGCGGATTTAATAATATAGGGCATGTAAAGCACTTGAGAGACATTACAAATTATTATAATGGTTACTCTATTTATGAATAACTGTATTATTCATAAATAATAACTATAATTATGAATCCCTGCTAAGCTATGCCTACCACCTGAGTCTAAATCATTCCATTTTGTCGTAACATATTTTTTCTTCCTTTCCATTGGCCAAATTTCTACCAACTTCCAAAGCTCAGATAAAATGCTATATCCACCATGAAATTTCTACCAGCATCAGCTTCCAGAAAAGCGATTTTCCTCCTCTGAACAACTATGAGTACAGTTTATCCCACTAGTCTAATCATTTATTGTCTTACAAGACGATTTCGTATACAGTTGACCCTTAAAGAGCACAAGCTTGAAATTCATGGGTCAACCTATACACTGATTTTTAAAAAAATAAATACAGCACATTACTGTAAATGCATTTTCCTTATGATTTTCCTAATAATGTTCTTTTTTCATTTATTGTAAGAATACAATATATTAAACATGTAGCATACAATATGGGTCAATCAACTGTTTATGTCATCAGTAAGACTCCCGGTCAACAATTAGCCATTAATAGTTAAATTTTGGGAGAGTCCAGAGTTATACTCAGATTTTTGACTTTTTGGTGCCCCTAACCCCTGAGTTGTTCAAAGGTCCACTCTACATGTTTTCCATACTCTGCTAGATTGTAAATCTAAAACACTGCCCCATAGAAATACAGTTTGAGACAAATAAGTAATTTGAAATGTTCTAGTAAGCCACATAAAAAATCTTTTTTAAACAGGTAAAATTAATTTTATGGGGCTAAGCAATAATGTGTTTTATTATATTATTTATATTATAATTATATATTTTATTTAACCCCATAACCAAAATACTATAATTTACTATAAAATAAATAAAAACAAATGATTAATGACTTATTTTATATTCTTGTACTGCATCTTTGAAATCTAGTGTGTGCTTTACGTTTCCAGCACATCTCAATTTGGACAAGCCATATTTCAAGTGCCCCACAGACGCATATGGATAGTGGTTATCATTTGGGACAACACAGTTTTAGGGCATGTATTATCCTCCCTATCTCTGTATTTTTCATAATGCCCAGCATAGCACATACCTTATTTCAGAAGTTCAATTAATATTTGTCAAATTTATTAATCACTCTACTAATTAACTTAAAATCAGTGCAAAAATCTAACAGTATGGAAAACATATTTCTGGTATTCATAACACAAAAAAGTAAAAACATGAAAAAATAATTTTAGTAACTTTAAAGAATAAGTTTACTCTTCAGAGTGATAAAATGAATTTTTAAGTTATATTTCTCATTAAGAATATACTTCAGAAGTACTAAGTCCTAGATCATTGAAGAAAATAGTACACGCAGCAATAAAATTATTTGTTTGACCTATTTGGAGAAAAATTCAATCCTACTTTCCTGATATGAATAAGAATTTTAGGTAAGCATAATTCACCCTTAAGTGTGTAGGATTTGATAAGTCTGGATGAAAATGTTTTGAAGCTGTTTTCCTGCTCACCACATGACTTTTCCTAAATGTGTTGTGCTCTGAAATATATTCAGTGTTTTCATAAATGATTTTCCAGTTATTCCAATGCAGTTACAGAAAATGAATGACATTATTTCCATAATCATTAAGAACATACTATCAGGACCAGATTAACTTGAATTGTTCCTGTTAGAAAGTCGCTATGAAGGAAAGTGAAAATCCTGATATGCATTCCACCACTCTAAAATTGTAGCTACCCACTCCTTCTTTATCAACTTTAGACCTGCCTTTCTTTTTAACCTTAAGTATCCATATGCCGGAAGTATAGATTGTGGTAGAGAATTATGAAGAATTAACAAAATATGGTAATGAGGGAAGTAAAATAACTTACCTTTGGCAGTTTCAATGGTAATTTGCAAACTGGCAACTGATGATGGTTTTCATCAAGTGTAAGAGACTGATCCAAGTTGTGGACTACGTCTTCTTTAGGAATTTTATAAACTACAAGGGTGCCCTTATAATAAGGACAGCTATAGTTTCCAAATTCATCCACCTCTTTTAGTTGGAGTTCCAGCCTGGGTTTTCTTTGCAAATGAAAAATAAGCTTGTAATCTTTTCCATAATCCTTACCATTGCCTAAAAAGAAGTAAAATACATTTGTTACTATTAAAATATACCACTTTGTCTTATTTACTTTTTTAAAATCCAAACAATTATTTCACTTTTTAATACAATTTAAGCTTTTTTGGTATCATCACCTTTTGCCAAAATTTAGGCAGCAATAGACTGAGACTACAGATTACTAAAAAGATTTCTTATCTGTAATTGGACCAGGCGCTCTCTGGCTGCTTCTTGATCTAATCATCTTTGTTTTTCTTTTTCCATTCCATTTTGCTCTAACAAAAAACTATTGGAAATATTCAGTTCTTTCTGTATTTAGAAAATTATTTTTACCTTTCAATAATTGTCTTTTTTCTCTCCCCTAACTCTTCATAACATAGGGGACACTATGGTGACCTCACAATAGGCATTCTAGATGTATGGTAGCCACTAGCAGCGTGTGGCTTTTAAAATTCAAGGTGAAATTAATTAAATTAAATAAAATGAAAAATCAATTGCTCAGTCACTCCAGCCACATTTCAAATATTCAATAGCAACCTATGTCTAGTAGCTTTTGCCAGTGCAGATACAACACATTTCCACCATCACAGAAATAGAGATGTTTTAGCAAACTTCAAAATGGAAGACTTACTAGATTCATGTTACTGACATTTCTATTGAAACCTGATTAATTCTGCCAAATAAGAGTATATCTTCTCAACTGCTTGTTGAAAATACTAGGGCTTTGGTGGAGATAACTTTTCACTCATGGGGGTTTTACCAGGACAATTTTATGTTGTCATTGCAAAAGCAAAACAGACGCTACTATTTTCCCTAAGGCATGTCTGCATTACCCTTCGCAAAATTTAAATGTAAGCTATATTGTAACAGTTGAGATAGTATATTTCAAACTTGAAGAGCTAGATCCAAGGCTGGCCCAACTATTTATCTACACTGTAATACTTATCCAGTCCTTTCACATCTCTGAACTTCTTGGAGGCTTAACTTCCTTATCTTTAAAACAAGAGAAATAAAACTTACCTCCTAGGATTGTTCTGGGAATGAAAAGAAATAATATGGATAAAATGTTCGGCACAAAGACCTAGCACGTGGTAAGTGCTCAGTAGGTGATAGTAATAATAGCAAATGATAAGAATGAAGCAGGATCCTTCAACCACTTAATATTTTTTTTAACATCAACATGAAGTCTTTATATAGAAGTTGCAACTTCCTCCTATTCCTAGAAGCCTGAACGTTGACTACTCAGAGCTCTTTCTCATGGAAAACCTTCCCAATGACATAAGAGTTCAGTGAGAGATGTAAATGACACCAATATTTTTCTCCCAGTTGGACTGCTAGATGTCATTTTGGTGAATCTCTAAAGCACAGTTAAATCTAGAATTTTAATTACTCCAAGTTATGAAATGTGTTGGAGTATGTCTCTTCACATAAGTTTATATTTTAGAGGCAACTTGGCTACTTGAATAGAATGATTCCTAGGACATCCTAGGAAAGGAATGACAAGCCAGGGCTTGACTTCTTAAAAGAGTTTCACTCTGGTAAAAAAAAAAAAAAAAAAAAAAAAAGGAAAGAAAAGAAAAGAAAAGAAAAGAAAAAAATTTGAAGTCACTGAAATGTCACCTAGTAAATTAGGTAAATTAGAGTTTCTAGATCACTGGAGTAACACCTGGCGAAGTTCTACTCCATGCTACTGGAGTTGCTACTTTGGTCCAAATAGAAAACAACTTAATCAATCTCTCCTTCTAACTTTTGAAAGATACTCCATGCCAGGTATTCAATTACTCATAAGGAATAATTTAGATGCAGGATATAAAGATTGAGGGGGAGGCCTAGCTACATTGGTTCAATTTAGATCTTAAATTTATCTGCCTCTCCATTGCCAGTTAATTTTTTTAAATAAAGATCTATAATGTAAATCTCTAAGAGTCATGTTTATATATGAAATAAAGATGAAATTGTTGAGGATTTACTAATAATAAATAGCATGATCTTAGTTTGATAAATAGAAAGCCTAGATTTTTTTTAAGTTGGAATTTCATTGCTGCCAAGATATAGCACTGTATTTTGAATACCCCTTGAAAAACATTTTTAAAAAATTCAAAAAAAGAACAAGCAGGACAAAGAAATTTCACTATTCTAGTTTTTTTTTCCCACATTGGCATATTTAGAGAAGTAAAAGCAAAATTCATTTATTGCATTCCAAAATTATGAAATCAACCCTTAGTTGCCCTTTTGAGAACCTCTTTCTCCTCAACATATAGTGTAATATAGTTCCTAGAAGACCTTGGAATGCTAGCTGTTCAATAAGTATTTATCATACGAAGAAATACAGAATTTACCTGTATTTTATGTTATTAGATATACCTTTTGGCAATATATTTTGTTCTTAATGAGGGGAACTGGAATATTTTTCAAAGATGACATAGAAAGTACAAATGTAGAAATACATGCTTTTGCTTAGGAAATTCAGATGAGTAAGTGAAAGGCTAGGAAAATGGAGAACCAGGAGAATTTTGTAAGAACCACTGGCTCAGGGGTTTTCTGTATTCTAACACATCTCCACCACCTCGATCCGTAAGTAACCATCATCCCTTGCTTGGTTTATTACAATGGCTCATTGACTCATCTCCCCAATTCTTCTTTTATCTCTGAGATAATAACTGTGTTGCGAATCTATTCTATAATCTAACTCAGATCATGTGACTCCTCTGTTAACAAGATGGCTCCCCATTTCACCTGTAATAAAAGGCAAACTCCTTGCTATGGCCTTCAAGGAATGGTCAGTACTCACCTCCTTTCCTACAACTGTCCTCTCGCTTCCTCTCATCCACCCACTTCAGCCTCCTTGCTGTTCCTTGAACAGATCAGGCACGCGTCTGCTTCTGTTCAGTAGCACTTGTAATCCCTCAGCCTGGGACAAACTCCCCTGAGATAGGATTATGGCTTCCTTTCTCACCTTCAAGTCTCTGCTTAAATATCACTTTCTCAAAAAGGTCCTCCTTCATGAGTGTATGTAAAATTGCAACTCTGCCACTCCCTCTGAGACCCTTGATATCCTTTCCTTGCTTTATTCATCTATAAGGATTCCCCCATCACATTGTATATTTTACTTATTTGCTTCTCTGTCTCTCTCCAGTAGAATAAAATATACACAAGGGCAGGGAATTTTTGTTGAATGCATAAAAGGGTGCTCATTCTAACATCGTGCACATGTTTCTGGGAAAGTCACTTCCCTGGACCAAAGGGCATTCAGGGCAACTTTGACTCACACAGACCTCTTTAGGAATTACTAGATGTTATGGGTCATGCCAAAGTGTCATGATATCAAATTTTATCTGTCCATTTCCTGGCACTTTCTGGATTTTGTGAGCACTGGGGGTTTAGATGACATGCAATAGGAAGTCTGAGTGCTGAATTAACAGCTCTTACCCAGAGAATGAAAGCATATATTCAGAAGGATGCCAAAGGCTAATATAAAAAACCCAGGGGAACACCTCTCTTCTTTTCTCTTAGAAGGAGAAATAAAGTACGTGGCCCATGACCTCACTCAAAAGAATCATCTCTATTCTATATAAATAAATATTAAAACTTTGACATTTCTCAAAAGACAGTCATCTAAATCCATTAACTAAAGTATTAAATACTTTTAATTGAATAATTCTATAATGTGAAGTTCTTTCCCAAGTTTTTGTCTCCATTCTTCCAACTAATACTCCTTCTAACTGTCAGGCACTGTACTAGGTGCTGGGGATTGAATGGTGCCCACCAACAGGACAGGACCTGCTCTCAAGGGACTGTAGTCAGAGAAATGGACATTGATCAAACAATTAAATGAATAAATGAAGATTGTATCTATGGCCATGCACACAAAAAGGAAGTACATAAAGATCTGAAAAAGTAAGATAAGTACTGACAGAACCAGGAAAGACGGGAACCCTCTTCTAAACATGATCAGCAAGGTGAAGAATGAAAGTACAGTAGGAGGTAACTGGAAGTGGGTGGGGTGGATGGGTGGGGAGGACAACCCTCTAAGCAGACATTATCTGATTGTATGTCTTTGAGATTCACAAACTATCACAGGCTCTAATGAAAGGATGAGGTATCAGTGCTTTCCTGGGAATCTCGCTCCTCTAAGATGGAGAAAAACCCATTGAGGCCACAGATCTGAGCTTAGGTCTCTAGGAAAGGCAAAGCAGACACAATCTGGCATCCTGTCTGATTCATTTCCCTCGAGAGAAGACGAGTTCTTCTCCATTCCTTACATGGAGGAATTGCTCATGCTCTGGCTATCTTCAGGCACTCTTATTTTAGCTTATGCTCCCCCTTCCCATTATGGGCAATAATACACTCGGTACCATTGCTTATGAGAAGCACGGGAAATCACTCCTGTTTAGGGCACTAAGTAAACACAGCTGCTGTCCCAAGTATTACAGGAAAATCACTGGCATCGTTAGTTTGGGTGGGACACTTCCAGTTTTTGACTATCTCTTCTTAGAGAGATTGTCCCAGGATGGACACTGTGGTTTCTGCTTCAGAAGTCAAGTAGAAAGGGATCTCTTCCACCTTCCTTCCTCCCCCTCCTCACCCTTCCCTTTCCCTTTTTCTTTTTTTTTTTTTTTAAGATTTTATTTATTTATTCGACAGAGATAGACAGCCAACGAGAGAGGGAACACAAGCAGGGGGAGCGGGAGAGGAAGAAGCAGGCTCATAGCGGAGGAGCCTGATGTGGGGCTCGATCCCATAACGCCGGGATCACGCCCTGAGCCGAAGGCAGACACTTAACCTCTGTGCCACCCAGGCGCCCCATCCCTTTCCCTTTTTCTGATACCCTTGTCATTCACTCACTAAGTCCCTTCAGCTGACTCAGATGGCTGGGACTCTGAATGTGGAAGTGGAAAAGACAGTTCACGTTGGGACACTTTGGGTCACATTTCTGAGATGCCAGCAAAAGGGCAGCCTCAACTTCAAGGCTGAGGCTTGTGACATCATTTGGTGACAACAAAGAGTCATTGGAGCTTGGCTTAATTTCCAGAATCAGAGAGAAAATAGGCATCATTAAAAACCAATGAGATCTATATGAATTTATAAATGAACAGAAAATACTACTTCAAGGCAAGTCTATCCCAAGATTCCTGGGCCAGAAATCCCCATAAAACCCATGCCTGCATTCTCCCCTGCCTCTCACTTTTACATGCGCACCTGTTAGATTCTATTCCACATCAAGGAAAGAAGTTACAGAGGGGAAGTGGTTGAATTAGTAAAAAAGAAATCACTGGGATGGCAACTTCTCCAGAAATCTTTTTATCTCTTCTCTCATACAGCTGTTTTCTCTCTGTGTTCTCCTTTTTCTTCCATTTCTCATTCTCTTCATCTTCTTTTATCTCTTTTTCTTATCTATTTCCTCACTTCTCCCCTGTTATCCTGCAACCTCTCATATTCATTTGCGCTGTTTTTCTTAGAATTGCCTTGTAGTCTCCCATTTACTGCATATTGAAAGCTCTTGATGTACCAGGCGCTCAATGCACCAGGCTCAGCGGTACACAGCAAGAAAGACAAAGTCATTGCCCTCATGAAATGTACATTCCAGCGAAGAACATAAGTATATAAATGAAAAGTAAATAAATAAATAAAATAATTTCAAATTGTGTTAAGATTTATAATGGAAGCCAAAAACACCAGATAAATATGAGAATGAGAGGTCAGCAGGGTGTGTCATCTAGATCAGAGAGAGGTTCTTAACCACTTCTGTGCCATGGACCCTTTAGGTGTTTGGTGAAACCTGTTGATTGCTTCTCAGAGTAGTCTTTTAAATATATAAAATAAAGTAAGTGGAAGTATAAATCAGATAATTATACTGGATATAGTTCTATGCATACATCTCTTGGGAGTCCACTGATTCCAGATTAGATTCTTCATAGGACATCAGAAAGAGTTTAGTTGTTATTTTAAGTAAAATAAGAGATAATTATAAGGTTTTAATGATGGGGTAATACAGTATGATTGATATTTTTAAGAGATCGCCATTGTTGCTGTGTGGAGTTAGATTTCACATGGCTAATCGTGGAAGCAGAGGAGTACTGAGGAGATACCTGCACTGGTGTGTGAGAGATGGTTCTAGCTTGGACCCAGAGAGTAATCATGGAGAAGACTATTTCTAGAAGAATGTCACTTAGAGTCTACCTGTGAGGGATCATGCATCCCCTAATGAGAGAAGAAAGAGACTGGAAAGGAAGAAGCAAATAAGCACTTTCCTCTTCCTACTTTTTAAAAGCCTCCTCTCAGTTTTCTGGAAGTGTTCTTAGTCATACAAGTTTCACAAACCTTTCTGAAGCTTGCGGCCATTAGCCCATAGAGTGTATAACAGGCGTCTTTATACTTACTTGAAGCAAAGATATTTCCAGTAAATCTTAAAAGAAGTTGGTCTCCTTCTTTTACTTGGAAGGGGCGTGATGGCTCTGGAGGACCACTGAACGCTTCTGAGCGCAAGTTCCGAAGCATCTGGTTTAAATCTTTAGATGGCACCACGAGAATAACTACTCTGTGGGGATGGTCTTTCTGGGGGCAGAGTACAGCACAGGCAGTGGTGCCGAGCATGGCTTCTTCCAAGGCTTTCACGAAAGAAACCAAATGGCTATTTTCCACGTTGGAGGAAAGATGAAGCACAATCAACCTGCATGGGAGCAAAGAGGCATGACCATGACGTAAGGGCCACCTGCCATCTCATCGATGACCAATCAGTGATATCACCGATAACCAGTAACACCCAAGGAAAGAGCCATTCTCATCCAAGCATTCTTCAAAATCAAGCATGCTGATAACCAAATAGATTCATGAATGATGTTAATGAAACCCTTGGCAGTCAGGAAACCGTTCAAACCAAACCAAGTTCTAGACAGATGTTCTTAGTCAAAGAAATCATCCAGACTCAGATCAGCTCTAAATATGACAGCGTATTTTAAATTGTATTTTAACTAGCATTACCAAGGAGTATTACTTCAAACTATAGTAGAGAAAGATAACCAAGATGATCCATTTACTACCAACAGGACAAAGAATACATGTCTTAATTAAGTGGGGATTAAGATTTTTATCTCTGTCACTGTGTGGTAAGGATTGTTATGAATGGACCTTTTTATGAGTTGAATTTTGTCCCCTCTACTCAAATTTATATGTTGGAGGCCTAACCCCCAGAACCTTAGAATGTGACTTTATTTGGAGATAGGCTCTTGACAGAGTAATCAAGTTAACGTGAGGTCATTAGGTATACCTAATCCAATATGACTGGTATCATAACAAGGGGAAAGCTGGACATAGAAATATGCATACACAGGGAATGCTGTGTGAACATGAAAATGGCCATCTACAAGCCAAGGAAAGAAGCCTGGAACAGATCCTTCCCTCACAGTCCTCAGAAGGAATGAAACTTGCTAACACCTTGATCTTGGACTTCTAGCCTCCAGAATTATAAGACAGTACATTTCTGTTGTTAAAGCCACCTAGTTTGTGGGACTTTATTACGGCAGCCTGGCAGACTAATACATATACCTTTCTCTGGGCTGGATCACTACCCCCTCACACATTTCCCCCAACTCTTCTCCAGAGAATTGTCCTATAGGAGCCCCCTCAGTCAGAGCATCCCTGAACCCGCAGACAAGGACTGACTGATGTCAGGGTGTAAAGTCAGCCTTCTTGGTTCTCATGCTCCAGAGCTTCCTTGAGGTATCAGGCTGAGGTAAAACTTCTACTGAAACCAGACTTTTCTGATCTTATTCCCTTGCCCTACTTGTTTCTTTCATTCCCTTATAGGTTTCACCTAAGAGTTCTCCCTCAATAAATCAATAAACTCTCATCTTAGACTTTGTTTCTGACCTAAGACAATTATAGATGTAAGAGCTTCCATTTTAACATGAAAGCTATCTTTAGCCATAGGATTGCCTTCTCTTTATGAGTGTCTGCTCCTCATGAGCCTTAAAACTGTCTAAAACTCTTCATAATGAACTGTCTAGAAAACATGGAAATGAGAAAGAAAATGAGGACACAGAAATAACAAATTCAGTTTACATATACAGACTTACGAGATGAGCATAGTATGAACAGTAAATTACTCTCTTCATGGAATTTCATAAATAAAGGTGCTATTTTAAAACTACTTGGGAGTTAAAAGAAACCTTAAACAATGCATCTAAGTTATGAGTGGTTTCCAAAAGCACTTATTAAACTCTCATGAATGAAATCATAGATAGCATATTCATATCAATTTTGGTTTACATTTTAAGCACACCTGAAGAACTACTGAGACTCCTATTTGAGCAATAAAAATTTAATCCTATAATTCCATTTCTATAAACATCAATTATAAATCATCAGGATATAATATCATCAACTTTTATTGTTTACTATTGTATTACCTCTCTAACTGTTCACACAATTCAAATGATACTAAGCCATTCTGCATGTTTCTCACCACCACATCATCCAGCCCAAACCAACCACTGTCTCGGCTTCTGAATCCCAGTAATTTCAGAGAGTCACAGGCATTGTTCCCAGGTTTTCTTATGGAAGCGCTTTTTGTCCTATAAAATGGTAGCAGAAGAGAGACTGGTAAAATTCGTGTGGCATAAATCTTATTTAATGCATTCATTCTTTAATTAAGCGAATAATCCAATAACAGTACATTAAATATATTCTATGTGCCAGTAATTATGCCGGGCACCAGGAATACAAAGATAAGAACTCTATAGCCCTTGCTCTGCAGAAGCTCACGGTATTACAGCATTATCCAGATACAGGGCGAGGTGGTCGGTGTGGTAATTAAGGGCATGTGCCGGATGCGTTAGCAGCGGAAGGAAGGTGCTCAGGGAAGCTTGCAAAGTGAAAATGTGAATATTTGAGATGAGCTTTGGAGAATGAGAAGCATTTGATTACTGGCAAAAGAGTGAAGGGAAAACCCCAAAACATTAATAAACTCTCTGGTGTAAATCCAGATGCTTCAAGAGAGGCTAGAGTAGTGCAGGAGCCTGAGAGGTAAGACCACCGACTCTGGAGCAAGACTGCCTACTTTCAAATCCTGGTGGATTTGCACCTTATTAACTATATAACCAAGGGCAGGGTATTTGATCTCTGTATCACCGTTTCCTTATTTATAGTATGAGAATAATAACAGTATCTGCATCATAGAACGAAATTAGTGTTTGTAAAGCACTTATAATTGTAGTAAGCATTAATGGCATTAATATTTTCATCCTACTTCCTACAGCAGACGTAGCCAATTAGCTTTCCTGCACCGTTCTCCTTCCTTTTTAACCTGCTCCACACAAATGCCCTGAAAGGGGCAGTTGTATGTACCATGTGCTACCTTCCACCAGCCAGAGTTGAACTGACTCACAGTAGACCAATTTTCAGCACCCTGCAAATTTTATCCTTTTTCTTTGGCATTTGTCTCTGAGGCTCAGAGATTATAACTTGTCACTGTTGTCTTTTAGCTGCTGTGCCCTGGGTTATGAAAATAATAAGCACAGAGATTAGTAAGAAAGGAAGAATAGAGGAGACGTTAAAAGAGAAAAGGAGAAAAATCACGATGAAAGAATCCATGTAGTCCTAGAGATGGAATAGTCTTGCAATAAACTCTTTTCCTGAATTCACCTAAATGGATATCTGTTCCTCACAAAGGAAGAAAAGTCCTTGATACTGAACATCTTGGAGGAAAAAAAAATGATCTAATAAGGCTACTACTCACAAGGGTTTCAGAACCATTTTAGCTAGCTACTAAGAAAGAAGACCCAAGTGTGAATCCCACATCTTTATTTGTGAATAGAATTAGTCATGGCAGGGCGCCTGGGTGGCTCAGTCAGTGAAGCATCTGCGTTCAGTTCAGGTCATGATCCTGAAGTCCTGGGATCAAGCCCCACGTCAGGCTCCCTGCTCAGTGGGGAATCTGCTTCTCCGAATGCCTCTCGCCCTGCTCTCATGCTCTCTCTTACTCTCGCTCAAATAAATAAATAGAATCTTAAAAAAAAAAAAGAATTAGTTATGGCTTAAAACCACCTTAATGTTTGCAGGTTGAAGTG
The DNA here is from genome assembly GCF_017311325.1 of Ursus maritimus. Lineage (NCBI taxonomy): Eukaryota > Metazoa > Chordata > Mammalia > Carnivora > Ursidae > Ursus > Ursus maritimus. Next base: position 53,292,918 of record NW_024426996.1, read on the forward strand.
TCCTATGACCCATAAATTAGGAACTAAATCAGATTTAAAATGTCCACTCTGAAAACTTTAGACTCTACTGATTCCTTCAGGGAATTGACCAGTTTAAAATAAGGAGGATGAGGAAGAAAGAACATTTAGTTTTGGGGTTTTGTTTTAAAACCACAAATACAGTAAATTTTGTAACCCTTTGAAGTTAATAATTTATTAACACAGGAAGATACACTCAAACTGAATCCAAAACTTTGATCATTTACTAGAAACTTACTTAATTAAATGTAGTATTGATTTCTTTTTCTGATGACAGTTCTTACTGTTTTTTTCTACCAATTTTTGTGGGGACCTACAGGTTATTAGCTGTAGTGGAAATGACCCTACTCACAGATCCAGGTGGGTGTAAAACCTGAGCCAAATTGTGCATTTGGCATTCATTAATATGGTTTGCCAAAAAATCCAATTTTCCGCATTCTGAACACATGATAGGATTGCACTTCCTTTAAAAAATATTTTTAAATTTAAATTCAATTAATTAACATGTAATGTAATATTGGTTTCAGGGATACAGGTATGTGATTCATCAGTCTTATATAATACCCAGCACTCATTACAACATATACCCTCCCCAATGTCCATCACCCAGTTACCCCATTCTCCCCACCCCTCCAGCAGCCCTCAGTTTTTTCCCTAAGATTAAGAGTCTCTTATGGTTTGTCTCCCTCTCTGGTTTCATCTTATTTCATTTTTTCCTCTCTTCCCCTATGATACTCTGCCTCATTTCTTAAATTCCACATATCAGTGAGATCATGTAATTGTCTTTCCCTGATTGACATATTTTGCTTAGCATAACACCCTCTAGTTCCATCCACGTCATTGCAAATGGCAAGATTTCATTTTTTGATGGCTGCATAACATTCTATTATATCACATCTTCTTTATCCATTCACCTGTCAATGGACATCTGGGCTCTTTCCATAGTTTGGCTTTTGTGGACATTGCTGCTATAAACATTGGGGTGCAGGTGCCCCTTCGGATCACTATATTTGTATCTTTGGGGTAAATACGCAGTAGTACAATTGCTGGGTCATAGGGTAGTTCTATTTTCAACTTTTTGAGGACCTCCATACTGTTTTCCAGAGTGGATTACACTTCCTGTTCCCTATGGTTGAGTGGGGTCGTGTGACTACCTCTGGTTAATGAACAGTGAATGTCATGTGGAGACCAAGCATTTAATTGCTCATGCGGGTCTACCCAGAGCTTTTTCTTCTGCTACCATGACAGCAGCCAGAAAGTGGGTGCCTTTCAGACCGAGTCCTGGAGTAAGGATAACCAAGAAGTAGACTGCCTTTGATGGCAACACAGCATGTGTGAGATATAAAGATTATTGTCACAATGTGGTTTTGATTTGAATTTCCCTGATGGCTAATGATGTTGAGCATTTTTTCATGCATCTGTTAGCCATTCATATGTCTTCTTTGGAGAAGTGTGTGTTCATGTCTTTTGCCCATTTTTTGACTTGATTATTTGTTTTTTGGATGTTTAGTTTGAGACGTTCTTTATAGATCTTGGATACCAGCCTTTCATCTGTAGTGTCATTGCAAATATCTTCTCCCATTCCGTGGGTTGCCTCTTTGTTTTGTTGACTGTTTCCTTTGCTGTGCAGAAGCTTTTTATCTTGATGAAGTCCCAAAAGTTCATTTTCACTTTCATTTCCCTTGCCTTAGGAGACGTGTCTTAAAAGAAGTTGCCGTGGCTGATGTCAAAGAGGTTACTGCCTATGTTCTCCTCTAGGATTTTGATGGATTCCTATCTCACATTGAGGTCTTTCATCCATTTAGACTTTATCTTTGTGTATGGTGTAAGAGAATGGTCGAGTTTCATTCTTCTGTATATAGCTGTCCTATTTTCCCAGCACTATTTATTGAAGAGACCATCTGGTTTCCATTGGATATTTTTTTCTGCTTTGTTGAAGACGAGTTGACCATAGCGTTGAGGGTCCATATCTGGGCTCTCTATTCTGTTCCATTGGTCTATGTGTCTGTTTTTGTGCCAGTACCTTGCTGTCTTGGTGACCACAGATTTGTGATATAGTTTGAAATCAGGAAACGTGATGGCCCCAGCTTTGTTTTTCTTTTTCAACATTTCCTTGATGATTCAGGGTCTTTTCTGGTTCCATACAAATTTTAGGATTGTTTGTTCCAGCACTTTGAAAAATGCCATTGGTATTTTGATCAGGATGGCATTGAAAGTAGAGATTGCTCTGGACAGCATAGACATTTTAACAATGTTGAGATACCATCTTACACCGCTTAGAATGGCAAAAATTGACAAGGCAAGAAAAAACAAATGTTGAAGAGGATCCCTCTTACACTGTTGGTGGGAATGCAAGTTGGTACAACCACTTTGGAAACCAGTGTGGAGGTTCCTCAAAAAGTTAAAAATAGAGCTACCCTATGACCCAGCAACTGCACTACTGGATATTTACCCCAACGATACAGATGTATTGAAAAAAAGGGCCACATGCACCCCAATGTTCATAGCAACAGTGTCCACAATAGCCAAACCGTGGACAGAGCCAAGATACCCTTCAACAGATGAATGGATAAAGATATGGTCCATATATACAATGGAATATTACTCAGCCATCAGAAAGGATGAATACCCACCATTTGCATCGACATGGATGGAACTGGAGGATATTATGCTAAGTGAAATAAGTCAAGCAGAGAAAGACAATTATCATATGGTTTCACTTATTTGTGGAACATAAGGAATAACAGGGAGGACATTCGGAGAAGGAAGGGAAAAATGAAGTGGGGAGGGAATCAGAGGGGGAGATGAACCATGAGAGACTATGGACTCTGGGAAACAAACTGAGGGTTTCAGAGGGGAGGGGGTGGGGGGGATGGGCTAAGCCGGTGATGGGTATTAAGCAGGGCATGTATTACATGGAGCACTGGGTGTTATATGCAAACAATGAATCATGGAACACTACATCAAAAACTAATGATGTACTGTATGGTGAGTAATATAACGTAATAAAGTAAAATAATAAAATAAAATAATAAAATAAAATAAAATAAAATAAAATAAAATAAAATAAAATAAAAGATTGTCATCAGCCTTCAGGAATTCAGGTTTTTATTAATATGCCATAGCCCAGCCTAGCCTGCCCTATATAGTGCATCTTCCTTCTGGTCCCAGTGATCTGTTCAGTGATGGGTTTGTAACTGATTTAGGGTGAGAATAACTCTCAGGGTTCTTATGCATATCCGTGGAGCAGCTTCCCCTTTTCTACTGAACTTGGAGTTATTAAGATGTAGCTATCTTGCCAGCATGAGCGACAAGCCTGTCAGAGAATGGAATTGGCACAGAGGAAGGCAGAAAGCGAGGAGAGAGACTATGTTCTTTCTGGTTTAAGAGGAATGTAAAGATAAATATATCCCCAGACTTTATTTACATGAACCAAAGAATTCTTTCTCCTTAAAAATTTGAATTTGCTTTTCTGACACTTAAAATAAAAAAAAAAATCCTTAATGATATAAAGATCAAAATTAGATTTCATTTTTTCCAGCTTCATTGAGATATAACTGACGTATAAGTTTAAGGTGTACAATGTGATGATTTAATACATGTATATGTTGTAAAATGATTATTATAGTAAAACTAGTTAACACATCTATCACCTCAAATTTAGACTTTAATATGATACTAGATATACCTCATCTTGAAATTAAATGATCTGGCAGCATCCTTATTAATCCCAGCTGTTCTTAACAACTCTGCAAATAAACTCTTCCTTTTATATATGCTATTAGCAAAGTTTCACATCCAGTATTGCCTAGCAGTGCATAGCATTTGACCACACTCCACAGGACATTCTGATGTGTTAAGAGTTCCATAAAACATAATCAACCTTTATTACATCAATTTGTTTATTCAGGAATAATTGATCTTGCTATTTCTTGAGTTGAAGACTTTCCATATCAAAATTCCAGGCATTAAGGGAATTATAACTGGCCCATTTGGGTTCAAGTGTTCAATTATAATTAACATGGACATTGAAAAACATGAAAAATCCCATTGCATCCACATGGTTGGAAAGAATTTGTGATACAATTCCCAAAAAATAAAGTGGCTGGGTAGACAAAGCAGCAGATGTCCACTCCAGACTGCGTTTCTCAGGTCTAACAGTGTCCTAATACGTTGTTCTGAGATCAATGCCTTAACGCCACACAATTAAAAGATACTCAGAAGATTTTTCCCAAGATAAAAAAGATGTGTTCCAAGGTTCCACAAGTTGAATAGACATTGCTGGGAACTTTTCAAGGACAGTTTCTTTTTTTTAATCCTTTTTTTCTATAGCAGTTTGAGGCTTACAACAAAATTGAGAGGAAGGTACAGAGATTCCCTACTTATCTCTTATGCCCACATATGCATAGCCTCCTATATTATCAATATCCCCCATCAAAGGGGTGCCTTTGTTATAACTGGTAGACTTACACTGATACATCATAATCACCCAAAGTCCATAGTCTACATCAGAGTTCACTCTTGTGTTGTATATTCTATAGGTTCGGACAAATGTAGAATGACATGTACCCATCATCATATTATCATGCAGAGTATTTTCACCTCCCTAAGAATCTTCTGTATTCTGCCTATTTGTTCCTCCTTCACTCCAGCCTCTGGCAACCACTGATCTTTTTACTGTCTCCATAGTTTTGCCTTTTCCAAAATGTCATCCAATATGCATCATACGTATGTAGCCTTTTTTGATTGGCTTCTTTCACTTAGCAATATGCATTTAAGATTCCTCCATGTCTTTTTTGGCTTGATAGCTCATTTCTTTTTGGCACTGAGTAATTTTCTATTGTATGGATGCTATTTATCCATTCACCCACTGAAGGACATATTGGTTGCTTCCAAGTTTTGACAATTATGAGTAAGTCTTCTGTAATACCTATATGCAGGTGTTTGTGTCGACATGTTTTCAACACCTTTGGATAAATACCAAGAAGTGCTTATGATAAGAGTATGTTTAGTTTTTTAAGAAACCAACAGTTTTCCAAAGTTGCTGTACCATTTTGCTTTCCCACCAGAAATGAATAAGAATTCCTGCTGTTCCACATCCCTACCAGAATTTAAGGTGGTCAGTATTCTGGATTTTGACCATCTTAATAGATGTGTATTGTTGTGTCATTTTTGTTTTAATTTGCATCTCAGTGATGACATATATGGAATATCTTTTCAGATTCTTATTTGCCAACTATGTATTATATCTTATTTTCTTGATATTGTCTTTCCCAGAGCAGAAATTTTAATTTTATGAAGTCCAGCATATCAATTATTTCTATCATGGATTGTGCCTTCGATGCTGTCTCTAAGAGTCATCGCCATACCCACGGTCATCTAGATTTTCACTTACGTTATCTTCTAGGAGGTTTATAGTTTTGCATTTTACATTTAGGTCTATAATCCATTTTGGGTTAATTTTTGTGAAGAGTATAAGGTCTGTGCCTAGATTCAATTCTTTTTTGCATGAGGACATCTACTTGGTCCAGCACCGTTTCTTCAGAAGACTATTTTACTCCATTGTGTTGCTTTTTCTCCTTTGTCAAAGATCAGGTGACTATATATACATATACAGATATAGATATAGATATTTCTGGGCTTTCTATTCTGTTCTATTGATCTATTTGCCTATTCTTTCACCAATACCACATTGTGCTGATTACTATATCTTTATAGTAAGTCTCAAAATCAGGTAGTGCCCCTCTTTCAACTCTGTTCTTCTCCTGTGTTGGCTATTCTGGGGGATCATCTCTTTTTGATTTCTTAAGTGACGTGGTAATTTTACCAACTTGTCTATTTTATTCTTATGTGTTATGACACATCTATTTTACAAATATTCTTGTATATGACTCGCATATTACATTTGAACAAGATCATCTTAAAACCAATAACATTATGCAGAAATGGCATTTTTCATGAACAAAAATGTTTTCCCATCTAACTCTAAAATATTTCTTATATAATATGGAGTTTTTATTTAATAAATTAATTTCACCTTTCATTACTATTAAGAAATCTTTTCTGGTTCATAATTAAATGACTCTCATCTTTTCCCAGAAATCATTCAGACATAAAGGAATGTAATGTAATAAAGACCTTTAATTCTTAATATTTAAGAATTGTTTTGGCATCAACTAGTTTTTATCTTTTTTATTTTATGATGCATGGAGTGCTTCATTGTGTTCCTATTTCCATAGAAGATGTTCAACTATTTTCACCCTTTGATGAAAGAATGTTAAATAAACAGCTGGTATAGGGTCCCATTTTATTGTTTTATGTTCCACTGGATAGAGAAAATGCATCTACCATATCTAGCATTAATAACAACAGAGAATTTTATAAAATACGAATTTAGCATTGTTAAAAGGTATAGAAGAATTACTAATACTATTTACATTTCCACAAATTTATTCATTAATTTTTTAATTCATGCAATGTTTTTTGAGCACCTACTATCTTGTACTTGTGCTGAGTGGTGCTAAATGTAAAAGAGAATTTAATAATACTATAGTACGATATAGGATGTGCACAAAGAATGGGACTGACACAAAGAGAGAAAAAATCAATCCCTCCTGGAGATCTTAGAATGTCTTGACAGATAAGGAAAAAATTGAGCTACCACTTACAGAATAAACCAGAGTTCTTCACCTAAACATGATAAACAAAGGATTTTCTAGCATAGAGAGCATATACTAGGGCAAAGAAAAGGAGAAGAAAAAAGAAATCCATATTTCAGCCAATTGAATTGATGACAAATGGCCATCTTCCCACTACATAGAAATGCTGGACAAAAATCTCTCTCTTTCTCACACACACAGAAACAAAGAGAGTAAAGTAGAGGAACTCAAAAGCCTGAAAGAAAGTCCCTTAGGTCTGGAAATAAACAAAATTTCAAAAAGCTAGGGGCTCCTGGGTGGCTCAGTTGGTTAAGCAGCTGCCTTTGGCTCAGGTCATGGTCTCCAGGGCCTGGAATTGAGTCCTGCGTCAGGCTCCCTGCTCACTAGGGAGTCTGCTTCTCCCTTTCCCTCTGCCGTTCCCCCTGCCCCAGCTTATGCTCACTCACTCTCTCTCTCTTTCAAATAAATAAATAAATAAATAAATAAATAAATAAATAAATAAATAAAATCTTTTTTAAAAAGTCTCAAAAAGCTAGAATTCTCTTCTCTTCCTAGGGAACATGAGCCACTGATTCTATGAATACTTCCACCCTCATCAGTCTCCTCCACACACATACCCTGCCCCACCAACCACGCTTACACACCAGGTATGTGGGGGCTGGAGCTTAACATATTATCAGGCACATTAGATACAGTCTCTAGCTATTAGCTAGAACTAACTCAGTCATAAAACTGGAATCTCAAAAGGGCAGCATTGTCCATGAAATGAGAAACAACAAAAGCAACCAAACTCTCTTGGAACATTGGCTCAAGAAATCAACAAACATGCAAACCAGCTCTGGGCAGGAGGGAAGGGGAGAAGAAAAATTGATCTGATTAAAAATCATAATCAATACTTGGAAATGAACTTCTAAGGATGGAGCCAGCATTATAGACAATGTAATAGATGACGCCATGCTAACAGATAATATTAAATATCATGTTAACAGGTAGGTGGTAGAATAATCTGAATGAAACCATAAAATGAGCATGTTTGCAATGATTAAAGGGATAAAGAAAGAAATAGAAAGCCTTAATGAAAAACAGAGCATCTTGGAAAAAATATTTTTAAGATATAGCGATAGCTTTTTAGAAATGAGAACTACAATGAGTGAAATGAACAGTTGAAACAACTGATTTAAAAAACGGTAAAATATTTTTAAGATGTAAGATATATGACAAATCTAAGGAAATCACTTCAAATACAGCATAGAAGATATTAAAAAATATTAAAGATTTATGTAAGATGAACAACAGTATGGATTATGCTTAACCCATTTATATTTATATCATCTTTTCTCTATAACATCACCATGCTGTTTTCTTGTTTTTTTCTCTTATCCTTTGCCATATAAACTCTTCCTTTCTGCTCTTTGCTTTTATGAATGAGACTGAGGTGAGACTGATGTTATTCCTTTTTACTTAATCTGTTTCCGCTGAATGGATTGTTATAGAATTATGTTTTATTTAAATGTACATTTCAATGTTCTGTGTTATGCCTATGTATGCCTTGTTTTTTTTTTTCCATAATTATGTCTAGCAATCAATCAGCACTTTCTAAATCAAGGCTTTAATCAAATCAGGAAATTAAATTCAACTATGCCTTTGATTATTGCTTCCTTTATAGTTGTTTTGGTTGCTACTTTGATGGTACCCATAATTATTAGGTGACATCACTTCAAATGATTCCTTATCATACCTTGGTCCCTTTTCATCTCTGTTTGTTATCTTTGTATCTCATCCTCCTGTCCTTGTCTTTTTCTGGTCTATCCTGATGGCTTTCTTCCTCTCAGAAATTCTGCTTACTGACCACTCCTAAACTTCCAAAATAGATTTCTATAATACTCTCCAGGGAACTGTGATTCTCATTATTCAAGTTACTATGAAACATCAAGACAATGTCCTCCTTCCTTATTTCTATAGTCTGTTTTTTGGTGGTTTTGTTTTGCTTTTGGAATCTTTTTGGTTGTTTTTTTTTTTTTTTTTTTTTTCCCGTAAGAAACCATGTAGGAACTTTTTCCTTAATCTTGAATGAATATTCATCCACACACTTCCAGTTTGGTAGCTGCTTGAATCTTTCTTAGATCTGGAGAGCAGATCATGTGCATAATTTAGAAATCAATTTTCAGCGTCTAATCATTTTTACTGAGTATCATTTATCTGGGTTACCATGTGTAATCTTCTTCTACCTGATATAACTGGATTTTAAATGTTTCGAATCAATTAAGTGTATAAAAATGTGCCACCCTCAGCATGATTTCTACTAGGGCTCTTATTGTCTCTCTCCTGATCTCTATACTTGTGGGAATTTCATTTTTGACAATGAAAAATGCTGCCTCCAATTTCTCTCTGCATTCTACTCTGTCATTTCTGCATGATGTGGAAGTATCACAAAAGAGGGGCGAAGGAACGCTGATGTAATCAGTTCCAAAAATGATATCTATGTATTACAGAGACTATGGCAATAGACAATCAGGGATGGACAAATTATTTTTCTATCATTTTCTTACAAATGGGGCTGCTTTGTTTTATGATGGAAAGTACATATCAGTCACAAATTATTTTTATTAATCCTTTGCCATCTGCCCTCTATATACAATAGAAATACCAGATTCTAGCAACCAGTTACTGGCAAAAATCCATTTTAAGGATTAAGTCCTTGTCTTTAAATATATATATATGTATTTCAGGAAATATCTAAAAGAGAATGTCTTAATCTGTTAGACTGGTACATTTTAAATTGGAAGCTCCATGATATTTCTGGTTTTAAATCTTACTTTACCATGATACACAGGAATGTGGATTAACTAAACTACCACTGAGATAGTTAGATAGATCTATCGATTGATTGATCAAGTAGCAAAAGTATATATAACCGGAAGCCATATATATTTTTATGTTCTCTCTCACTTATCTAACACGAGGTAGAGTTTAATTTCTCCTCCCAGCCATAACCGAATATTCTACTGTTGCCAGCTCCCTAAATTGCAAACATGGTGGGAAAGGACACATAATTCACTTCTTAATTTCCAGCCTTGCAGCCTCAGACTGAATGAATGATGGCTACACAGAGTCACGAGTAGATCTAGAGATGCGTGGGTGCATCCAAGATGGCACCACTTGGTAGATGTAGATACTTGTACAAGTTCTTGATCTCATTGAGTTTCAGTCTTCTTGCTAGTAAAATGAAAATATGATGGTGGGAAGATTGGATAAGAGGATATACACAGGAAGCCTGGCACACAGTAGCTTCTCAATTAATAGTAGTTAGCATTTCAATTAAGTGTCTGAAGTTGTTTCTCCATCTTCCAGTTTTTCAGAGGAAAAAAAAACCAAAAACTTTTCCTTCAGAACTGAAGGATTGACAAGTTCCCTTCTACCTTTTTCTTTCTTTTTTTTTTTTTTTAAAGATTTTATTTATTTATTTGACAGAGAGAGAGACAGCCAGTGAGAGAGGGACACAAGCAGGGGGAGCGGGAGAGGAAGAAGCAGGCTCCCAGCGGAGGAGCCTGATGTGGGGCTCGATCCCATAACACCGGGATCACGCCCTGAGCCGAAGGCAGACGCTTAACCGCTGTGCCACCCAGGCGCCCCCCTTCTACCTTTTTCACTAGGAAAAGAAAATAAGTATTAAATGAAAGAATAGGAATTAAGATCGGGATTATTCTGGGCATGCTGTTTATTGTGAGCATGTCCTTTCGAATTTCATTTCTGGCTAGTAACTCAATATGTGTATTTGTCTTACTGGTGGGGATTTTGTTTAATTATAAAAAATAGGAAAGAATCTACCCATACGGCAAATACAGACTCAAATTTAATTTGTTTTAGGAAAGTCCAGGTTAATCTTTTTCCTACATTAACAAAACACTCAAAAAATATAGAAATTAAAATCACTATACCACATCTTTATAAGTAACCATATCATAATTTCTTTGAAAGCAAGGATTAATTTTACATCTTCTGTATCAACCTTATCACATAGCATATGTTCAGGCCCATTACAGCTAAAATCATTACCTTTTGTGGATCCACAATATTTTATTTCTAATTAAAATGTTTCATAATATTTCAATACTGATATTCAAATATGGGACATCAAATAACATTTTTCATTTTTTTACATTTCTTTATCATCAAGTCAGTCAGAGATACTAGGATTTAACTCACCGGCGGAGGTATAAAGGTATGATCCTGTCTGATGTGGCACTAGCTGTTCTTTTATGATCTATCTCAGACCCAAGAGTCTTTTTATCAGGGTGTGGAGAACAAGGTAGGAATACAGTGACTGGCTTCTGGAAAGGATGTATTGACGGGTGCTTAACATGTATCAGAGGGCTTGTGGATACCACCGGGTAGGAAGTTTCTTGCTGTGTTTTTAAATATGCCACCAAGGATGGGTCAACTGGTTGGACCTAAACAAGGAAAAAACACATCTATTCATATATTTTAATAGCAAAAGATGCAACATACCAGCACATTTCTAAGCCAAGCCATTTCCGAAAATTTGATAGAACCTAGTTCTATACATTTCTTTATGCATTGTTGACTAGAATCAACACGGCATTAATTTATTAAAAACACAGCGTTTGGTCCCCCTTTTACAAAGTCTGTCTGAAATCTAGGTTCCCTGTCCTATGTTATAAATAACTGAGAAACACTCTTAATTGTAGGCAACAAAATGACCTAGAAAACAAAATAGACATTTTACATAATTTCTAATTAGGACTGTTGTTAGATCAAGTGATCTTCAGAAACTATAAAAACAAGACTATATTTATTTATTTCCTCTCCCATAATAATGGCTAATAAAAATAGCGAGCATGATTCTAAAATTTCAAAGTTTATGAAAAATATCTATGAATAAATTGCTCATAATATGTTTTTTTCCCCTAGTTTTTCTTCTTTGCTAACCACTTACAATAACTGGGAGAAACAGGAGAGCATGGGGGAGAGTCAAGGCTGCAAGGACAGGAAATATTGAGAAAACGTATCTTCTCAAATGTACAATGATGTTCCATTATATCTTATGTATACCTTGCGAATAGTGTTTGTCTATATGAACTCCTCATTTCAAAAAAGGGCTGTTTTATAGTTAAATATAACACAATATTCATAATTATAAATATTTTAATTAATTAGCCTCCTGTTTGCCATCCTCTCAAATGCAAACCTTGACTCATATGAATGTCCCAATGTCTGGCATCAATTTTATCGTAGCTACTCGACATATGTTTTTGTCAATAAATATCATTAAGAAACACACACACATACAAAAGTAGCTAAGAAAGCTTTCAAATAAAGCAGGGATTTATTTTGGAATGAGTTTCACTATGCTCTAAATCATCACTTTATCACTGATAACACCGTATGTTAGGTCGTTAAAAGTATAAGAGAAGAATTCATTTACTGATCTATTAAACAGTTGTACCTTCTTTATCCTTTTTGGACCATGTGTGTTGACCCACAAAATCTATGAGAAGAAACTCACCAGCTTTCAATATTTACCTTTAATTGTACCAGCACTGGCGAGCCAAAAACTCCTGGAGGGTAATTTAAAGACACTCGGGAATCCATGCTTGGCTTAAGAGTAAGGCCTTTCTTTGTTACCATGAAGGACTCTTTCTTTAAACAAGACACAACAGAAAAGATACCCAATTTGTACACTTTCACTTCGGCACAGGTGCCCTGTATGAATCGAAGACGGGAAAGGACATTAACGCGGTGCTGTTCTGGGAGTATCTGCTGTGCACACTCTATCTGCTGACCCTGTAATCTCCCACAGCTGGGAAAGATTTCATTAACTCCGAAGGGATGGTCATCTCATGAGATGAAGTAGAAGTAGATATTAGTTTCTCAATTTTGAACAACATGATAGAAAAGAGAGAAATAAATATGTTTTTAAAATTAAATTAAATTCCACCCAAAATGTATAGTGAATGGACAATCACATTTAGTGTTCTCACAAATATTAACTGTTTTTGCAATCCTATCTTCCTTTACCAGAATAAACTTTAATATTGGCCTTTATCCAGAAAATTCAACACTGTTTTAGGGAATTCCAAATGTCATCATTTGGGGAGTTTATGCAAAAGCTAGAGCACCTGTTCTGTCAGCAAATTCTTCCTTCTGACAACTCATAATCTCTTAGTAAAGTCATTTTCTCTATTTCTCTCCTATGTGCAGTGGGACCAGATGACTGAAGAGAGATATTTGTGTTTCATTTTTATATAGTGACATTTAAATTTGTAATGCATATATGCAGGCTTGTATTCAAGCTTTTTTATCACACAAAAAAGGAACTGAGTACATAAAGGAAAACAAAATTATCTACTCGTATAATCACCAAAGCTTAAAATGAAGAGGAAGACTTGAAAGTCATCTGGTCTATTCATGTCTCCCCAAACACCAGCCCGGCTCCGCCCCAGCAGGAGTGGATAATCACGCAGACACACACACAAACATATCAGGCACAATCACAATGGAGACTAATCTATCGTTTGAAAACTGACTAAGGAAGACATTTCACAATATCACTTCAGGAATCCATCGCTGGGAAAATTCAGGGCGTGATGAATGTAGTTAATTGGCTGAAGGGAAAATGGTGAGAGGTGAGAAAAAAAGTCTTCCCGGAACTGATAGTGGGTTGTGCATTTAGAGCACATTTGGCAGATGCTGGGAACCAGAAGTGTTTTTAAGCAGGGAAGTGTCATGAACAGAACTCTGGTGATGGTTTGTTTATCTGACCCCAGAATTAGAATTCTTAGATGTCATATGAACCACACGAAATTTTGGAAGGAATCCAGAGTTTAAAATTTTTTGAGCTAAAAATAGGGATAACTACCATTAGAAAACTATGAAAAGTATATGCTTTTATATTTTCCAGTAGACAAGGATCCTCTTATTTTGTTTTCTGTTTTGCTCTGATGATCCATTTACAAAACATCTTGCTGCCCATTTTGTGAAAGTCACATGCACTATCAACAGGTTTTGCTTTTATAATGACAGTCACACGGATTGGTCAAGATTAAAAAGCCACAGTCAAGGGCAATGTGGACCAGGCTATTATATATACAGGCTTCCTAGACTAAATATAAAATATCCTGGTGACATGAATTAGAATAAATAATTAGAACAGGCTTAGCTTTCATATTCTACTGTATAACTTTGTTTGTAACTCAGAAAAGACACAAATCAGAGAAAGAAGAGATGTATTATAAAGAATTTCTTATTTAGTGGAATTTTAAAATATTTATTCCTTGCCCTCTCTTCAAATAATGACAACTCACATAAAGCAAAAAAGACAAATATTCTGTTTAAAAATAAATTCAGTGGCCCACAGAAGAATCTTTAACCTTAGTTCCCATCAACTCTATGTTAAGTTTAATAACTGTTATAACTTGTCCTCAAAACATATGAATTTGGGGCGCCTGGGTTGCTCAGTCATTAAGCGTCTGCCTTCGGCTCGGGGCGTGATCCCGGCGTTCTGGGATCGAGCCCCACATCGGGCTCCTCCGCTATGAGCCTGCTTCTTCCTCTCCCACTCCCCCTGCTTGTGCTCCCTCTCTCGCTGGCTATCTCTCTCTCTGTCAAATAAATAAATAAAATCTTTAAAAAAACAAAACAAAACAAACAAAACAAACAAACAAAAAAACATATGAATTTGTGACCACAGAGAAACTCAGAATTATTACAATTAAGTCTACCATGAAAAATGGTAATTATTAACTACTAACCCGTGTTAGTAGTTCCCTTTTGTCTTTGTAAGTGCATTTATTCATTTAATCCCTATGACTATCAGGTAGACACTATTATTGTATTCATTTTTCAGGTAAAGAAATTGAGTCATGGCAAGGTTACATAATTTACCCACACTAACATAGCACGGAAGTACAGCAACCAGATTTGAAACCCAGCTAATCTTCCTCCACAACCCACATCCTAACTATCACATGTACTGTCTTCTGTGTATGAACAAAACACAATTCATAGACTTAGAAACTATCTCAAGGCACACACACACACACAATTGTTCATCGTTTTTTTTTGTTTGTTTTGGTTTGGTTTTGGGTTTTTTTTTTTACATATTTTCCCAACTCATGAATGATAAAAAATAAAGTTAGATTACCTGGGGATTCCAACATTCTTAAATTTAGACAGAGGTCTGTCACACTTAAATGTTAGTCTAATGCTAATCCAAAGCATGAAGCTAATTAAGCCATGATTTTGATTTTGTTTCCCAGGTAAAAATACAACATTTGCTGGGTCCTAGACCCAAGTTCTTCATTCCTAAGTTTGGCCAGTAATTTCTGCTCTTTGATCATAAAGATCAAAAGATAGCAAAAAAATTCGTGAATTCACTGGCATTAATCTAATCAACCCTCCCATTTGTTATCAATGGAGCAATTATATCTATACACAATCTGGTAATCTGAGTAATATTTAGTAGAGCAGTCAAACAGCAAATGTAGATATAGCCAAGGATTTACCAACCTTGTAACTTCCTCTCATTCCTTCCAGTGAATTTGGGGTTAGGTAACTTGAATGAAGGTTTATGTCAGACACTTTCACCATGATGTCTCTGTAATTTCCCCTGTAACGTGCAGTAAATGGAATTGCAATGCATATTGGAAATGGGATTTTTTTTTCCATATCTGAGCATCCAACAGTGATGACATTACTGACCAACTCTTCGTTATCATTCACTATTAAAGAACTCATGCTGTTAATGACCTGGCATTCTAGATGCTGTAGAATGTATGATGGTGCTGTAATATAACAAGACACTTGAGGGCTGCTATCACTCAGCATATCAAAATACCTGCAGGAAAAAAAAAATACACCGTTTTTCCAGTTAGTTGATTTATGTACTCTATGGCTAAATGCAAAAGAGAGGGAAGCAAACCACAAGAGACTCTTAACTATAGAGAACAAACTGAGGTTAATGGAGGGCAGTGAGCAGGGGATGGGCTAGATGGGTGATGGGTGTTAAAGAGGGCACTTGTGAAGAGCACTGGGTGTTGAATGTAAGTGATGAGTCACTAAATTCTACTCCTGAAACCAATATTACACTATATGTTAACTAACTAGAATTTAAATTTAAAAATTTTTAAAAATAAACTATAAAACAAATATAAATAAATAAAATAAATAAATAATAAATAAGCAGGCAAGCGTGCACAGGCTCTAAAGTCACATTGTCTTGGTGTGACTCCCAACTCTTCCACTTACTAACTCTGTAACCTTTAGCAAAATACTAAAGCTCTCTGTGCCTCAGTTTATACAACTGCAAAATTATAATAAAATAATACCTGTCTCCTAAGAAGGCTGTGAGAATTTTTTTTTTAAAGATTTTGTTTATTTATTTGACAGAGAGAGAGACAGCCAGCAAGAGAGGAAACACAAGCAGCGGGAGTGGGAGAGGAAGAAGCAGGCTCCCAGCGGAGCAGGGAGCCCGATACGGGGCTCGATCCCAGAACCCTGGGATCAGGCTCTGAGCCGAAGGCAGACGCTTAATGACTGAGCCACCCAGGCACTCCAAGGCTGTGAGAATTAAAGAAACTAGTATATGTCAAATAATTAAAAAGCTATGCCTGGCACATAGTAGGTATTATGTATATGAGCTATTATTACTATTGTTACTATTGACATTACTATTATTATTTTGGTGGTTGATTTCTCAGTTTTGTTTGCTTTACAATATGAATCTGAAGATTGCTAATGCTTCTTGATAAGCCAAGTACTAATACCTGAATCATTTACTAAATTTTGAGGAAAGGGGATAAATACATATCTGGCAGTGGAATTATCCAAGCACATGATATCGAATGATGTTTATTATGTTTTTTATAAAACCTGAGAAAGGTACAAAAGTACTGTGAACTTATGACTAAGCAAGATAATTAGAAGCAAAATATTGACAATCCTGAAGAATCAATACAAAACCTTATTTTGACCATTTGTTGTACTCTTGCTTTTTATAACCATCACCTTTGCCAAAGCTTTTAGAGTCTTAAACATTTGAATTCAAATTTGAGCTCAATCATTATTTGTTTGACCTTAGACAACAATAATTATTATTAAAACACCCAATATTTTAGCTCTATGGACCAGATTTTAGGTTACACATTGTTTCTTTTTTTTTTTTTAATTTTGTTATTGTTCAGTAATCTCTCTATCCAACATGGGGCTTGAACTCGTAACCCCTAAATCAAGGGTCACATGTTCTACTGACTAAGCCAGCCAGGTGTCCCCACATTATTTCATTTAATCCTCACTAGGGAGTCAGGCAGGTACTACTGTCATTACCTTTTACACATAGGGAAATTGAGGCTTAGAAAATTTCACTTGTTGAAAATCACATGGATGGTAAGTCTACAGAATCAATAATGGAATCCATCTATATTTAGCACAAAAGCCCAAACTCTGACATAATATCCTCAAATCATTCTAAAGCACTGGCTTCTTTATCCATTAGAAACTGAAACTAATACCTAATCCACAATAGTATGAAGATGGAATGAGATAAAATATTTCAACTTCTTTTTAAACTTGTTATAATAGGGGGTTAGCATAAATTGCATGCTCAATAAGTTAGATCTCTACATTAAAATTACCAACCTGAATTTCTCCTCTTCTCATTTCTTGTCAGTGAAATGACTGAAATATTGGCAATGTCGAGAAAAATGAGAGGATCAATATAAAATTGAGCATTAATACCCAGTTCTAGGATAATCAGATTTTAACTATTTTTTCAATTATTAGTAAATTGAATTTTATAATGCACTTGAACATAGATATCTTAAAAAATGTTGCAATTGCAGAGAAGTTCATTTATTTATATTTATAATTCTGAACCTGTAAAGTTGGAATGAAAATTACCCAGTACATTGGTTTGTTTGTATATTCTCTGATGATGGTACTTCAGAAAATGAGAAACAATTTCTGAATTGTTTAATAGACAATACAGTGACCCAGCCTTGTATAACTTCAAAAATGATTTTCTTCTGTGCCTTGGAAACTATCTGCATACACTCTTCTAAAAGACTGAGGATGAAGTGAGGAAAGAGACCCATAAATGCTTCCGTTTCCTCTAGCCTTAGTCAAATAGGTCTAGTCTGGCAGCTAAAGTAATCAGATTGTTTTGTGTTACTCTTGTTTCCCTTTGAGTCTATATACACTAGGACAACGCACTAGAAGAGATAGGTTTCTTACAGAAAGCTATCGAGGGAGGAATCACAACAGATTCCCAGTGAGATTTTGTTTATGACACACGTATTTTAAGTGGCCTGATGGTTTCCTAGCCTGAAGGATTGAAAGGAGTAGTCATCTTTATAAATATGCAAGTCAAGCACAATTGGTTTGGATGCTGCAAAGAGGAAATCACCAATGAGGGAACACCTAAGGGAGGTGTTGGAGGGAGTGGTTCAGCAGTGACTCACTAGTTCGAGTCATTTCTGAATGTGAGAATATGAAGTGTTAATGTTTTTCTCAAGTGAAATGGGCAGCCACATATTAACTAACTTAATAGTTGTTTTGTAGGGGCAGTAATTCTTTGAACTTATGGGGTCTATCAAGCATTGAAAGTACTTCCATGACATCTATAAAATTCATTAGATTCTCAACCCTGTAGGGACCTCTCAGCTAATCTAACTCAACCTCTTAATTTTATTAATGAGATAACTAAGGTCAAAATAGCAAAATGAGTTGCTTGAGATTGAAGACTCAGTTATGGTGTTGTCCTGGAAATGGTATTATACACCTGAAAAGAGCATC
This sequence comes from Ursus maritimus, assembly GCF_017311325.1. NCBI lineage: Eukaryota > Metazoa > Chordata > Mammalia > Carnivora > Ursidae > Ursus > Ursus maritimus. Next base: position 53,311,406 of record NW_024426996.1, read on the forward strand.
ACACATCATGGCAGAGAGGGGTTAAGTGAAGGTTGGAAGTATGTGGGGGGTAGAGAAAGTGAAGGTTGTTGAGAGTGAAATCAATTACAAACTCACATTTAGCTCAGCGTGAACATCTGCAAAGTAGTGTGGTGCTAGGCCCTTTACATGACTTTCTCATTTGACTTTACCAAATAATCCCAGGAAGTATATATTATTTCTACAAAGAAGAATATAGGGCTAAGAAATGAAGTAAGTTGCCCAGGGTCACAAAACTAGTATGTAAAAGAACAAGAGATAAAATTTAAGTCTGTCTGACTCCCAAAGCAATGATTTTTTTTTTTTTTAATTATTCCCCATTGTCTTCTAAGGGGGTGATCTTCGCAGGAAAACTATGGCTGTGAATATTTTATTTTATTTGGACAAATAGGAATTATTATCCCCTTGTATAAGGGAGATAATTTATGAAGTATATCTGTCAATTTCAACTTTTTTTTTTTTTTTAAGTTGGGGGCTCTTTGAGAATCTGGGAAAAGCTCTGGACCATCTCCAAGGAGATAAAATAGGTATGAAAATATACACTCAGTTTTAAAAACTGCCTAAAGCTTAGCCATGCCCCCTAGAGTCTACAGACACAGGTTAAGAATTTATAATTTATAAATAAAATAAATATAAGAATTTATTTGAGGATATAGTTAAAATAAATCCGAGGCTGGAAAATGCTTTTCTATTATTTGAACTCTCCACAGCCTCCTAGTTTTTTCTTATTATAATTGAAAGAGTAGTGACTTAGAAGAGTGTTCATGTTCTGGACAATTGTTCATTTAGACTACTTTCTTCTATCGGATTCCTCTGTTGAAAGAAACATTTAGTGTTTGTTTCCTAAAATTATAAAAAAAAATATTAGTAATAGCAGTCGTATAATTTTACTGGGAGTAATTTAAACTGAATTATTGATTTACAATATCTTTTGGAGATCTGAAATGGAAATATAAAATCCTAGTCATATGTAAGTACTACGTATAATAACTACAGAAACACACACATCAGCAGGCATAGACAAGCACCTCTCACATTACATTTACTTACTCCTTCTCCATTATGTTACTCTTTTGCTTTAGACTTTCTGAGTCAATGGAAAGAAGACTATTCAGATACTTGCTGGAGATATCACATGCTATTGAGGATGTGGTAATCTCTTCTCTTTGGCTTTCTGAGGTCTCTTGAATTTCTCTTTCTGTTGTCTGAATTATGTCATGCATCTCTTCCTTGTTGCCATTTATGTTCTCAACAGTCATGTGTTCTGTTTGTTTATCATCTTCATTTTCAGCATTATCTGGGAACATTTTGTTCTGTGACTCCCCTTGCTCTGGTACGTCTCCATTCAATGAGGTATTGTGTTTTTTTCCCACTAATTCTGAACTCATATGTGCTTTATTTTTTTTTAACTGGACCTGGTTTGTATAAGGACTTTGCTCTCCATTTGTGGGAGAAACAGTGGCTGTTTCTATGACATTTTGTTCCCCTCTTGCAGCAATGTCTGCTGCTTTGATATCGTGAATGGTGGACATTGTCTGCAGTGGGGTACATTCATCATGCATGCCGCATAAATTACACATCTCTTTTTCTTCTTTCTTTAGAAGTGTAGCAGTGCGCCCCAAATATTCATTTATTTTCATGAGGCAGTCTATGAAAGTAGAGATTTCTGCACACACACAGACACATAAAAAAAACAAAATACAAAACTGAATCAAATTATATTTCTCTACTTACATCTAATGAGGTATGGCAAGATAACCTTAGAAACTTACCAAGGCACTTACCAGGCATTTAAGCCTCTCTCCCTCCTGAAGGAGAAGTCATTTGTACAACTGTCACTCTTTTGACACATTTAGGAATTGGGGACAAATTGCTTCTTACTGTAGTGGCAAAGAATAAGGCTAATTCCTCCTGCTCATAAAAATGCTTTGAATATTTGAAGGCAGACACCATGATCCCCTGACACCCATAAAACTCGTCGATTGAAGTCAACATCTCTCTCAATAATTCCTTGATGTTTTAGTATGATTTTGAGAATTATTCCTTCTCCTTTGAATGTACTATATCATTTATCAATGATCCACATATAATTATTTGCCTAAAATTGAGCAGAACACTTCAGATGAGCCTTGGGTAGCCGGCATACCATAGCTACATTACTCCTACTGGTGCAGATGCTATATTTTTTTTAGGTGTTTTGTTGGCTGCTATGAGAATTAAGTTAGGTTTACACTATTCCTCCTGCTGAGCTTGTGATCATTTACAATTTTCAAATTAGCCTTCCAAAAAATAGCTCTAGTCTTACGAGTTCTGATTCTCTGATTAAAATGGCACTGGCGACTCAAAGGCTGCTAAACCAAGTCAAGCCTTTTCACGCTGGTGTAGACCCTCCCCATGATCTGATCTGATATAATCTCTCACTTCATCCCCGCGTCCTAGCATTCTCTTCTTTCCATCCTTCCTCTGAGGTTACAGCTCACAGCTGAGGTCATCTGATCACTTCTTGCAGGCCTGGCAACTCTCCAATCTTTAGAATTCAATTCTGAACTAAGGAATATATAATTTATAGCCCCATTGGTCAGTATTTTAAGAATCATCATTAAAGGATCCTTTTACGAGTCTGAGTTTATTTTGGGGCTCCAATTTTGACAACTTGTGTTTTCGTCTTGTACCTAAGACCATCTTTATTTTGATCTCCTGTTCTAGTAGCTGTGCCCTTATCATTTTCCATGAATAAGTATTTGTTTCAATATGTTGCCTAGGACCATATTCAGTTCTGTCCAGAGACTAGAGTCCCAGCTACAAGCTCCAGCTGCTATTGTCTGGGTCGTGCTCCCTTTGGGCAGATTTCCCTGATGCCTACCAACTGCCCCCTAGATGATTTCTTCCTGCCATACTTCTCAGCAGCCATAATTGGGACTATTCCCAAGAATCTGCTCCCCTCCTAGTGTATGTGGAAGAGGGTCTAATTCTATAGCCCAGCCCGGTCTTTCTAGCGTTTTTACAGTAATTGGTTCAAGTTCAAATAATTCTACAGATAGAATATCATAATCCAATATAGAAAAACTGCTTGTTTTACCTCAAACTAGGGATATTTTCCTACCTTTAATCTTGGATCCTGCTAATAATATGCTTGCCTGGAATGCTTTTTTAAGATTCCTCATTTCTAGCTGCATAAATCCAATTCATTACTTAAGTTTTAGTTTAAATACAACATTTGATCTACAAAATTCCCTATTGTCTACTCTAAAAGTGGAATCTTACCTGCTTGGGAAGTCTCAATGTACTTCCTTTGTATGTCTTTAACGGAACTAGCCTTAACGTCCCTTGCATTACTGTGCATTTGTCTTACCTTATTCCCCCTAATATATTGTTAGTCCCTTGTGGACAAGGCTGTATCTTAGCGTTCTTTGCACGCTCCTTCGTACATCTCAAAGTGACTACCCAATCAACATTTCTTAGAGAAGGAATCAATAAAAGAAATACTTGCCTTGTCTCCAGATACATTGATTCTCCTTGTCAAGCAGTACATACAGCTGCTGGCAGGTGGAGTGCAGAGTGCCTGCCGTGTGCTCCAAGAGTTGGTGAAGGGCCCCACTGAGCTCTTGACCCAGAAAGACCACTGTGGCTACCCAAGTGGCCCCACCAGACCCTTCACAAGGGTTATCACCCAGGAAGGCCTGCTTTAGCATCAGGTTTTGTCTCCAGATCTGTTTCAATATTTGGCCTAGTTTACCTGAGCCCATGTCCTCTGAATCCATTTATGTTCCAAGAGTGGAATGCTTCTTTTCTGCCAGCAAAGCCTAAAGGTTTAGCAAACTCAAACTTGGCGATGTTACTTCGCTTAATCTAGGAGATGATCCGAGGGAGCCAGCCAAGCACTTTCTCGCAGTAGAATAGTTTATTCAGCTTCTTGTTGACCAGTGAAAAGTTACTAGGTGACCAAAGGAGGGGCGTTCCCACACCCTGGGTGCCATTGTGTACAGAACAGATTAATCACAGGGATAGAACTAGCTAACTAGCTCACACGGTCCCCCTCGCCATGTAAGTTTTACACATTCAATATGTAATTGAAAAACTCAAGTTTTGAGGCAACAAAATATAGACACTGTGGTAGGATGAGAACTTTATTAATCAGATGTAAGCTGTTTAACAATATTGCCAACAAGATTGCTATGTGATATTTAAAAATACTTATGAATGAAATAGTGTGATGTTTGAATTGCTGCGAATCAATCCAGGGGAGTGGGAGCAGTGTACAGATGCATGAAGATGTGCTGTTACTTGTTGAAGCTTGATATGGTTTACAATTCTAATTAGCATATATTTATAACTTTTTATAGTAAAGAGTTTAAAAAAAATTCTCTGCTGGAGCAAGTGTGTTACCATTGGTTAGAGAAGTCTAATTAGTACCTTCCTATAGGCAAGTCTTCAGGGAGATTGAGATAGGTGCTTGGATTCTTTACTCTGTGATAATTTCTCTCTAATTAGAAAAAAACGCCCCTTCACTAAAATAAAGCAAACCTGAAGAGTGACTTTCTCTGAACTAGCGAGGACTCTTCAGCACGTATAATTAAAAATCTAATGCAACAAGTTCTCATCACCACTGGCCACTCAGTTGGCACGTTATGCATGAGGCCATTGCAACACAGGACTTGATACGGGAGAACCTGGGAGGGTGTGGGGGAACCCAGGACAGCCTGTTTCCTCCCCTCCAACTCCACCTCCCCCCCTCCCCTGATAAGGGAGAACACAGCCCCGCAGGGAGAGAGCAGTACATTTCACATGGACCCCTGTTCCCTCAGAGGTACTAGATGAAGTGAAAGCTTTCCAAAGGGGGAGCCAGACTGCTTCCTCCCACGGCCATCGCCTTATCTCACCTACCGCGGGGATTCTTAGAGCCACACTCCTGACACCTGGAAGACAAGATAGGGAATCAAAACCCAGTGAGTAAAGAATGAATACCACAGGTCTAAATACTGCCCCAGCTGCCTGTGGTTTCAAGAGTCTGCAGGAAAAGGAAAGGAGCAGTATGCCGCATGGTGCCAGGTTGGTGGTGGAAGTGGGGGCTCAGTGAACCTCTGTTCACCGAAAAGGAGATTTTTTTTTTTTTTTGAGATATGAGTTCATACCACATCATGGATCACATTGTTTTAATATTTTTTTTTTCACTTTCTTCTCAATACTAAACACTTTCTGGTTCAATTTTCTTTTCTTTTTTCTTTTCCTTTGATTCCTGAAATAAGTATTTGATTCTCGGTAATGGTGTATAGAATGGCTTTAATTCAGTGTCATTTCTGAAAACTTTCTATAGCACTTACTGTGGGCTGGGCACTAAGTGCTGGGAATAGGGCCTTTTAGGACTTGGGAGAGAGGCAGACACATAACAGTGTAGACAGTGCAGCTCAGCCTGTGTTGAGAAGTAGAGCAAAAGTAGAAATCAACAGGTCACGAACACTGTGAGGAGTAGAAAAATCATTCCAGCTAGAGGCCCGGGAAGTGTTTGGATTGGGAGCTAAAGGACGATCTGGATTTGAGCGGATAGACAATAGGGAAAAGGCACATCCCAGCATCAGAAATAATCACATGATCAAAGGCATGAAGGCATGGAATGATCCAGCATGATCAAAAATGGGAAAGCATGGCTTTAGAGGAAGACTCAGGAAGGAGTCAGAGGAAGTGACGAAGGTCTAATAATTGAGGAGAGTCAGGAAGAGAAGTTGGAATTCTGTTTGGCAGGCAAAAGAGAGAAATTAAATATTTTTAAACCAAGTTAAAATATGACCAAAGCTGCACTGCGGATAGTTTAGATAGTAGAGACCCAAGAGGGAGGAGGCTTGAGGGCCCACGTTGGAATAGCAACAGTGCAGCCAAGGGAAGGGGATGCCGTGAGAGGGGGTTTGCTGTCAAGTGACTAGAACTTACTAAATCATTAGTTAGAGGGATAGGAATAGAGAGCATTAAAAATCCATTCATTTATTTGAGAAATATTTATTGGCTCTTGGTGCAAGAATTGTGCTTGGTGGTAGAATGTGACTAAAATTTTTAGCTTTGATGACTGAATAGATGGTAAAAAAAATTCATTTAATTAAGGAACTTAGGAAGAAAAAGACTTGCCGGGTAGATAATTGGATTAATTTGGTATTTGTGGAGTTTGAGATAGCTTAGGACAGTCCTTTGAAATGTACTAGAAATTAAGAAGAAAAGTTAGAATAATTTTGGCATATTTGAATGTCATCAGCAAACGGCCAATGGATGAATCTGTGGAAGTAGAAGAGATCAGTGGAGATTTATACCATGCACATGTTAAGTGTTGAATAGAACTGAGGGTCAAATGCTGAACATGGGACCAATCCACATTTTTTTCCCCTTCTAAATATGTGGGAAAATTCTTCCTCAGGGCAGGAGGATAAAAAACAAACAAACAAAAAAACAAAACAAGAAACCCCAACATTTCTCTTTAGCCTCGTTGACATTTGCTATCCTCAAGTCCAAACTTGTTCTCTGTCTGGCTTCCCAGGAACATGTAATATTTGCAAAGTCAGACCTACCACAGGCCATGGTACATTTACTTGCTCAGACAAGCACCTGCATGTTCCTGCCTCTTGTTCGATGAACTGATGTCGCTAACCATGGAAAGAACTGACATTTGCCATCAAGATTTGTGACACCCACAGACATGAACTGCAAAAATTCACCTCGAGGGTTTGACATTTGATTAGCATCTTCATTGTGGCTACTAGTTATTATCACTACTGAGACTTTCTTTTACTTTCTTTCCTGAGAACTCTTTGCTTCCACTGACGTGAAACTCCTATGCAGTTGGGAATTCATACGAAACATTTGGGGGTTGAAAAGCAACAGCTCTGAACGTTAAAAGCATCACAGGGAGTAGAAATGAAATTCAAGTTAAGTAGGTGCGTCACTTGTTTACTATACCTGAGAAAGAAAACTCTGCAAGAGACTGAACAATGTGTTGATGGCAGTAGAAGGTGACGGCAATGCAGTTTGAAGTGTGATAGAGTATGCCAGTTGCCATGGAATTTATAGTGAGTAATGGTTGATAAGTCAAATGTTAAGCAAAAGAGTTACATAGGCTTGAGGTACTAGGAGTCAATATTATAAATCCTGTTATCTGATGTTCTTTTCTTTGAGTGCCTGTAGTTGCCTACATCAGACATTTTGGTGCAACGAGCACAGGCTAAATTTGCCCCATTTGAAAACTCTTGTTGGATTTCTGTTTATCTTTTATCTGTTTCGGACTAGCTCATACAACTGCATGATGTGTGGAAGGAGTAGGAAAAGTAATCATTTTGTTTTTGTTTCCCCCAGTAATTTGTTACAGAATTCTCAGTGTGCTTATCGATTTTTAAAAGTTTTTTTTTTTAAGATTTTATTTATTTATTCGACAGAGATAGAGACAGCCAGCAAGAGAGGGAACACAAGCAGGGGGAGTGGGAGAGGAAGAAGCAGGCTCGTAATGGAGGAGCCTGATGTGGGGCTCGATCCCAGAACGCCGGGATCACACCCTGAGCTAAAGGCAGACGCTTAACCGCTGTGCCACCCAGGCGCCCCCGATTTTTAAAAGCTTTTAAAGAACAAGTGATAAAAATTGAAGCTAAGACTTCTGGTTAAACAATGTAGGTTAGATATATATTCTATCTCTGCATCCTTCCAAAATGCCACTGAAAAGGATAAATAATATATAAACCCTAAAGGACAAAGAAAACAGGTGCTACTATGATAGACAAAAGATGTCAACAAATCTGTATTTGTTGATCTTTTGAAAGATCAAAATCACATGGGCAAGTTAAATGACTAACCAAGCAAAGAGAGCAGCTCTAGGGTAGAAAATAGGCTAGTTCTCGCCATGGAATCTCAGAAGGTACCAGGAATTAGAGATATAAGCACCACTAACTGTGAGAGTGAAGTGGGGAATATAAGCAAGTTATTACTGGAACTCAGTTTTGGAAGGAGTAGATTCCTAAATCCCTTCTTCGGCCCCAAACAGCCAGACAACTCTCTCTCCCATACATCAGAACCTAGAGATTTTCTCTATGAAGAAGATGCAGCAGGGAGTACGAGGCCTGGGCTGAGGCAAGAAATGGAAGGAAGTGCTATGATGATGACAAGGGTTAAGTAAAATGTGACAGTGTTAAATAATGAGGTCCCACTCTATTGTTCCGCTCAGTTCCAAGAACAGGGTCCGGCAAGCATAACCTGTCAGGCAGAAAATTAGAGGTTTCCTCTCTAGAGTAACTTCACACCCAAAGAGAAAAATCTATCAATAGGAACTTTTAGTGCCCCTCCCCCTACTCCCTACCCCCAAAAGTTTGTCCTGCCCCTGCCAGGTCATCAACAATGAAGCATCCGGTTGGGCAGTCATAAGCCCCATCTATGCATATAAGTTTGCTAAAGATGCTCCTGATGTCTCACATTTAAGAATGGAATAACAGAACAGGGAGTTGGGCATTGGAAAAAGCCTCTAATACAATGTTAGACACTTAAGCAAGCATGAATAAAGAACTTGAAAAAATAGAGCGAGCACAGGGAAGAGGAGAAAATATCAAATAAAGCTATAATTAACATCATTAGAGCCTGGGATACAAGACAATAATGCATCTACAAAATGAAACAAAAGGTTTTCTAAAAAAGGGAACATTTGGACAATGAGAAAGAACTCACAGAAATGAAAATAGGATAACAGAAATTTTTCAAACTGGTATATGGGTGGAAATAAATAGTTGAGGAAATCTCCCAGAAGGTCAAACAAAAAGACAAGAGACAATGGGGAGGAAAAGGAGGTTAAGAAAAATTAATGGTTCGATCCTGGCAGTCCAATTAATATGCCCCCTAGAGAGAAAAAAATTGAAGGAAATAAATTATCAAGGAAGTAATATAAGAAAGTTTCCCAGAACTGAAGAATTTCATATTCTGGATGGAAAGTTCCCAGAAAACAATATATGCAAAAAACATAAAATCATAATTGGTTATGTCATAATGAATATTCAAAACCCCGAGGACAAAGATCCAAATAGCCTCTGAAGAGGGAAAAAAAAAGTCTCTTTTAAATCAAAAGGCATTGAACTTCTCAACAGCAACACTAAGACCTAGAAAATAACAGACTTGTGGCTTTAATATGCAGAGGGAAACCTCTTTCTAACTTAGAATTCTGTTTCCCCTAAACTGTCATGTAAGTGTGCAGGGGCACAAAAACGAAAAGTTGCTGGGATGTGCTGGAAGGATTGGCCTACACTATGGTGATAATCATATTGCAATATTGTGACATTGTGATTTATCATAAGAAAGGTATATTTGGTTTCAGATCCCAGTTCTGGAACTGAGCTACTAAAACTGAGCTCCTAAAACCCTTGGAATTTCCTAAGCCTTGAGAGCAAGCAAGGTGTCCTTTGTTATGCTAATGAAGTGACTCTTGGACAGTCCCTGCGGATGAGGGCTGGGTGTCAAACTCTGCTCCAGGGAGGCAAGAGGGGCTGGAGGCTGAATCAATTACTAATGGCCAATGATTTCATCAATTATGCCTATGTAATGAAGCCTCTTGTCAATTATCTTTCAATACAACTGGAAAAAATAAGATATTTTTTAAAATGTGAGGGGTGGGGCACGTGGGTGGCTCAGTTGGTCTAAGCATCTGCCTTTGGCTCAGGTCATGATCCCAGGGTCCTGGGACTGAGCCCTGTGGTGGACTCCCAGCTCAGCAGGGAGTCTGCTTCTCCGTCTCCTTCTGCCTGCCACTCTGCCTGCTTTTGCTCACTCACTGTCAAACAAATGAAATCTTTAAAAAAAAAAAAAAAGTGTGCAGGGAGGGGAGGTCATTTTCAGGTATGTACATATCAAAAAATTTGCCTCCTATGTACATTTTCTTGGGAAGTACTAGGGGTGGTACTCATCAGAAGCAACAGAGTTAACAGAAGAAAAAAGGCTTGGGAATCAGGAAATAGAAAAGCCAAGAAAGATAGGGACGGATGAATTAAACGCTTAAAATGAAATCCAGGCTGGCAGCAATGCTGAGGACCTCGAGAGTTCCTAGTCCAGGCTGCGGCAGTCACCTGGGGGTCCAGGAGCGCTGTCTGCAAGCGGAAGTTGGAATTAAAGAACTATCTGATCTTTTAATCATTCAAAGAGAATTTTTGCAATTCTATTGGGGAATTTGGGGGAAGAATTATTGATAACTGAGCAAATGAGATAAAATGAGACAATTAATAAAATGAAATTCTAAAGGAAAGGATATATAATCATAGTATACTATATAACCCTGGTATGGATAATACTTACACAGCCATAATAACAAAAATAACTGTAATTACTTTTAAGTAATACTGGTGATATTAGTACATTACCAGGATGGGTACAGGAGGCGCATACATAGAGAATGAGTATAATTGGATGGATATGAGAGCAAAAGGCTTATTTCTATGTCAGGAAGCCAAATATTTAAAAATAAATCAAATATTTAAGAATACGAGGAAACTAATACTTAGGAATCTGGAGGTAAGTGCCAGAAGAAACCGCTAAAAAAAAAAAAAAAAAAAAAATTGAATGTCATTGCCCCTGGTGAAGATTGTGGGAAAAAGGAAAGCAACTCCGGACCTCTAAGGGCTAGTCCAGTGCTCCCTGCTGGGCCCAGGTGTTGTTAGGGACTGGCCTGCCACTCACAGCTAGGCCCTGGTATTCTGCGAAACAGAAAAAATTCAAAGAACATTAATATCATACAAGGACATTCTGTGACCATAATGGGTCAAGGCAAAATGAAGGCCAGTCTATAATCATGTCTAAACACAAACAAGATACGAGCATTGTCCTAGCCACAAAATACCAAATATCTCCCTGTTTCAGCTCATATGGCTGAGGGCTACTTCTTACCAGTTGTAGCTTTAGAATTTCTCTAGTCTTCCCTCCCTATAGATAAAATTTACGGAAATACCCAATCATAGAATTGTCTCCATTTCTAAACAACTTCTCATCCAGATCAAGAAACGTCCCCCAAATCACACAACCAAAGCCCATTCCTATAAGTCTCTTTAACTGAGAAACCCCATGGTGTTTTACTCATTTTACTGAAATGAGTAGTAAACTCTACCTATTCAATGACAGGTGTGTTCCTGGTGGCCTTTGACTGTAGGACATCAACAGATGCTTGGGTACTTCGGCTGAGAGGAAGGAAAGGAGCAAGCGCTGTTGCCTTTCTTTAAAGTTGTTGTCGAGCTATTGATTCTTTAAGAACTATGTACAGGTATTACTTTGATATAAATGACATTTATACACTAAAAAAGAACTAAGGCCAAATGTTGCATTCATATTACAGTTGCATAACATATTCACATCAAGTGGGTTCCTTCAGAACAACGAATGCATATTCTTATTGACTTCATAAGGAATATTTTGTCATTCAAAAATGCTTGGAATTCAGTGGCAGGTGTTCAAGAATGAACTTAAATTAAAAGTAGTCAGTTGCACTTGGCACGATCCTCAAACAGAGGTGGCATAATTACGACCTGGTGATGGCCCGCTGTCAAATACTTCATCTGGAGCACAGAGCTCTGGATACAGCAGAAGGTCAACAAATGTTGGATGATTAAGACAATGATGAAATGTAATAAATAATCCACACATCCTTTTAAAAAAAAAAGTCATCAGACTCTTCTCCTTAAATAGTAATTTTAAAAATTGCTTCATATTATCAAATACTTGGTCAGGGTTCAAGTTCCCAGTTGTCTTGTAAAAGTCATAAACACCGTATTTTTCACACAAGTTTTTAGAAGTCGGGCTCCAAATAAAGTCCAAATACACAACGAACTCCTTGTTAATGATTTTCATATGAACTAAAGAACTAAAAAACTCATTAACAACATGCCAGTAAAAATGGAGATAGAGCAATTTAATTATAGGTTTAAAGCTTATCTTTCATTTTTGCCATTTTTATGTGTGATGAGAAGTAGAAGTAAGAGTTGATTTAAACTAAGTCACCAGGGTGCTTGGGTGGCTCAGTCTGTTGAGCGTCTGTGTGATCCCAGGGTCCTGGGATCGAGCCCCACATCAGGCTCCTTGCTTGGTGGAGAGCCCACTTCTCCCTCTGCCTGCCACTCCCCCTGCTTGTGCTCTCTCTCTCTTTCTCTCTCACTCTCTCAGTCTCCCTCTCTCTCAAATAAATAAGTAAAACCTTTTAAAATAATATAAAATAAAAAAATAAACTAAGTCACCAGATTTACAAAACTACAGCAGACATATTTGCAGCAGTAGTTACATTCTTTATATGTAAATACTCAATCTTTATCATTCAATTATAGTAATTATTGAATTTGAGATGCCTTGTCATACTTGGGAGTTTAATACTTCAAGTCCTCCATTGGCAAGTTCTATAGTCACTATGTAAAGAAAATGGAAACAGTAATAGTACAGTCAGGGACTATATTGGAATTGAAAAGTTATTAAAGGTATTCCATTATTTGGTTAGCAAAACCTCCTTTTTTAGCAGCATTATTGGCCTCTGAAATTAATACCAGGGTTTAGATTAAAGCTTTGGAACACTTCTCTGTTGAGTCATTGATGTGATTGTAAGGATTCTGACTCTTTATACAGTCATGAGCTGATGACATGAAACCAATGAAGTAAGTTTTTATGTGAAATAAAAACTAGATAGTTTTCCTCTCTGCCAAAGTTTCCTGAGACACATTTTCAAATGAGGGTGTGCTAGATGCATTGTTGCTATGTACTTTATGGTATCCTAGTATTTTTTTTTGAAGATTTCATTTATTTATTTGAGAAAGAGAGAACAACGGGGGAGCAGTAGAGGGCGAGGGAGAAGCGGGACTCAATCCCAGGACCCTGAGATCATGACCTGAGCCGAAGGCAGACTCTTAACTGACTGAGCTACCCAGGCACCCATGGTATCCCAGTATTTAGAATGTTTCTATACCTTCCTCATGACTTGATTTCTTCTAGGGTATGATTAGAGTTTTGAGGGTAGTTCTGGAAAAAGACAGAAGAAACCTGAAAGAAGGAGAAGTCTAGAAAGGAGAAAAAAGAAGGGTCTAATATAAACTATATATTTCTCCAAGTTCACCTCTAGGTGCCCTCCTTCCCTCTGGACAGTCATAACATAATCTACCCATCGAATATGACTGTGCTATTCTAGATCTCAGTTCCACAAAGTGACCCTTCACCTGTATTCTAGGACATCTTCTAGAGACCTTATTCCCAGACGTGTCCTACAAGGACTCATCTCTTGGGAAGTGGAATCGCCATCTCATTCCTCACACCACAAAAATAAATTTGCAAGAAGCATATTCTTTTTTTTTAATAATAATATTTTTTATTACATTATGTTAGTCACCATACAGTACATCCCTCGTTTCTGATGTAAAGTTTGATGATTCATTAGTTGCATATAACACCCAGTGCACCATGCAATACGTGCCCTCCTTACAACCATCACCAGACTATCCCATTCCCCCATTCCCCTCCCCTCTGAAGCCCTCAGTTTGTTTCCCAGAGTCCATAGTCTGTCATGGTTCATTCCCCCTTCTGTTTACCCCCCCCTTCTTCTTCTTCCCTTCCTTCTCCTACAATTCTTCAGCAGGAACCACACCTGCAACATCATGGAAACTCGTTTTTGAAGTGAGGACGGGATGCTGAGGATTGCGTAATTTGCTGCTTTTTAGAAATAATAGAGCACTTCCAATTACTATGAATGGGCTAAGACAAGCTCAGAACCCCACCTCAGAACCACACAATAATGTCATCACCAGGAGAACAATAGTATACACATTCAAGTATCTTTGTAGCTCAGAAATAAAATGAGTTATAAATAGAAAGTATTAAGTTCCTCAGAACCACAACTTTCTCCTCTCTTAGATACACTGTTATCTTGACACATTGATCTGATGCATTCAACTGCTGTCTTCAATTATGTATATCCACTAAAGATATTAACCATGTCCAATGTCAGAAAACATTATCAATCTTTTCTTTTTCTGTCACTTCCCTTCTCATTGTTCTGATCTCCAGGTTCTGGGCCACCCTAGGATCTCAGCGAGTGGTAATGAATGGAGGAAGACGGCCATAACTGGCCATTGGCAAGCATTTATATTAGGAAATTATCACTGGCATCTCCTTTCTGGCACTATTTCCCTCTTGCCTCTCCCTTTCAGCATATCTTCCCTGTTCTTTTTCTCTTGCTGCCTTGAATCAAGTGCTAAGAATCCCTTGGATAAACCCATTTGCACTAGAGTTTTGGCAGGTCTGTGAGTTTCCTCACCAGCATTACTTATTTTTTTTAAAGAATGAATCTGCCATAGTACCTTTCAGCCTATGTGTTAGGTCTGCACCGTGAAGTGATATCATCAGGAACGTTTTTTTCTGTCCTTTTGAGCACTGTTAGTTAGCAATGCATGATTTTTTTTAAAGATTTTATTTATTTATTCCACAGAGATAGAGACAGCCAGTGAGAGAGGGAACACAAGCAGGGGGAGTGGGAGAGGAAGAAGCAGGCTCATAGCGGAGGAGCCTGATGTGGGGCTCGATCCCATAACGCCGGGATCACGCCCTGAGCCGAAGGCAGACGCTTAACCACTGCCACCCAGGCACCCCAGCAGTGCATGATTTTTTACTGTTTCATTTCTTAATTCAGAATTAAGCTATACAATTGTAAGGGAACCTTATTTGGTTTTTAAAAACTAAACAGAAGAGTAAATTAATTTCCGTTCTTGTGGAGGATTCATCTTTGTCAGGACAGGGACGATCCAAGATGGTAGCCCCTTTTAAAGATGCTTTTACAGTTCCTGATAGACCCAGATAACAGCTCCGCTGTGACCCCAGGTCCCCACAGTGAGTTAAACCTGCTTTGGGTTATGTAGGTCACATACTGCATAAACGCCCTCCCTGTGGCATTTCTCCGTAAAGAGTGAGTGAGCTTCAGTTTTCTCTATAATATACATTTATTTTTGGAGCTCATTAAACAGGTTAAGGAAATTTAAATAGGTCTAGCCAGTAGACAGAAGCTAAAGCTGAGGTTAGAGGTACTCTCTGTGGTATTATCTAACACAAGATGAGGGGCGTTTTTAACTCTTGGCTGCTACCTACAAAGGGACTAAGAAAATCAGGTCTGAAAATCAGGTCTACGCTTTTCTAAATATGCTGTGTTGGTTAAGAATATTAGTTTTGTTTTAAAAGCAATAGATAGTGATTGCTATAGCCGTCCTCATCCAGGTGGGGGTGGGAGTAAGAAAATTTGAGTTTAAATAGTATAGTCCAACCGCTCTTCCCCACCATCCCTTCATACTCCCTTTGCTGCCAATACATGGTTGTAATCCCTCCTTAATCTTAAACTGGTTTTTATTTTTCTGAAGTCTAAGATCATTCCTGGAAAAGAATAAACTAGGTGCTTAGGGATTAATTATTTAACTGCATTTTAGTAAAGGTGCTATATCAATTCATTTGATTATAGAGGATAATACAGTAAGTCAACGCCTCTGTATGGGAAGCTTCCTATGCTCTGAAAGAGTTAACCCCTCCGTGCGTCATTTATGTCCAGGTGGGACTAATGATCACGGGAGAAATATGCCAGTATTTCTAAAGGACTTTTCTTATTTCAAATGTGCAAGAGAAATAATGTATTCATCCATGGGAAGAGCTGACTCCTCTGTTTGGATGCTTTTGAAAATCACAATTTTATTAATTAAATTCTCACAACTTTAACGATAACTTAGAATAGTAAAAAGGAATAATTTCTAAAGAATTGATAATTACTAATTCAGTTACTGGCAGTGCAAGTTCCCTTCAGCTTTACCTTGTGGGATAAGCTATAAGATTTTAAATATGCATTTTTAACACTTTCAAAATAATCTCATTAAGAAATTCTACATTTTTAAAAAGTACCAGACTCCCAGATATCTTACTGTACTGTACTTGTTCTCAGTTCAGCAACAAGCTCTAAGCTTAATACCTGCAACACAATCTCAACATTCATAAGAACCCAGAAGTAGAGCACTTCAAGGATAGAGAGCAGGGAAAGTGTTAGGAATTAAAAAAAAACAAACAAACAAAAAAACAAAAAACCATGAGAAAATACTTTCGATATGCTTTTCGAGAGGAAGAAGTGGTCCATGGGAGGGCATTCATGTGACTGTATAAGTGTGTTTTGAGGATTTTTGGAGCAGTTGAAATCCTTATCCTTTTTCAAAGGAAAAAATAGCCCGTGTGTTTGCATGACCTTGTAGACTGATATTTTGAGTCATTACTTAATCCAGCAGCTGTGGCAATGCCCTTTTGTATGAAAATAAAATAAACAAAGAAGCAGAATATAATAAGGCAAGTGAATTCTTGAGCAAGTCGGCTATGTGCATACAGCTTTGGCTTCCATAGAATGTTAACTATTTCAGCGTGATAGTGGTGATAGCCTCTCTACAGCTTAGCTGTGAGATTGGGGCCAATAATAGACTTTGCAATGTATTTGGGGGCAACTTTAATCATTAGCCGTGAGCTATGACTAGCACAAACAGTGACACAAGATCATCCTCGATAATCCACTTGAGAAAAGCCAGGTGTTTATCACTAAATCTCTGCTAGGTAAAAGTGAGGACAAGTGACCTGCCCATCTCCATATTACAGAGGGCAGGAGCCCTGAAGTGAGATATTTGCCTGCCAGTGAATATTTATTGTGTGCTCAGCATTCTTCTGATCCTGTATGTGGCTTACAAAAAATAGTTCTTGTCCTTGTGGATCTTAAAAATCTAGTAGCAATGGCCAAACATTGCATTTAGTAAGAATCAAAGGAAACCAAAAATTTACAACAAAAGAGCAAATGAGCCACGTGTTACCCAGGGTTTTAGAAGAATGAATGCTATAGACTAGACAAGGAAAGCAAAGGGAAGAAAGGGCAAACGGCACAGGCAGGCAAGAGAGGCAGGGGTGCTAAATATAAACCCGACATCCTCAAATGCAACTACAAACCTGGGGAGAAGTCCAGCCTGATTGGCAGAACGAGCAGTGGAACCACAGACGAACTAAGAGCACTGCAGTCAGAAGAAATTCGGGGTGAAACCATCCCCAGGGATGCAGCCGAGCGGCCACGACCTTGTTCCCCTCATCACACAGGGAGACCAAGCACATCCTGTTTCCATGGGGACAAGAACTGTGACACAGCTGACATCTTGAACTTAAAAAAAAATTCCTCTAGGTTATATACCCACTTTTTTTTTTTTTTTAAATGATGAGTTTCTTCTGCTCAGTCCTCGAATCTCCTAGGCTGGTGGAGAAATGAATTTGGTTGGCTAAAAAAACCTCTGTGGGTGTGAGTTTGAATGAACATGTAAGCATGGTGGGTTTTTGGTGTTGGGGGGCAGGGTTAGTTTTTTGTTTTGTTTTGTTTTGTTTTCTGACCTGCAGTGTGGAAGGCACTGGAAGAGGGTTTCACTCACACCTGCTACTTCTCTAGAGGATCCTGGGATTTCTATTACTCCGCTATGTTAATTGCCAACATGACATTTTTCCCTAAGTTTACTCTCAAATGATTTTCTAGGAAACAAAAATGGTAAACTGATGGGAGTATATAATATAAGGTAATGACTTCCATCCCCTTTCGAGTGAATCTTGAGATTCAAAGCATTTGGATCTCGTAAGCCTTCAGAAAAGTGTTGTTTTTGTCCTGTGGCTGATTACATCTGCTACATAAAATATAGCTTCCTTTGAGGTTTTGAATGATATATCCTTTGGAGAGCCTCAAGACCAAGATAAAATAGAGCTTTCTAGCACTTCATAAGCTCAGACTCAAGGGATTTCCCACAACTAGGGAGTTCCTTTTCAATATTTACAAGAAAACAACAGCAACCACCTTCAAACAACTGTATACTATACCAGAGATACAACTGGCATCTAAATATCCATATATATTTATACACACATTCTAGAATGTGTTCCATGTGTGTACAGAAATAAAATCCATCCATCTTGGTGAGGACCGATAACTTTCAGTTTTAAACCCTAAATGGAGCAAGATCACCTACAAGTATGTTCGCTGGTTACAAACGTTTACTAAGTGTCTACTATGGGTCAAATACCGTTTTAGGCACTGGGCACACAAGTCCCTTTCTTCATGGAGCTGATCCTAAAGTGAAAGACTTACACCCTGTTTGTGCAGTTCAGCCTACCAGGAAAGGCTAACTAGATAACTATGTACGAAAGACTTGAATAAACAATTTCTAATGCTGTGTATTCTGCCTTTATTATGTATTTTTGCTTAGAGTTTATCTTAGTGCTACAGGTAAAAAACCAGTTCTCAGCCTGTTGCAGCGTGTCAAGATTATCTGATATTTCACAACCAAGTTAATACCAAATTCTTTCAGATCTGATTGTTTTGTTTATTTTGAGTGCTAGAATAAAGTAATTGTTAACAGTTATGCTTGAAACAAACCACTCCATTTCAAAATAATTATGAAGACTCTTCTCCCTTGTTTTCAAGCATAGTATCTGTTTTGATGGTACTATACCACACTGCTATACCAAAAAGTCTGTTTTCAAACTAGTTACAGTTTCATGAAACACTATAATGACTAAGAAACTACAGATATATTTAGTATCATTGTTTTCCCCATAATGAATTTGGTCTTTTGACTGGTTCAAGGTCAATTTTCATGATGTCAGATCACTGA
The DNA here is from genome assembly GCF_017311325.1 of Ursus maritimus. Lineage (NCBI taxonomy): Eukaryota > Metazoa > Chordata > Mammalia > Carnivora > Ursidae > Ursus > Ursus maritimus. Next base: position 53,330,092 of record NW_024426996.1, read on the forward strand.
ATGGAATTGGAGTTCTTGGAACTTCAAAAGGCTCATTCTGTAATATAACATTCAAATCTAATTTGAAAGGAAATGCTTCACCAGAGTCCATTTCCTGAGCATGTCTTGTAAATAGATGCGAGTTTGGACTCTCCGTCTTGCTAATGCCACCTCTTTTTGTCATTCCTGTATATGTTCTCTTATGATTAGATATTGCAATGTGGACACCCAACAAGCTTACACTTAAACGGGATCACGTGATTCCAGAGCTGGGCGTAATCTGTGAGGTCCCCCTAGTCCCACCTTCTTACTTTATGATGAGGACACTGAAGGAGGACCAGAGGCAGAGTGCCAGGTGTTACTACGGACCTCATCTACTCCCCGCTAGCTCTATTTCCCGGTTCTGGGCCCCGGCTTAGGTGAAGAGGAAAGATGTGTTCTTCTCAATAAAAAAATATGAATTGTAAACTACATGCACTTCCTTGAATTAGAACTGTTAAATTATTCATAACTCCTTTAAGTATTATTTATTTCTGAAATTTGGTCGGTAATTTGTAATCATGGTTTGAGTCAACATTGTACATACATAATCATCTATATAATATAATATATAATAATCTATATTATATATATAATTTATTTAAAATTCTCTAGCCTTCTGACTCCTCTCCCTTCCAAAACAAATCCAAATATTTTAGAGTTCTTAAACTCATAAGCAATATGATTGTTACAAATAAGACCAGAAAGATCGGGAAAACATATAAGGGAAAAGGGAGAAAAAGTGACCAGGAAAGAGGTAAGTTCATTCTTTTTTTGTTTTTGTTTTAATTCCAATAGAGTTAACATGCAGTGTTATATTAGTTTCAGGTGTAAAATATAGTGATGCAACAATTCCATGCATCACCCCGTGCTCATCACAACAAGTGGCCTCCTGGATCCCCATCATCTATTTCTCCCATCGCCTCACCACCCTCCCCTCTAGTAACCAGCTGTTTGTTCTCTATAGTTGAGTCTGTTTCATGGTTTGTCACTCTCTCTCTTTTTTTCCCTTTGTTAATTTTTGTTTCTTAAATTCCACAGATGAGTGAAATGATAAACATTGAACTTTACATGGAGGTTCCATTGCCTTCCATCAAGGCGATGACAGGATGAAGACTTTTTGGTCTTATTTTTAGAAGAAAAAAGGTAGGAAACATTTCTGTCACTGAATTCTAGGTCATTTCAGCATATAGATCTTTATGAAAGGACACTAAAATAATGAACAAGGTCTTCACAAGAAGCTTTCTAAAAAGCATCAACATTGCTTCATGGCTCTTATATTGAGTCCAGTGAAGTCCATTTGAACATTGAAATGTATTACTGGAAAATAATTTTTCTTTAGGGCAAAAGAGTACTAATTTAGATATGTGTATAACTAATAGCCTCAACTGAAGCAGGAATAGAGTTTAAAGCAATTGAAGAAATTAAGATTATCATACCCTCTTAAATTAATTGAACAAGGAGGCCATTGGATTGATGTGGCTCTAATGTTATAGTGGCCTATGTAAATAAACCAAAATCTAAGCTTATAAAAGCCTCAAGATTATGCAATCGAAATGCTAAGGAAAACCAATCCCAAAAAGCCAACCAGGCTTTAAGCTCTAGCCAATCAAATAATTTCCTTTCTCTGCTTCTGTATTTAATATAAGATTTTTCCTGGGCTCCTGCTCGGGGAGTGCTCCTGACCACCATGGGTTAGATGTTACCTGATTTGAATATATTTTTGCTCAAATAAATCCTTAAAAATTTTTAATGTGCTTCAGTTTATCTAGTAACGCCCTTTACAGTCTTATTCAAGTATTATAGCAACTATGCTTTAGGCTAGAATTGATGCCAGCTCATTCAATATTGCATTGTAAACAGCAGAATGAAGTGTATCTCCACCTACCTGGATTACCTGGGACTGCGTGGGAAAAATTGATACCCTTCCCAGGATATTCTTCTAGTGTTGCCTTCATTCCAGCCAAAGTCCTTGTAGGGAGACATGAAATGGGAGTAGCTTCCCTGGGTTTTCATCAGTGTGTTCTCAGGAAAACAGGATTTTCTGCTTCTAACTATAGGACTCTGAAGTCATAGCCTGGCTTCTGTGAGGTAGGGCAGTTATGTAAACCAGAAACTCTACAGGCAGTTTTTGTTGGTGGTATAATCAAATCATGAAGGTCAGTTTTTCTAAATTAGTCATCAGTTTATTAATTTTCCTTTTTTCACTTTTTGGGTGCTAGACCTTATTTTCTTAGGGTACCAACAATTTTCTTTTGCACTCATGTTAGTCTATGTCCTCCAAGAAGCAAATACCAGTATCAGATTAACCATGCTAGAAATTTATGAGGGGAACTGCCAGTGAGAGACAAGGGTAGGAGCTGGGAGAGGCCTTGCCCTGAACCTGCGTGATGGAGAGAGGGAGGGAGGGAGGGAGGGAGGAAGGGAAGGAAGGAAGGAAAGAAGGAAGGAAGGGAGGAAGGAAGGAAGGAAGGAAGGAAGGGAGGGAAAGGAGGGAAAGGAGGGTTGATTTTAGATGGGCCTTGCAATTCTAGGGAAAGTTCAGTATGGCAATGGCAATCCGGGAGGTCTTGAGCCAAAGGCTCCGCTGCCAGAGAAATCCTGGGTTTCCCAGGAACAGACCTGTCTTAGGATTGCTGCCGCACCCAGTCATTGGCTGGAGGCCAGTGGAAGGCGTGGCCAGAGCTTGGCAGCCAAGGCCAGCATTACTTGTACTCTCAGCAGTCAGAGATCCAAGAGACACATTCTCAGGGCCACCATAGCACTGTACATATAATAGCCTTAATGTACCTTGAGCAGAGTTATTTATACTACTTTCCATTTTTGTTTATTTAATATATAACAAAAATCACTTTTTGAGTGTTCACCATGTGACAGGCACTGTTAAAACCTTTACATGCATTATGTCACTTCATCCTCACAAACACCCTGTTATTATTCCCATTTTACAGAAGATTACTTAATAAGTCTCTTGCACAGACAGGCTATGCTGGACTATTATGTCATCTTCGTTAAATGGAGAACTATGTTTCCCAGAATCCCCTCATCTATATGGTCCCCCTACCTATAGTTAGCCAACAGAAGAATTTGCAAGAGATTTGAAAATTGGAAGTGATGCAGCAAACATTATTTTCTGAAAGATGGTTTGCTGCCCAGTGAGGTGATGGACATATGAAGCTGTGATTAGTGGGTTTCAAGCATGTTCTAGCTCTCCTCTGCTCTGACAGTAGGTCTTTTTGCAGCCTACTGGCCCTAATGATCAACAACGACCTCGTGTATACCTCCAGACACTTGACTGTGGACCCACGGAGTTGGTCTCCACCGAAAGAACAACTCTCCATAAAGCTCCCCATGGGATCCCCTTTTGTGGTTCTAATTTAGCAATTGGCTGTACTTGGCTTCTCAGATTGGCTGCTTGCTAACTACTCTGATCTTCTAAACTCTGCCTTCTAGACTTTCACTTCTCCAGCTCCTCCCACAATTGTAAAGTCTAGTTCCTATAATAAATCCTTTTTCCCAGAACACAGAGTGACTCTCCTCCCCTGCATGAACCCTGACTGATAGAGTAACAGTGCAAAACATCTGTTGAGTGAATGGGAAATTTAGGCCTAGCCTAGGGATTAACATGTTTGCAGTCTTCAGAGTCCAATATCCTTTGTTTTGGGTTCAAGTTGAGCACAATTCATTTGTTTCAAATACCAAATACACAAGAAGAAACGTGTCCATAAATTATTGAAGTTAAAGTCCCTCACTGGTAGTTTCCCATATAGGAGTTCATCCAAGTACCCCACAATGTATGAGGCACAGGGCCAAACCTTTGCCCCCTAAATTACATAAGTACAAAAACCCGTAAACGTACCTGGTTGAGACTCCAGATTTTGGTGTCCTAAAAAGCAGAGGATAATATTTTAGTCAAGAAAACTTTAAGAGCAGGCATTATCAGTCAAGCCTCTTAATATTAAAAATGTCTCATGCATCTACAGTTGCCTGCAAAATGTAGCTCTAAGAAACTGAATGGGGTTAATTTAATTATTTAGTAAATACGTATTTACTATGTCAATATATCAAATTGAGTGTCGAAAATATCTTTCAAAAAATAAGGGCTTTGCCATAATTTATATCCAGCTGTTTTTTTTTCCTGAGAGTAATTTTACAATACACTTCTCTCTTTTATGCTTTTCACCTTTAATTTTTGAACAATACAGAATCAAAATAAGAAAAAAAAAATTATCACCAATGGTGCTATCACACCAACCTGGGAGAAAAAAAAATAGGGCTGTAATAATAGTTGTGCACGGTTCTTTTCTGTACTTGCTCTGTTTATCTATTATGTCTGCCCCAAATGTATTTTTTCTTTCTGCAAGCCTAAGCATGGTACAGCTTTGCTAGCTGACGTCCTATTACATTCTGCCAATAGGAGTCGCTAGAGGGAGTTCAGAAGTGAGGGAAGGGGAGAAAGGGCAGAGAGTACCTCCCTCCTCTTTCTTACATTTTCTCTCAGCAGCACCTGGCAGTGGCAATCTACTCCAAAACTGACTGTTTATTCTCACACCTTTTGGCACTTCTAGATCATGACTCACCAATTGCCTTAAAGAAACCTGCACCAGCCAGGTGAACCCCCTGGTCAGGGGTCTAGCTCTCTGAGGCCCCTCCTCTAAACTGGGGCTCTGGGAACCTCCATCTTTTGCCTTTTGTTCCCTTAGCCCTTGGGGCAGTCCTTGCTTGATCTTATAAGCTCTGAGTTTACCCCTGTGCTTCCCTCTTGCAGGCCTCCAACACCTGTGATACTACCATTCCTTAGGTTCAGGCTTTCTTGTCAGAGCACTGAATGTGAATTCTGTTCTCCCGCCTGGACCCTAGTGTAACACATTCATTATTACATGGCTTCTGGCAAATAAAAGGGGTTTAGATCTCCTTCCCTGCCTCCTGCTTCCCCTGCACTATTTAAATGTGTTTTTGATGTTTGCCTTAGTTGTCCTCAAGAAACATCCTGTCGGCTACTATGGGGCACCTGCAGTTTTCTTCGACTTCTCAGTTTTTTTGTAATGTCTATTGCCAGAGCCTTGAAAGCTGTGAAACTCTGATCCTGCTGATAGGCATCAAAGGAGAGGTCTTCCTTGATGGTCCAAATGGTGATCCATCCTACTTATTCTTAGGCTCCAGAAGTTTCCAGCATAATATAACCTCCACTCTCCAGGGCTGCTTTCTTTGACAGCTTTTACATTTTACTTTTGTGTTAGGTTTTCAGCATCTTTTAGACTTGAAGGCCACAGCTCTCACTGTTACAGTTCTATTTTATTCCAAGAGCTATCCTATGGCAGAGGTCTGAGTCACGGGGCTGAGCTGAAGGGCAATCCGTTTCACTGACAGAGTCAACTACTTAGAATTACCAGCACTTTCACAGAGGGGAAGATGTCCCACCCCCACGCCTTCCCTACTTCAACCAGATTATCATCAATTTTATTAGTTTCATTTTCATTTCCTCTGAAGATTTCATTTGAACAAAGGAGTCTTTGGTTACAAAAAGATTTTCAAAACTACTAGCATAGAGCCTCCAGGTGTACCCAGACTTACCCAAATGCAAAGAGAAAAATGCCAGGTTTAAAGCTGAGGCCATCATTATAAATGTAAAAAAAAAAAATATTTACATGGGCTATGATTCTTAGGATTTAACATAAAAACTTCTCCCAAGTTTTATAATATTGAAAAAAGAATAAGTGTGCCCTTTATTTGTTGAAGAATATTGCTGTGTGCACCTGGTCTCCTAGGAAACACAAAGCCCGCATTCCTTGGAATGGTAGCTGTGGGTCCAAAGAACTTAGAAAAGGTGTAGAATGACATTCAATACTTTGGAGGCTCCAGAGTACAAGAAAAACTTTCATCAATTAAAATGATCATAAATCAGAACCCCTGGATTTCACTAGCTAAACAAGAGAAAATTAAGAAATGTATTGAGCTTCAGATATCTCTAATAAGACATTGTACTTTGCATTAATATGCATTAGTTCCAAGGAGTAAATGAAAATTCCATAGGAAAGGGATTTGAAAGCTGTGGATTTCTAACAAAAATGACATGTAGATATTTGCAGTACTCTTCTCAATAAAAGTGAATACCTGGAAAAATATTTGAAAAGATAAAAAAGAGAAGAAAGGTAAATGAAAATACAGAAATTTAAAAGAAATCAGAACTCTATGTAGGTGGGAGCTATATAAAGACAGGATTTTAAAAAATTGACTTATTTGGGGGCACCTGGGTGGTGTAGTCAGTTAAACATCTGACTCTTGATCTCAGGTTCATGAGTTTGGGCCCCTCGTTGGGCTCTACACTGAAAGTGGAGGCTACTTAAAAAAAAAAAATTTTTTTTGACATATTTCTTTCAAAGTGGCAAATTCACTATATATTAGTGTCTATTAGTCAAATAGGCACAATGTGGGAAAATCTTAGTCTTTAAACATTGAGCCATTTACTTGTGATTGTTGCAATTATTTTGTGTGGTTCCAAAGATTTTTTATATTTTTTTCCAAAGGAAAAAGGTTCTTTTTTTTTTTTTTTTTTAAGATTTTACTTATTTATTTGAGAGAGAAAGAGAGCACACAAGTGGGGGAGAGGGGCAGAGGGAGAAAGAGAAGCAGACTCCCCACTGAGCAGGGAGCCCCATGTGGGGCTCTCCATCCCAGGACCCTGAGATCATGACCTGAGCCAAAGGCAGACACTTAAACTGACTGAGCCACCCAGGCACCCCAGGAAAATGGTTCTTTATATAAATTTCTGAGATTTTTTTTTAATGTGTTCTATCCTCAAAGATTTTAGAATGGATTGCTCTAATGTAGATTTTTCTCTCATATGTTATCCAAGATAATCTCACAGATGGCCTGCTGGTTTTCATATGTGTATTTCGTTGGAATATATATTCTTTATTGCCCATGCTATGACTTTTATTTAGGGAGTAACACCTTACTCATATTTAGTTTTCTTATTTATGATCCATTTAATCCAGTTGAAATAAATGAGACTGTTAGTAGTTTCAATGAATATTCCTTGACCCTTATAGACATGTATCATTCATGGACTCATGCATAAGCTTAATGTTGATCCTTTATGCTTTAGCACAACCTATGTCTTAAGAGTACCATAGAGACATAGCAAGCATTTTTGATCTCTAGATTGATCCAGCAATAATTTCTAACAATTTCGTATTATTTTTGAAGATGCTGAATGTATCTTCCATTATGACAAAGATCTACCCTCTCTCAACCTTCTGAAGAAAGAATGTTTTGTTGACTCAGACTTCATGCCATTCCAGCCAACTGGCTCTGCTCTTCAATTTCTAGCAGAATAGATTGCCTAACATAATCTATTCTAAAGCTAAAACACAATTTTGGTAGGGATCTCAATTAAATAGCTTGTAGCTAATGACTCCATGACAAAAACTGCTAGTTGTCCCCAAATAGTTATCCTCCCCTTATTCATTTAGTAAAAGAACCCTGGAATTTTAACTGAGCACATGGATGCCCAACATAAGGATTTCATTTCTCAGCCTCCCTTAAAGCTAGGCGTAGCCATTTGATTAAAGTTTAGGCCATAGCCCATGGGTAAAAATGAGGAACTTCTAGGTCTGGCCTGTAAAACAGTACATTGTGCATTTTCTTCTCCCCTTCTCACTAGCGGGGGTATAGATGTGATGGTGAGAGCTAGAGCAGCCATCTCGGGCCATGAGACAAATTTCACATGTTGATAAAGAGCTTGATCTGGTTCTGAAATACTTTTATGTGAACTAAGAGAGGAATAAGCTTCTATATTATTTGGGGAACTGTTATTCTGACCTTTGTTACCACATCCAAAGAAATAGCATAAAACCCCAATACATAGAAGTCTTATAATGTGATATAGAATAGAGTGGGTAGTTCTGACTCAATTAAGCATTACCAATATGAATTTGAGCAAACTACTTAAAGTCTCTTATCCTCAGGTTCCCTTCCCTTCAATGAAATGTGGGTTGCTATGAGGATCAACATACCTAATCCGTGGAAGTGCTCACCTCTGTATATCATCTGGTCTTACTGTTAGACCAGTATATCAACCCATTCAGTTATATTGATTATTTTTTGGCAAATAACAGTTTCAAGAGTTTCTTTGGAAGTTATGTCACTAATTAAGCTAAAATTAGTTATATGTCATAAGTGTACTTTATTGAGCTCCTTGGGGCTTATAGCAGCATTTGTTACCATCCACTTACAAATTTTCTAGGTTAAATTTTGTTCTATAGCATAAACTTTGTGATCTTTATTTTTGGCTGTGAGTTGAATTGGATTCTAGAATTGATTTTTAAGTAAAAACCTCACCTTTATCCAGAGGGACACCTTATTTCACTCCTATGCTGAGGTGGACAGACCTGCAATTGAGGCCCCTATACTAGAGGCTCTATAGTTTTCATTTGAGTTTGTCTCCGCTGTTGCCAGGTTGAAGTCTTTGGACCTTGAACACACATCGAAAATAGCTGCACCTTAGAAGCATTTTAAAGATCATTTCCTTTAACTCCTGCTGACCAAAAAATTCTCAATAGCTTTGCTATAAGAAGCAATAGTCAATAATCTTCTTTTGAGCATTACATATAGGATGTGTGGTTCCCTAATTCAACTCTATCAGCTCTCCCAAAAGTGTGGTTCAGGAAACTAAAGGTGTTACACAAAAAGATGGTTTCCTGATCCAACAGGCCTAGGAAATGCTAAGTGAAGCAAGATTAAACAGGTTTGTTGTTGTTGTTGTTGTTTTGGGTTTTTGGGTTTTTGGGTTTTGTTTTGTTTTGTTTTGTTTTGTTTTGTTTTGTTTTGTTTTGTTTTACAGGCCCCGTAAAGACTTTAATATGGTAATGTAGGTCATAAATCTCTAGGAGAAAGTATTGAGGAAAGCATTTTCAAACTTGATCAAGTAGCTCATACAGCACTACATAGACCTAATACAAAACCTTAGTTTGGAATTGCTAATTTTATGACTGGCTTAAGCAGGGTCATTTTAGAGTTGCATGGGTTCTCTGCGGGCATAACCATCCCATTAGATTAAGTCATTAGTCAAAAGCTTTCTTGGATCTCTCTTTGCTCCTTTAACCCCTTTAGACTATGAATTCAAATAATGACCATTCCTCAGGCCTGATTCTGGCTTTTTTTCCCCCTTTGAACCTTGTCACTTCTCCCTAAGGGCCTAATAGCCAAGAATCTTTAATTTTTTCAAGATTTTGACATGCTGTTTTGCCTATAAAGCAAATCTACTTGCTCTGAACTCACCACGATGCTAATATTCTCATGGAAGACCTGCCTGATGATGTTACTAACTGAACCCACTTTTTTTCTCACAAGCTACTCTGAGTAATGATTATCTCAATGTTCAACGATGCCACAAGGAACATGTGAACTGGAATTTAAAATGCATAACTAGGCTCCTAGAAATCATAACTAAGTAAACTATGAATTTCATGAACTATCACAAGAAATGTGGATCAGAACATTGTTGACTGTAATTTTGATACAATTTGCAAGAAGATGTACGAGGGGTGGATGGATGACTTCGAAGACTTGGGTCTTGTTATTGTTTTGTATTGTTTAACTGGAAGATTACAGTCATGCGTAGGCCTGTACCCAGGAAACACCTCACTCAGTGAAAGATTTCTATCAATAACACAGAGATGAAAGCTGCTGTTAAAGACTGTTATCTCGGCAAACCTTTGGCTATGGATGCAAGAATCCATTTAAATACCCCAGCTCCAGTCACTACTTAAACTAGTAACAGTCCGGTCCCAAGGGGAGGAGCTTGATGTAGGAACTGCTGTGAGCAAGACTTATGCATCTGACAGTAGTAGTAAACTTGAGTTCCAGCTCTACCATGTACAAGGTATGTGACTTTGGGCAAGTTAGTTAAACTCTTAAACCTCTAAGTAACCTCATCTATAAAATGAGGCTAATAACAGAATCCAATTCATAGCGCTGGTATGTGGATTACGAGAGATGGTTTAGTACTGGGCCTGCGTGTGGGTAGTTCATAAAGATGACCCCAGCATTAATAACTATGGGTAGTATTTAATAACTATGACCACCCACACATGCACACATACCAGCACCCACTACATAGTGAGCCTCCAGTCTCGTTGATGTAGTAGCGTGTTCTTCTCACAATTCGTCTCTAGCAAATGATGTACTTGTCCAGTGGCTCTTGTCTCTTATTCTTAGCTGTGGTGTGGGCAGCAGTTGGAGGTTCAGCTTTGAAAAAAGTAAGACAATAGTTCATACATCTGTAGTAAATGCCAGCTGTGTGTTTTAAAAACTTACCGAAGACTGTGGACTGTATGAGAGGTTTGAGGTAGGCACTCAGTCTTTTGAAAGAAACTTAAGGTACCAGGAAGGTATTGAGGTGCTGTGTCAAAAGCTGCTGGCTGAGAGGAAGTATTTCCAGCATCTCCAGACTCCAGCAGTGTTTAAGAGGGGGTGGTGGTGGAGTGGGGATAGAGTTGGGGAGAACCAGGAGAGGAAAAGCCAGGAAAATTACAGCTGCCACCACCACTACAGAGACAACCTCTCCTTTCAATCCCCTTTTCCGATTGAACTGATCCTTGAGGGGTCTGATTTAGCAGCTAGCAAATGAGGGAAGAGCTGAACAACCTAGAGAAACATGAGAAATATGTCTAGTCCTCTAACCATGCCCCCACAACACCACCCCAAGGAAGCATTCTAGACCAGAAGAAGGCTTGTGGGAAAGAGGGTGGTGACCGAAGACAGTATGTTATATATTGAATGAACTATATTGCAGTTAGTCTGTCATGCTAGATCAGACTGGACATTTTTATCAAATAAATTAGACTCTTCATTGACACAGATCAGAAAGTCTAAGGGACCTGCCCTATATTTCATTCACAGGCAAGAGTAGAGTAAATCCAAAAGCATAGTTTGGAAGGGACAACGAAAGAGAGACTAAAATTCCTTGTATTCAATCATTGTCTATTGAATTCAACTGGTTCAATAAAATATTTACCCATCTGATGATGATGTTTCGCTTTTTATTTGAAAATGCACTCTGCACTTTAGGAAGATAACCTAATGAATTAAATTGGTGTCTTTTTAAAAATTATAGCTTTAGTAAAAATTGTCCCTACTTGGGGCATAAAGACAAGTGACTGATTCCAGTGCTGTTTTATTTTCTTGTGTTTTCTGGAGATGAATGAAAAACAAAAACAAAAGCCTCCTTTTTTAGTGTCCTAGTAACTATAATAAAAAAAGCCAAGCATTCACGGCTGAATGAATGCATGAGTAGTAGTTCCTTTACAAGTGAAAGAAGAAAAGTTCAATCAAGCATGACTGCCACGGTCTCCTTAATATGCTTGCAAGATATACTGAGCAGACACCATGTATTCTGATCGCTAAACCAGACTGAAGTAGAAGTAATGTGGGTATGAGAGTTTCCACAGGAAAAAATACCAAACAATTCTACAGGATGCTACCGAAGCCATGTGGAGTGAAGGAAATGCAAACTTGAGAGTTAGGTCTTTGAAGGTCTGTGCACCTGTTGTTTGGCATAACTGAGATGGTATGTCATATTTCACACATAAAAAGTAATCAAATGGCAGATAGATATCTTTTCTTAAAAAATGTGTTTTAAAGAAACTGAAAACACTACCTTTTCAGATGGAGAAACAGGATATACAGATTTTTTTTTTCTAAAGTAAGAACAGCAGGCACTGATGACATAGAAGTTGCTATAACCAACGTACAAACTAAATATGACCAGTGAACCTTTAAATCACGTGTCCATTGTGGCACTCTTAGATATAGGGAGAGTAACTTGGTTAGCATCTGCGTTGTCAAATCTACCAAGACTTTTACATGAAGTGCTGGGGCATTCTTATCTATGTTCCCCTTCCTCCAGTCTATGTTTAATTACCTGGTTTAGGGGAAATGATTGAATTTGTTTACGTAACACAAAAGAGGTACCTTACAATTAAAAAAATCAAATCTTCCCTAACATTGGAATTCTGTAGAAACTAGAAGGATGAACTGACCCAATTGTCCATTTTGTTTCCCAAAAGACAGAGGCATCAAATTATAAATACCAAAATTTTTTATAAATCCCTCAAAAAGCTGGTGAATTAGTCATAGCTATTATTGTAAGTTACAATCTACAAGATTGTAAGTTACAATCTACAAATGCACATACACCCTGAAATTTCTGCAGATTAGACCGTGCACTTCTTTTGGATAGGTGGAATAGAAGAGTGATTAAAAGAGTGGTCCCTGGAATCATACTTATGTGCTATCAAATACTACATTTGCAATTTCACCTCTCTGTATCTCATTATATTCAGCTGATATATTGGCATAATAATAGTACCTTCCAACAAGGGTTGTTTTGAAAATTATATGAGATGAGGAAATAATTTTATTCTCCCCTGCTTTAAACCCTTCAGTGGTTTCCCACTGTCATCCCAATGACTCCTGATAAAATTCCCAAACCTAGACATGGCCTATTAGGCCCTACATAATGTATGTGTCTGTCCCTCCAGCTTCATTCTGTCTACTCTATCATCCTTGCTCACTATCTAGCTAAAAGACCCTATTTCAGTTCCTCCAAAGTTCCTGCTTTTGCTGCCTCTGAGGTTTGACAAATGCTCCTCTTCGCCAGGAATCTATTTCCGTCCTCCCACACACAAGCACAACACACATAGCTCCCTCCCACCCAGCCTTTACTTCTCAGTTTAAACGTCACTTGTTTCAAGAGGACTCTTCTGATTAACTGGTCAAAAACCGTTCCTCCCCTTCTTATTCTCTTGCATAGAATCTTGTCCATTCCTAATACCACAAATATTGGGGGGTCTTGTTTGAAAAGAATGGAAAGATAGACAGGAATCAGGCAGACAAGGAATCACACGTCAGGCTCTTGAAGCTATGAATATATTTAAACCTCCCATAGGTGTTACAGCTTGGAAGAGCAGCACAGAATTCTGGCTCCCTGACGACAGCCCACGCTAAAAGAGAAAGGGGATGAAGGAGTGGGGCTCATGTGGCCAGGCCCTCCTTCCAAATATACCCAATAAATAAGATACTTCACTAGCACAGGGCAGTACGTAGAGATGAGGAATGGGGGGCAAAGAGAGGCAGAAGGCTTAGAAACTCCCTCTGCATGAAGGAAAGATTGGCAGTAGGGGAAAATCATTTCTTCCATTCTCAATTATAGTGTATTAATATAAAGCTCATGGAGTGACCATTTTTGAGGTTAAATATAGACAAATATCAGCAAATTCATATGGTTTAAACATATACATGTATATGTTGTGTACACATGTAAATATGTAAATGCATATGTATGCATGCAAAGATATACTACATAGTATATAGTATATGTAATATGTGTACACTCTACCATACATCATATATGTAAATGTGTAATAGCACATGCATGTGCCATGTATATACATATATATATTTGTGTGATAATTTGTGTAATATCTGCCTCTGCTATCATAGTGCAAGCTCGAAAAGATGGTGAAATATGTCTATGTTATCTCTGCATCTCTGTGACTCATTGCATCTCATAATATCTACAAAAATTAGTTGAATGAGTAACAGTTACAAAGTGTTTCACATGTTATTTGACTTACTTTAAGTACTCAATAGATACCAGATCACGCTGCTGCTGCTTCTGATGATAAAACATTTTCATATATTGGGTACTAACTTTTGACCTGGGCTATATATTTCTAAGACTTCCATTTTGGAAATTCATAAGCTTGCCTCACGGGTCACTCATATGGCTTGTCTCCCACTGATCATAATTTCAGGCAAGATACCGTAGTTGCAACTTTAACAACTCCTAAGTTACAACCTCAAGGAGAAACAGGGTGAGTGGGACTATTGCAAATTAGAAAATGTCTGTCCTGTCCAGAAAGGGTAGCTGGGTTTCCAGTCAATTCAGACTTGCTTTGTGGAAATACGAGTTCAGTATTATCAGACATTCTGAGTTTTCAAGAGAAGCTGAAAATCCATATTTGAATATAAAAATCTTCTAAATTTGGGAAACGAATTAAGAATTGCAAATTCTATGTGCTTCTGAAAGATACTTGGATTTCATGCTGCCCACAGCTAGTTTGTGACCTTTGCTTTTATGGCAGTTGTCTTGTGGTATGAGGTTTTATCAATCCCTTTCTTGTATTTTGTTTACCTTTTACATGGGTATTAGTCTGTGCTTTTCAAATTAGTTTTTTAATAGTTTAATTTCATTGCTTTATTAGGGATCTATTTCTAGCTGTTGGTTTTGTATTTCTAACCTCTTTACCTTTTGCTTCTTTAAATCCCTCCCCCCTTTTGTTTCTTGAGGTCAGAGAGCTGTCAAGGTTAATTATCTATTATAAGGGCAGCATTTTTAGCAAAAAGGAAAAAAAATGGAGCTATACAGCATTTGCAAACTATAGCACAAATAGAATTTTCTGGTGTGTTTAGAAAACTCAATTTTGGAAATATATGAGAACAGTGACACAACAAAGTGAAAGCAATGATCTTATACTCAGTGATTGTATTTCATCTGCGAATCCATTGGGCAATAATTAGGCTCTCTGGAATTCCTTTTAACAATGACTTTTCCTTAAGGAACTTTTTTCCATAGAAAAATAAAATTAGATATTTACGTTAGCACTGGTAGAAACTACTGGATGTCAACAACTCTAAAATGCAATCTCTTTTAGGATACACAAATCTTTTTTAAGCCATGAGAAAAAAAATCACTGTGACCTAAATTATGATATAATACAAATCACTCAGAATTTTTATTATGTACATATGTGAAAATGCTCTTTCAGAATTATTTAGATGTAGATTTTGATCTAATATCACACTGCTCTGTTTCCTTGACTTTTTGTAGAAACGTAGTATAATCTTTTTAAAGACGCTGCAAATGACAGTTAAGCTCAACATGTGTTGCACTGTCAATGCAAGTAACTGAAATGATGACAATATAAACACGTGTGGTCAAGTTCACAAACACGGAGACAATGACAAATGATGGTATGACTACTGCCTGGCCAACAGCAATTCATCTGAAGACGAATCCCCATTTGGGAAGTAGTCAAGTGTGAAATATGTATCAGTGTCAATGAGAAACTCTAATCTCTATAACACATTAGTTTTATAGGGAAACATTTTTTATTTCTATTTATTTACTTTAAAAGATTTATTTATTTATTTGAGAGAAAGAGAGAGAGAGAAAGCATGTGAGGGTGGGGGCGGGGGAGGGCAGAGGGAGAGAGAGATATAATCTTAAGAAGACTCCCTAAGAGTGCCGAGCCCCACATGGGGCTTGATCTATAACCTGAGCCAAAACCAAGAGTCGGCTGCTTAACCTACTGAGCCACTCAGGCGCCCCTATTTTTATTTTTTTTTACATCTTATCTTTTTATATCTTTGAAATTTTCCAGTATAAAATATAAGTTATATACAGAGCAGCAGGAGAGACAAAATTCTCAGTCAATGGTCCATTCACAATTTATATGAGTAAAGTTTTCTGCGCAAATTGAGGTCTTTAGTTAGATTTGGGTATCTGTGTTCTCTCCTGTGAGACGCAAACCCCTAAAGATAATGTACTCTTTCAGACGACAAGAGAATGAGGAAGGCTTTGAGGAGATAAGAATTCAGAGGTTTGTGGGGCCTGCTGATTCTAAAACTGGCCCCCAAATTTGCTTCCTTCATTCATCTTTTTTTTCTCTGCTGCCACCAGCCTAATTCTGTCCTTTTGCCAATTCACATAGTTTTATAGGAAAATTTATGTTCACTTTTTAAAACATTTAATGATTTCTGAAAAATTTATTTTTTTAAAGATTCTATTTGTTTATTTGAGAGAGACAGAGAGAGAAAAAGAGAACAGGGGGGAGAAGCAGAGGGAGAGGAATAAGTAGACTCCGTGCTGAGTGCAGAGCCCCATGTGGGGCTCGATCCAAGGACCCCGATATCATGCCCTGAGCCGAAGTCAAGAGTCAGACGCTTAACCAACTGAGCCACCCAGATGTCCAAAAACTTATATTTTAAGATAAGCTATTTCCACAATCTCATCAATTTTTGGCCAAATTTAATTGACTATTTGACATTGTTCCTTTGTCTACCTTATAGTAGAAGTCCACTAGGCAGTTCCCTTGTGGTGAGAAAGTTAATATAACTTTCAAAGCAACTCTTAAAACTTATAATAAAGTATCAAGTATTTTACCTAATGAATATAAGTATTTCAATTTAATAAAACAAACATTTATTCAAGGCCCTATGGTGGCACTTTAGGGAATTCAAATAGTAATAAAAGATTTCAACTATCCATAAGGCAAGGCAGACTGACAAGAGTACTCCAGTAGAGATAATGGAACTTCAGGGAACACAAATAGTAATAACAAAAGCTCCTCAGTATCTGTAATGCAAAAATCCCTAACATAGGCATGCCAATAGTAGTAAAAAAAAGGGTCAATGGGAAAATCTAAGAGAGCATTGTAGGTGCCTGAACATAAGGCACATCCTTTCCCTGCAAAAATCAGGCATCAGAAAAGATATCCTTCTCGTCAAACTTTGAAAGTCTTCTCTGAGGCAGAATGCTTGAACAGGTGTAGTCTTTGAATTCACATTGTCTGGGTTCAAATCTTTTTTCCCTTGCTGTTCTTAGATGAAATAGACTCTGTGTCTCTGTTTTTTCACTGGCTAAGAAAGACCATAATGATAGTATGTACCTTCCAGACTTGCTGTGAGGATTGAATGTTAAAAATCTGTAATGATGCCTGGTACCTAGAATCTGTATATTCCAGGATCTCGACCCTTCCGCCATTATTGTCCATTAATCCGAACTGCAAACTACTTGAACTACTGGAGTTGGGTGTGGGGCATGTAGCCTGAAACATCCTCCATCAGTCATGGTTTAGGATACATACAAAGGTCACCTGAGGGAATTGGTTTAAAAATCCAGTAGGTGAAGATATTTAAAACAGATCAAGTAATTATGTATGGAGATGTGACTTCACAATTCTAAGTGTCCTTGAAAAAACGAAAAACTGGTGATTACAAATGTAAGTATTTAGGATGAATGAGAAAAAACAACTTCTTAATATAACGCAGGTGGAAACTTGTGGTTTGTAATAACATTCCCAGTTACAGAAACATAAAAGGATTCAGAAAGTTAGGTTTCTTCAAAAATTTAGACACAAATGAAAATAATATGCTTTGAGAAAACAAAACCAAAACATTGGTGATTCCAAATATGGCTCTTGGTGATGCCATTATTGATGTTAGAGTTGTATGTTCAAATGTGAATAACATTATTTTATAAAATATGAATGGAACAAGTAGTGTTTATAAATATACAATTTTATTTTTATAAATATTTGCTTATCTAAAATGAATTAAATACTGTAAGTGGACATATGCCTCTTTTATCTACATTTCTAAAGTTTTATATTTGGCAAAAATAATATTGGATTTTCCTTTACAGAAAAATAGATTACTCTAAATTCTGTTGTGTATATGATTCTGGGTAGCAGAGATTTGGAAAGGCTTAAGAGGGAGGGAGAATTTGAACCTAGTTTTGAAGAATAATTGGAGTAAAGAGAATAGAACTAAATGTATTAAGGGACTACTATTTTCTAGGTGCCTTAGATAAGCAATCACATTAAATTCTCATATTGCTATTCCCAGGTTGCAGATGGGGAAATTTAAGCTCAAAAAATTTAATGAGTCAAAATACCACAACTTACATGGTCAGGCTTCATTTTCAGGACAGGCCTTTTCAATTCCAGCACTGTGATTTCCCTAAAAGGCAATACAGTGCAGAGAGCGGATCCTGGAGAAGACTGGGTTGGACTTCTCTTTTCTTTATTTCCTAACTGATGTAAATTACTCAACCTCTCTTTCTTAAGTTTCTTATCTTGGGATAATAACACTGTCCCTTTAAGGAGCTGTTGAGATAATTCAGTGAGCTTTTACAAGTTCTGGGAATAGCAACTGACACCTCAGTGCTCTATGGGAGTTAGTCTCCATGATGGAAGGAAAAGGGGGAGGAGGGAAAGCAGGGAGAGGAGGAAGATCTCTACTCTGTCACATTACCTCTACCAGAAGCAGAGTGCATTCTGGGTAGGAGGGATAGGAAGAGCAAAGTCACAAAATCTGGCAAAGGACATAGCTATACCTGCTCTCTGACTAAAAATCAAGGAAATAAGGGTGGGGCTAGGTCATTTTGGAATAAATCCAACCTAGTTGGAAATTACTGGGATATATACTCCAATGGCCTTGGCAGTAAACAGATCATACATCAGTCTTTATGAAGTTAATTTTCTTGAATACTTTGCTTCCTGAATGCCTTACTGTGAGAGCTGCTAAGTAGTTTATAGTGTACGAATACTGCCTAGATGTGTTCAATTTATACACTACGGACCACTTAATCTCAGTCTTAATTAAGCCTATATTTATAAAATTGGAAAAAGAGTTCTAAGTCATAGAGTCGTTTAATATCTTCAACAGGTGTATTAGATGTTTGGCTGGAATCTGATATGATGAATAAACAATTAATAAAAGAGCACTTTTGACAGATTTCCTCAGATATCTTTTATTTTACTCCATACATTAAGGTTCTTAAAACCAGACTATATCGTAAAACCAATGTATACATTTAATGGGGGACCAGTTTTTCTTTCACTTCCTAGAGCTATTCTTAAATCATTGGTGTGCCTTAGAGCTCTTAACTTTATTTCCCTTCAGAGAAGACTGTAAATCCAGAGGTTGTATTGTATTTGTTACTACTGTATTCTCAAATTATTAAGCAGTAAGTGTTCAACAAATTTTTTAAACAATAAATGGCTGAACAGTAATCAAGGAACTAAGGTACTGTTGCAAAGAAACACAAGGTTCCAATTAGTTTATAAAATCTACCAAGAGAAGTATCTTTTTTTAAATATAATTTTTATTTTGTTATATTAGTCACCATACAGTACATCCCCAGTTTTTGATGCAATGTCCAAGAGAAGTATCTTGAGGCCAAAGTAATGCCTGGCATTCTGAGACACACCATTACTAACGTAAGAATTTTTGTTCATTTATAACCTACCTTGATCAGAAAAGGATTGATGATGGCTTACAAATATAAAAATAAATGACAGGGGCGCCTGGGTAGCGCAGTCGTTAGGCGGCTGCCTTCGGCTCAGGGCGTGATCCTGGCGTTCCAGGATCGAGTCCCACATCGGGCTCCTCCGCTGGGAGCCTGCTTCTTCCTCTCCCACTCCCCCTGCTTGTGTTCCCTCTCTCACTGGCTGTCTCTATCTCCGTCGAATAAATAAATAAAATCTTAAAAAAAAAATGACAATTCTGTGAGAACTCTTGGAAAGAACAAAAAAACAAAAACCAGATTAAGAAACTAAAATGAAGCCAGGAAAGCCATATAAATACAATTCTACAGGAATCGAAAGAAAAGGCAATGCTTGAGGTTCAGAAAATGTCAAGAAAATTTTCTGGGTGGAAACAGGGCTTTCTATGAAGTATTCAGTTCAAAGACCTGGAGATTTGGTGTCTCTTGTTACAGCTGTTTCACAGTCTTCCAGGCAGGAGGGTGCTTTTTGGTGGGAAGTATTTTGGTGAAGATGACGCCTACCACTGGGCTCCTGGGAAGGCTTCTACATGCTGGACCTCACCAATTATCTAATTTTTATAATAAGCTCACTTTCCCTAATTGCTTTACTTCTATCAACAGGTACCGTGGAAAGATAAGGATATTTCATCTTTCAAGGGAGAGAATTTCAGGTACGGTCTGTGAAGAGAAGTTTATTAAAGAAAAAAATAAAGGATTTGGCCTTTGAACTCACTGGCAAAAAAAGTGGTATTAGGTATTGGGGACGCACAAGGCATACTGGGTGGTATTTTTTGGTTTTGTTTGTTTTTCCCGGAGGATCCCCTTTTCTTTTGCTGCCTCCGTATTATCACTTCCAAGAGCAGAATGTCAAGGTCCAACTCCAATGGGCAATGTCTCTTCAGGATCTAACAATCTCAGGTACCAGAAGGACTGGGGCATGGTCATCCCTCCCCTCCAGGTGAAAAAGACAAGTGAGAGGAATTTAGAAAATCAGGGAGGAGACTGTATTCCTCGGGGTTAAGAGTTCTGCTCTAAATCGAAAATCACCTCCATTCCTTCAAGTTGTGTGGGCTTGGCCAAGTTGCTCTGCCCCTCCGACCCTTCAACTGGAAAATGGAACTATTAATCCCTTCCTTACAGACACCGTTGGAAGGAGAACCCTATTAGTCTCAGCCTAATCTGCACAGGGCTTGGTAGACAGATTCCCGGACCCACTGAATGCAGCTTTACCAAGAAGCAGCCTGGGAAAACCAGCGCCCTAGATGAGTCCTCCGTTTGGGAAACGCTGAGGTAACAAGGAAAGTACTTAGAGGAATACTAACAATACGTGGTGGTGAGGTTCCGCCCATTTGACAAGCGACCCCTCTATCAGTGCGCACGAGAAACCGACCGGAGGGCAGGGGCCGGGGAGGGTCACCCGCATCTGCCTCCTGGGAGGGTAATGCCCTCGCAGATCTTCGCTCCCAGAAGCGCCCTCGCAGGTATCCCAGCGCCGCCGGCCGGGGAGCCTCGGAGCCGAGGTGCGCCAGGTGGCGAGGGTGCCAGGCGCGGCTAAGTCGAGGCGGACTGAGTCAGCCGCCCAGCTATGCTGCGGAACCAGGGCGGCCGGCTCTGCCGCCCCCGCCGCTGAGCCCGCGCTGCCCCCGCGCCGGGCGCCGGCTGCCCGCCCCCGCGGGTGGAGAGGAAGCGGCCGAGGCGCGGCGCGAGAGCACCTGGGCAGGCGCCGGCGGCGGGCGCGGCGCTTCCGGAGCTGCGCGCGGGCTCGCGTTCCCCGCGCTCCCCACCTCCAGGTGCGGCGGCCGCGGCGCGCTAGCCCGTGTGACAGCGCCGCCCGCGCGGCCGCCGCCCGGCAGCAGACCCGGTGCGGGCAGCCGGCGGGGACCGGGGAGGAGGAGGCCCCGCGCCTGGGACGGACGGGTGAGGACCGAGGGAACCGGGCAGGGAGAGACGCCGGCGCCTCCCCGCCCGCCTCGCCTTCCCAGCTCGGCTGTCGGCGCTCCAGGCGAGTACCGGGGGCCACGGGTGGGCTGGGCGGCGAGGGCGGGGCAGGGCGCGGGGGACCATCTCAGGCTGGGCCGGGGCTTTTCGGCACTTTCCGGGTAAATTTCCAGAGCGCAAGGAGCTTGGCTCTGGTTTCTGCCCCTTGGATTTCTCTCCCGCGTGTGGGCGTCTAAAAGGAAACCAGAAGCGGGTAAGTGATATAAAAACTCCTTACTAATGTGATTTGACCCGGGAGGGTAAGAATCCGTGCAGACAACTAGGCACCTCCTCCATCACCCCGCACCCCCAAATAAAAAGAAGCTGCCCTTTAGCGAGTTTCAGGCACCACGTTATTTACTCAGTAGAGATAATGAGTTTGCTCGGATCTCTGTGCTTCCCCGCACCCTGCTTGTTATACACTTTAAGAGGACAGGCTTGTTAATTAACTTTAATCACAGTCATTTGGCCTCCACCTGCCTGAACCCAACACCGTACACGGGGACCTGTCGGCAGTGAGTTTACCAGATCTTTCTCATTTTGTTTTGGAGACAAGTCTCTTGGGGGAATGGGTGTCCATCTCATTTAGTGAAGTAAGTTCGCCCAGGCTTGTTTTCTTAAACACTTTCCTCACCTCCTTTCGGCGATCTGGAGTTATTTTGATTTGTGGGAAGGCTTCGTGAAGTTATATTGTGAACTGTATCCTTTGATAATTAGAGGAAAAAATAGAATCATGACATTTTAGGCTTTTGCAAGTTTGTGTAGTGTTAGGAACTTTTTTTTTTTTTTTTTTGAAAGGTTGTCCTTGACGTAGCTGCTCGGTGGAATATATCCTTCTGGTCAAAAAAAAAAAAAAAAAAAAGCCATATTGAAAAAAATTATTTTTAAAAGTACATTTAATCGGATGTCATTGTGATTACCAATAATGGTATTGTACTTACAGGCTCAGTATTGATTTCCCCCGCACTTAAGCACTCTACACCCGCATGAGCTTATGGAACTTTGCCCATAAGTAATTGGAAGATGAAGTTATGGCTGTTTTAAAAAGGGAGCTAACTTTTTTAAGGGGGAAAAACAACCCTCTAAACTTTCAGTTATGACTTTCGTGCACTTAGAAGAGAAATATTGAGGGAAAATTCTCATGACATGATACTGTTTAACAGTGTTTAAAAAGAAAAAGAGTAAAATGGGTCATGGAACTAAGCTGGAGCCTGGAGTGGAAACGTTTCCCTGGTTCCTTTTTAAACATATATTTAACAGATACACATTTAAAGTTGGTCTTAACCCCAAGAGTGTTTTATATAGATTTGGTTTGTTAGTACTCACAGATTTATTTAAATTAAAATGTATCTAGTGGGTAAGTCAGTTGATGTGTTAAAACTTGTGGGTGTGTGTTTGTATTTTTTCTATCCTCTCTAAACCTGTCAGATTTTATATGGGTTGTCCATGAAAGGAAAGTTGATTGTGCGTATGTGTATATATATATATCTATATATTTTTTTTTTTGCTGATGGTATATTTAAAGATAAACTCTTAATCATCTAATATCACTACAAGTTTCTAGCAGTGAAAGATTCATACATAATCAATTAATACTTTTCAGTTCACCTACTCTTAGTTACTGTGGTTAAGTGTGGGACTCAGATTACGGTGAATTGCGATTTTTTAAAAAAGATTTTTAAAATTTATTAGAGAGAGAGCACCCATGAGTGTGGGGTGGGGGTGGGGGAGGAGGGGCAGAGGGAGACGAAGTCTGATAAGGGGCTGGATCCCAGAGGCCTGAGATCACAGCCTGAGCAGAAGGCAGATACTCCACAGACTGAGCCACCCGGGTGCCCTTGAATTGCAATTTTCTTGGAAACTTTTTCATTAGTACTGTGGAACTGTGAAGTTTTAAAAACCCCAGGATTCTGAGTTCTAGACTTCATGATATCCATGAAGTGTTTTGTTTTGTTTTTAATTTCTATCCCACCTTTCTGCAACTTTGAGAAAGTTTGGTGAAAGATGTTCTGAAATTGCCAAGTATTATGATGGTCTTTGCTTTCATAGCCTTCTTTTAACAAGAATTGTTTTTTTTCTCATTTATTTATAGACTCATTTATTGGATCCAATCTTGGCACTTACTAAATTGAGGGATTTTTGGAATTCTCTGTAAAATATTAATTATGTAGAGAACTTTTTATTAATGTTGGAAATATTTCTTAGCTTTGACCAAATGTGAACTGATGAGAGATTAGAAGCTATGAGATGTGTTTTTAATCTTTACTGTGAAGTCCAGGACCCCGGTAGTTTGTCATTTTTTTTTTTTTTTAACAGTATTGGCCAGGTTAAACTATAATAATGGTTAAACCATTTTTCTCACTTAATTCCTAAGTTGAAGTAATAGTCAATGGTATTCTTTATAAGATCTTTTCTAATATAAGTGTAAGCATATTTGTTTACCCATGCTATGGAGGAAAAAAAGGAATCCCGATCTGGGTTGGGTAGTCATTTTGAGCAGCTTCAAGGGTAAAAAGTACTAGTGAAGAGCTGGGAAGGATTATTTTCCTGTCTTATACCATATGTGTACAAAGGTAGATGGGTGGCTAAGAGCATATACCCAGGGAAGGACTAATATGGTGGTGAACATGCCCTCATGTTTCTTACAAAAATGGGAGGCACAAAGGGACTCTCTACAGTTTATCTTACAGAAGCTTTGAAAAAGGAAAGAATGGTTAATCAATTTGAAGTTGGAGAGATGATCAGGAAAGAGCAGAAGTGTAGTCTGCATGCTGATTATCAGGTGACTTAGGCTTGTGGAGGTGGTGATGGTAACAGTCATTGCCCGGTGTCTTTCACAGGATTTTGATGAAGTGTGCAATCTTCAGTCTGCTATTCAAGGCTCTTCAAAGTCAATTCCACCTTCCTTTTCTGGCCTCACCTTTCATTACTTCTTGAACCGTCAGTCTATTCCAGCTGTTCTCATCTCCTTGTTGTTATTACTGGAAGACATCTCCCTTCGGGCCCCCTTTACGGCATTTCTTTGTCAGATAGTGTTGTCTGCACCTACGTTTCTTCCTACTCATCTCGAGATTCCCTTGCCTAGCTCCTTCATGGATCGCTCTATCCTCAAAGCTCTGAATGGCTGCATATTTCATTTAACTTCATGGAATTAATTTGAAATTTTAGAGTTCCCTGGCACTCATGAAAGATGATGGTTCTACTTCTCTATGTAATTAACAATAAAGCAATATTTAAAATGTAAACCATTTGAAAGTCAAAGTTACAAAATTAGATTTATTTTTTTATTTTATTTTATTTTTTTTACTCTTTAAGCACTTTTTGGGGGTATATCAGAGTGTTCCAGTTTCGGTGTTCCTTCTTTACTGGCACTTAACTGAGGGGTAAAGAAATGATTGTTTGCATGTGTGCTATTTTCCTTTGCTTATAGATCTTTCTAATTTCCTTCAGATTTTTCAACTCTTTGAGAGAAGACATTGCATCTTCACTTTCTTTGTGGCACTTGACACGGTTCTCAGATGAGGTAATAGGTGCTGTAATCTTGAACTGCAAATATTTCCCACTATTATTACTCTTGGAGAGAGTAGTGTTCTTCAAATATTTATTGAATGAATAAATGTAAGTAAATGAGTCAGTAAGTTGGGAAACATTTGCTGAGATACCCTCTTTTCTTAAGAAAAAGAGACTTTGACAATAATGGAACCAATAGGAGTAAGCTCCCAAATTCAGCTGGAAAAGAGGTCAGGGTGCTATTTATAAATGCAGAGAGAGGAAACGTTCACAGTAGGCTATTTTGAAACATCTGGTTGTTAGTCTAAAAATGTGACTCAAATTCAGGAAAATGGTGGGGTATACATTTATACTAAAATTTTATAATTAAAATATAATGTATAATAAAGTGCACATAGCATAAGTGTAAATCTTAAAATCTTCCTGTTGAACTGCAATATCATGCTAGTTTTGACATGAGTAAATTAAAGCTATGTTCAGTGTAGCATGAAATGGAACAGAATCCAGAAGAATGTGTGCTCCTGTTCTTATCAAGAGATCTCAGTGGTCCAGTTCTCCTTCTTTCAGCTGGCACTGGGCAGAAGCAGCTGCCCCCGAGGGGCCCACAGGTGGGAGTCCTCCACAATGATGGAGGCTTTGGCTTAATTCCTTTTTAATGTCTCCACTTTTGTTCTTGTAGAAGCTTGGCAAGATGAAACCTTTCTGGTTGCTCAAGAATTATGGCTCTCCTTCAAAGATCTGTGAATTAGAACTGAAACCAAGTTTCAAACATTAGCCAGTTAATTTTAAGTCTAGATGGACGGCTTGAAAGAGAAAGATTTACTGAAGCTAAGGAGATGATCAAGCACTTAACTATTGAGATTATTATCTAAAACACCTAAACCCAGGTACTACTTAACCTAGTAACTTCTTGTAATAAGTCAGTGAATTATCACTCTTAGCATTCACTGGATGTGGAAATGGATATTAAGTTCTAGATTTTGAAAGAGTTGTATTTTTCAGATTGCACGGTAAATAATCAAAATATAACTTGCAACCGTCCTTTCTCCTTATCGAAGCTGCAGAATGCTTTTGCCTAGGCTCTGGCTATTTTCAGCTCGAACCTTTCTATCCAGCAGACACTAATTAAATGCTGATTGCTTGCCAGGGACTGTTATAAGATCTTTATGCATATTTACTCATTTCATCCTCAAAACAGGCACTATTGTCATTACTGCTTACAGATGACAGTGGTGAGGCACAGAAAAATAAAGGAACTTTTCCAAGGTCATGCAGCTAGCACAGGGCAGAGCTGGGATCACTGGTAATAATCCCTGTGCTCTGTGTCCCAAGTCTGGTCTTCAGGGAAAGTCTTCATTCTTACTAATCTAACCACATCTATATATTACTAAATTAATAAAACTATGTTTACTGCTGTGTTAGGTGCATTGTAGGCTTATTAGAAGAATAATTTACAGTGCAATTTAAAGCCATGTAAGTTTACTAGGCAGGCAAAAGAATACCGGTGAAACCAAGTGCAGTAATACAGTATATGACCAAGTGCAACATTGTTACAGTGAGTGAATAATAATAGCCAACATTGATTATACACTTACAGTTTATGACAGGTACTGTTCCATATACCTTACATATTTTATTTGTTGTACCCGAACAAATCCTATCAGTCTGAGGAATATTATCCTCATTTTGGAGATGAGGAAACTGGCCTTCAGGGAAGTTAAATAGCTTAGTGAGATACACAGTTAACAAATGGGGAAGGCTGGTTTGGAATGCACAGCGCTCTGGAGTCTGTGCTCCTGCCTCGGTGGAAGCTGGGATGGAATTGGTAGGGAAAACTCATGGATGTGGGGGTCCCTCGTTCTCAGATTTGAATTGGCCTCTAAAGAAAAGGAAAAAAGTCCTAAGTATGGACAGGAAGTTCAGTTTGAATAAAAGCTGATAAGCTGGCCCAAACCTTCTAGTCTATCTCCCTAGCTCCTTGTTATGGTACACAAACAAAACACGTCACGTGACCTAAAATTTGCCATCTTCCCTCTTTCTGAGGGTCTAGTTGGGTAGTAAGTAATTTACATTGTTGTGAACTACATCTCTGGAACTTTTTCGTCTTGTAGAACTGAAACTCCACACCCATGAAACAACTGCCTCCCTCTGCCAGCCCATTCTACTTTCTATGAATTGTTCTGTAGATACCTCAGAGAAGTGGAGTCCTGTCTCCTTTCACTTAGCGTAATGTCCTCAAGGGTTGTCCGTGCGGTAGAATACTGCAGGACTTCCTTTTTAAGGCCGCACAGTGTTCAGTTGTCCGTGTACACCACATCTTGCTTTCTTATCGGTCAGTGAACATTGGGGTTGCTTACACTTTTGCATCCCATTTAAAGTTAAACTTTTAAGACCCTGGTCTAGTACCTTCTGGAACAAGAGTTCGGTACTTTCTAGTCTAGTCAAGCTGCGTTTCTTTTTGTTTTTACCGTCACTATTGACTGTTCTCGTGGGCAGTGACTACTTTGGTTATATTTGATTATTCGATTTTGACTTCATAGTGTGGTAGTGTATAGTGCCACAGTAGCTATCTTTCTGCAATGATAGATGCAAAATATGTTTTAATCAGCTAAATTTTAAGTTACCATTGCTTTATACAGTAATTTCAAAGATATTTTCCCGTAATTTTTGTCATTTTGTCTCACAGCTCACCCTAAGTACAGGTAAATGAATGTAGGCTTCCATTTGTAACCACTTTCATGGACACATATACCCACAAACTGAAAAAGTATGTAAAACCTGAGCTTACAAGACACGGTATATTGAAACAGGATTTCCCCAGTGGCTGTGAGTGCTTATGCATGACTAGAGAGTCAAAGGAGAGGAAAAACATGAAGTGCTTGGTACTACTCTGTTGTTAAATCAGTTATGTGACTATTAGGGGGCATCATGGTTCACAGCATAGGTGGTGGAGTCTGACCCTTAGAATTCTGGAATCTATCCACTGTTTATCTGCTTTGGGCATGGGACTTTCCTCCCAAGGCAGCTCTGAGGATTAAATGAGATCCTACATAGATGGTTTGCAAACATCTGCAAATATTGGCTATTATTAGTAGTGTATAAGTCTGGGGGAGAATGAAAGAGGATGGTGGTGTTTTCGTGGGTGGGGGAGGAGTGGTGGTCAAGGTAGAGAACATGGCAGTGAAGGTCAGGGCCTGTGGGTGACCACAGTTAAGACAGATGGCCAGGTTGGGGGAACTGGACTTCCTGTAAAGGGTTTAGTGGGGTAGTGTTGCCACAAGCAAAGTATGTGAATGGGTGGTAGAAGAGAGGGGTGCTAAACGACCGCTTTTATTGTATTTTTGGCAGTTAAGCACTCAGGCTAGAAAACTAAGT
Organism: Ursus maritimus; assembly: GCF_017311325.1. NCBI lineage: Eukaryota > Metazoa > Chordata > Mammalia > Carnivora > Ursidae > Ursus > Ursus maritimus. The sequence continues at coordinate 53,358,089 of NW_024426996.1, forward strand.
TAGGATTTTTGACTTTTGACCCTTTGCAATCTATTCTATACTATGGGATGGAGTAATGTGACAACAAGCATATTTTCTCTAAACCACTTCCTCTTTTACCTGGTTGTGGGGGGAACAAATATCATCTTTATGAGTACTTGAAGTTAACATCTTGGTATTAAACATGAGTTTGCTTGATGTGCAAATACCATGATATGTATTTCTTGTATATATTGTGTACTGAAGCAAAGGTGAAATTCTGAGAAGACCTGTGGCCTGAACTATCTAGTTCAGTATGTTATCCATATGGAACTCCTCCCGGGTTTAAGGGATTAGCTGTTTCTCCACAGTAAGTTTATTCTCAGCCTGAAGTCAGGGACACTTCCCTTATGGATAGTGCCAGTCATCCTCTGGGGGTAACATTAATTGTAGAGATTTAGAGGAACAAAATTTGTATGTGAGATTTCTACCTTGGGAATCATTGCAGGGTGTCATAAATCAGTTTTCCTATCTACTGGTGCCATTCAGTCATTATGACCAGCGGAAGCTTTTTTTTTTTTTCACACATTTCTGGGTTTCCCCCTGGGAGATAGTTCCACTCCATTGGGAACCACTGTTCTGGAATACAGTAAACTCTCATTGTTCTTCAAATCAGTAAGACTTGTATTGATAACCTTGAAAGTTTCATTATTCATGTGGCAGCCAAATTTCTTTTTTATTTGGTACATATTTTGTAAGGTTCCTTTTGGTTTTGTGATCCTGTGATAGTTAAACCTATTTTGACACATTTGCAGTTTCTAAATATTCTAAGGTTATGTTTCAGATTTTAAAAAGGTGTGCTTTAAAAAATGGGTTAAAGTTATGACTGAATTCAATTGTACAGTGCTACTTTTTTCCCTTCCATAAGATAGGAGCATTAGGCAAATGGGATTCCGGAAGTTGTCGGCACTGAATACGTCAATGACTTCATGGCTTCAAGAAGTGACTCATGCTTTTCAGTTGTTTCTTTCCTAGCTCAACTAGGGGGGATGTGACCAAGATCCACTGGTAGTGGGTGGAGGGATAGGTGGTGGGGAGTGGTTCTCTGTGGTGGTTTACCTTACTTGAGGCATTGGGAAAGGGTGAGCTGTCCCAACCCATGAGGTTTTTAAAAGCCCCCCAGGTGGGTTGCAGTGCTTCCAGCTGATCTCCTGTTGACCCCTAACTCCTAATTTGAAGATGTTTTTTAGTGATTAGATGGATTGGAGAAATCTGTATGTGAATCCTCTCTCTGCTCCTGGTAAGTTTGGTGACCCAGACAAAGAAGCTTTAACACTGTGTGTGTTTTACACTTTCCGTTTTAAATCATCTGAAAGCTGGGAAGAAGTCATTCAGCAAACGTTTACTGAGTACTTGCTGTATACCTGACAGTGTTCAAACATAAAGGCTAGAGCAGTGAAGAGTACACAAGATTTCTGCCCTCTTGGAATGTCCACAGATACTAGGTCATAACAACGCCATAAGATAGAGTAAGAATAAGGAGTAGTGAGGCACGAGGCTGCTGGCATGCATGGGGGGAGTAGGGAAGGCCTCTCCGAAGTGGCCGCATTTGAGCTGAGACCTGCTAAAGTAATGGAGTGAGCCATGGGTATTATGTTGGGAAAGCAGATTTGAAGGAGAGGTAAGGGTGAGAAGTGAGCTCGTGAGGTGGGAATAAAACTGAGGCCAACTTGGTGGCAATTGAGTGGTGGAGTGGATAGCCAGGAAGTATGAAGTTGGAAAGCCTCAAGGAGTCATGACGTGGTGTGGCTTTTGTTATAAAATGAATCCTTCTGGCTGCTCTAGTGAGACTATACTATGTGTATGTGGGGGGTGGGGGCAGGACAGAATCAGGGATATGAGTCAGGAAACTACTGTAATGGTCTGAGATGGACAAGGTGGTGGCCTGGACGAGGCTGCGAGCAGAAGTGGTGAGAAGTAGTTGGTTCAGGATGGAGTTTCAAGGTTGAGCTCAATAAGATAATGGGTTATTAAGTGATATACAAGCCAGACATGAAGCAGGAATCCTAAATGTTACTTCCCTTTTACTTCCTCTTGAAAATTGGTCGGGATAGGATGAGCAAATGTATAGCCACATCTGTAATGCCAACTATTTGTACATTCTCTAACATGTACTGCGTATACATCATGCACTGTTTATAAACAAATAATTTGGCATTTATTGGGCAGCTTATATGGGCTAGTCATCATCTTGGCAGAGATATTAGTTTATTATGGGATAATAAAAAACAATTATAATGGCAAACACTTAACATTTTTGTGTGCAGTTGGTGTTCTAAATGCTTCACAACAGCCATATGAAATAGGTATTATTATTACTCCTATTTTCCTGATGTGGGGAAACTAAGGCCCAGAAAGGTTAAATACTTGTTCGGGCTCATAAAACTAGAATGTGGAGGAACTGGGATTTGATGCAGGGTGTCCAGCTCCAAAATCTTGGTTTTGTCCTACACTATCCCACTTCTGTAGGTTACTATGGAATGAATGGAATATGAGTAAATGCTCTTAAGACGTAAAGGCTGTAGGAATATAGAGAAGAGTGTTTTTTGTTCAGTAGAGACCTTGTAAAGGAAGTGGTATTTGAGTTAGACCTCAAAGAATGGGAAGGATTTCAGCTGTGGAGAAATAATGATGATAGTGATGGAAAAAAATAAATATAATGATGGAAGTCTATGTCTACTAAGCACTTAACATGTACTAAGCACTGTTTTAACACTTAATCTTCATCAGTAGGGTGGTGCCTTTGAGTGTTTCCATTTTATGGGTAAGGAAACAGACACACAGACATATGCCTGTGTTTACACTGCTAGGAAGTGGAGGAGGTGGGGTTTGAGTCTGACACCAGACTGATGGGCAGTGGGGTAGGAGGGGCGTTCTATCCTAGGGGAGGAGAGTGATGATTTAGGCTCAGGTGGGATGGTATAAAGTGTATTTGGTGAATGTGGGGAATTAAAAACTGTATAATTTTGTTGCATATCCCCAGTCACCTTCGGGATGTGTTATAAGTCCAAATTCCTGGGCCTGTTATCAGCCGCTGTTGCTGTACAGAAGATCCACAGACCAGTATCTTGGAGAGCCACTGAGCCAGAGCACAGCATGCAGTGTGCCCAGGTAGAGGCCAGAATATAGAGGGCTTTGGTATCATTTTAAGCCTGTGATAGAATGGGCACGTCCATCTCTTTGCATCTGACGTGCAGAAGCTTTGCAGAGGGAACTGGGTCTGTGAACACCCTGGAGTGGTCAGACAGTTAAAAAGTCTGGTGACTGGATGGAGCTGACAAAGTGCAGAGAGGATGGTAGGGCCTGTGGGAGGGAGCCTCTTCCAAATCTTGAAAGGGAATCAAGTTCATGTTCAGCACGTGGAATGATAGCAGAGAGGCGGTTTTGGGTATTTGGCGTATCCATCCTTGCTTCCGCCACCCAGGAAGTGTGTATGTGTACTCCGAGGAAAGGAAAGGGCGTCATGTATAAACCATACAATCACACACACCACGAAACTAATAGAATGGGCCTCTCACCCACTTCTGTCCCCACCGTCCTCTCTTGTCTCTTAAACATGTCCCAAGCACTTTGCCAAGTTCTAGGATTCCAGGTATATGTATATATGAAGAAAGGAGGGACCCATTGTATTTTAAGAGGTTGAAAGGAAGCCTTCACAGAGGAGGAAATACTGGCCTGCCTATTCAAAATTTAAATTGTGCATAGGATTTTCCAAAATGTTCAGGATTTGCAGGCAGATGGAGCATATGCCAGAGGTATGGGGCTATTAAACAAGTTGTTGCCTCCGGCATGATAATTAACAATAATGAGCTAAAGTGAGCGGCGATGCTGGTAGACTGTTTGGCACGGTTGAAACTGAGACTGGAGCTAGTACACAGGAACACCTGCCTTGCAGTAAATAAGGGGAGGTATGCTATCTGGGACATAAGTGCTGTTTACATCAGTAGTAGCTGCTATTATTGTTATTATTGGACTGAGATGGACTGTGGTAGGACACGGTCACAAGCTTAGACTTTATCCTGTTGAGGATGCGGAGGGACGTGCTAAATATGGATTTTCAGTGGCTCACTGATACATGGAGACGGGGCTGAAGGATTTGTTTAGAGACTGTTATAATCCCAGGGAAGAGAGCTAACGAGCATCAGAACTATGGCAGGGGCAGGGAAGACCGAGGAGTGTATTAGTCAGTGTGAGCTGCTGAAACAAAATACCACACACTGTTTGACTTTGGAAAAAAAAAAAAATCTCCCCTCCTCCCCCCACAGTTCAGGAGATGGGGAAGTCCAAGATCAGGGTGTTAGCCAATTTGGCAATAGATATTTCCATTTGTGATATGCCAAAAAAAAAAAGTATTTATAAAATAGTTGTGTAGAGCAAGAGGGGTATATCTGAGCATTAGTTTTGTATACAGTGTTGAGGTTTAGCTTTCTACTTTTTTTGTCCTGACCGTTTGTCATTTTGAGTGTGACAGAGGGATACCTTCCTGTCCAAGTCATTTCCTGCCCTGCATCTTTTGTTCGTATTTTTATTTCTCTGCTTCTGCAGTGCTGAGTACTGTATGTGCTTTCCCTTTTTTCACATACCTGGTTGTCAGTGTTTGCTGATAGCTTTAAATAGTCGATGCAATATTTTTTGGGTGACTGGCAGAGAAGACATGCAGTGTCTGAGTTGTGCCTTTTGGAGAGTTATTTGTGATTTCCAGAGACATTGCATGAACACTTGTTCAGATCAGTTGACCTAGGTGGGGCGTGTCTCCTTGTGTTATTTCAGCGTATGTTGTGCATGTTCTGTACTTTTCTCTTTTTACTGAAGCAGAATATTCAGAAACATGAACATATCCTATATTTTCACAAGCTGAACACAGTCATATATGCACCTAGATGGATAGAGTTTTTAAAAAATTTAATGATGTTGTTTAGGGGAAAACTGAACCTACGTGAATCTGCTGCTTATAAAAGAAAATGTGACCTTTGAACTTTTCCCTTTTCCTTTCATACTTATTTCCTGTTATCGAATGAATTTAAGAATTAACTATTCAACTAGTCTTATTTTGTATATCAATATTGCACATAAAATGCTATTGCGCTTTTTTTTTTTTTTTTTAAGATTTTGAGAGAGAGACAGTGCAGAAGCATGGTGAGGGGGGAGCAGCAGCAGGAGAGGGAGAAGCAGACTTCCCGCTGAGCAGGGAGCCGGAGGCAGGACTCCATCCCAGGACCCTGAGATCCAGACCTGAGTCTAAGGCAGATGCTTAACCGACTGAGCCACCCAGGCACCCCAAATGCTACTGCATTTTTGAAATTAAAACTCTTGACCTGAGAAATATGTTTAACTGTGCTTTTTCAGAGAGTCTTGGAAGAACGTGTATGAAAGGGGAAAGTTGTTCACAGCTAGTTACTGTTAAGAGAAATTATCTAAAATTTGGAAATCAAAAGAATGTACAGCTTGTTCTTTCAATGCCCTGAGTGGGGGTGTTGTTTCACAGGGCCACCCTGTGGGTATTCTCATCTTGGGCTCTACTTTCTACTTACTGTTTACTTAGAGCCCTGAACAGGGAAGTTATCTGTTAGCTTATAGACTTTTGTCTGGTAGAGAGATAACCTCAAAGGTTATGGTTTTATTGCCCTGTAGGACATTAACCAGTTTTTTAAGTCTAACCTACCTATCTTAGTCTCACACTTAGAAAACAATCTTTTCTGCTGGCCTGTCTCAACCTGTTCCATAAATGCTCCTGGAACTAACCTTACCATCTTACTGGTTCCCTCATTAATTAATGGGTTGAATAAATTATTTGACACATGCTCATTTTATATTTGTGGGAAAGTTTTTTTTTTAACCTGTTCTGAAAATCATTATTGGAGACTACCATGGCATTTCTGTCCTGGAGTTTCACACTCTACCTAGGAATTGACTTCCTGGGGCATGCACATTGATGCCAAAGATTCTAAATTCTGAGTGAGCCGAAGTAATTATCCTCATTTCTGTTGTGTTTCTTCAGAGAACGTTTATAAGGTGGAACTAGGTTTTACTAACTAAAATGTCCTAATAAATTAATATTCTTTTTTTTTTTTTGCAGGCTTAAGCACATGAAATATTCACTGTGAAGAAAATAACATCTTGAGACATTTTTCTGTTGCAAGCAATAGAGGAAAAGCCCATACAGAAGTGCAATCTCCTGTGTGTGTACGTCATTGTACTGCTTTTGATCTATCAGCTTAGTAATGAAGCCACCATTATGTCCTCAGTCAGTGAAGTAAATGTTGATATCAGAGATTTCCTGATGAGCATTAATTTGGAGCAGTACCTCCTCCGCTTCCGCGAGTTTGGTTTGAACACTGTGAAAGACTGTGTGGCGGTAAATGATGGTGTGCTGCACAAAATCGGAATATCTCCTACAGGACACCGGAGGAGAATACTGAAGCAGTTACAGATAATCTTGTCAAAAATGCAAGATGTCCCAATATATGCAAATATCCATAAAACAAAGAAGGACGAGGACACTTCAGAGGATCGCCACGCTCCATCTTCTGGTCAGAATACCTCCGCAGAACGTTCCGATACGGGTGGTGTGCAGGCACCTAGCCCAACGCAGTGGGAGACTGTTACCAAAAATCTTGATCAAAATGACGTTAGTGTAGAAAATAGCCAGTCTCTTAAATCAGATGATAAGCTGTCTCTTCTTAAACACAACTTTCCCGCGCCAGAAGAACCACACCTGGATTTGAGTTCTTTCCAACATAGTTTATTTGGTAATGAAAATATTAAAACAGAATCTTTGATCTCAGAGAAAACTGCGGATTGCACATTTGAGGAACAACCAACAGAAAGATCTGATGTGATTTCAGAAAATGCGAGCAAGCTTCCTGACATAGATCCCGAATGCCTTTCTTCCCTTGGCTGTTCCGTATCAGAGGCAAATTCTGGAAATGCAACTAATGGTTTAACAGAAAGATCACCACCATCCCCGTTCTTTCAATTTCAGGGAGAGATGGTTGTAAATGATTTGTATGTTCCGTCATCTCCAGTCCTGGCACCTATGAGAAGCCGTAGCAAGTTGGTTTCAAGACCATCTCGGTCTTTTCTGCTAAGACATCGGCCTGTACCAGAGATTCCAGGGTCAACAAAAGGAATTTCGGGGAGGTAAGAATTTTTATGATGAGCTGTAAGTATTCAATTTGGGGGAATTTAGTTACTTTTAATACATATTTTTAGTGTTTGTGAATTTGACCTATATTAATTTACCTGCTCAACCAACCTTTATTTTCTTCTTTTAAAACTAGAAAATGCCATTTCTTTTATATATTATTTCCTAGAGTCTATTTCCAAATTATAACTGCCTGGGACTCTTCAGTTTTCTCCCCCCCTGTAATTGGGGGAAATTCCCTTCAGTTTTACTTGGCCGTTCTTTCCCATACCTTCCTTCACACCTGGTATTAAATTCTTCCAGGAGTGCAGTTCTCATACTGAAATTGCTCATTCTGTCTCCCCACTGAATTCTTTGTTCTTTGGCGGGGGCCACCTTTTTAATGTGTGTATCTCTCCTGCACGACACAATGCATTGGCGTGAATTAATCAGGACACATCTTAGGAGTGCTTGCTTGGTGCTGGTCACTGCACTAGGTGCAAAGGAGATAGGGAGCAAGAAAGGCACTTGAGGCCTAGTGTAGGAAACAGATATAAAAATGTGGTCACGGTACAGTGTGAAACCAGGTTCACTCACACCGGAATTCTAAGGAGGGCCCCTCCCTCCCCAGCACGCTAGGTTGGTAGTCCTTTGAGGTAACTGCCAGGTCTAAGAGCTGACTTAACAGCACAGAGAGCTTTCATTCCCTTTGTCAAAGTTACACCTAAAATAGTTGTGGTTTTCTCCAGGGTTGTGGGGGGGATGTTTTTTCACTAAAAGCTAACACTTGTCTCTCTGCTGGGAGTCATGAGGTTGACTGTTAACTGCTGTGGCAGTAAATGCAGTTACGGATTTCCTGCACAGGCTCGAGCCTGGCATTTCTGCAAGATCCTCCTTCCCTGTGTGCGTCCACACTGTCCCTACTGCTGGTACTTTTGCCCGTGGGCATCTGTGGTAATTACTGCGCAAGATCCCGGTTGTGTTTGCAGGAGAAAATGTGGTACTTTAGTATTTGCGAAAGAAAATGTGGCAATTGACAGGACTGTTAATTTAACAACCTCTCATTAAAACATAAACTCTTCGAAGGTGGAGAGCCTAGCTTATTTGTCTTTGTCTTGGCATCTCTAGTGCCAATAGCAAGGTCTAGTCTTTCCTTGGAAATCAGTAGTAAGAGTGTCGTTTATTAAACACCGTAGGTTTTCGTTTGCTTTATAATCTCCCATGCGTTATCCAGATCTCACAGTGGCCCTGTGATTCAGGTATTATTCATCCTTTTTTTTTTTTTTTAATTATGCGGTAACTGAGACTCGGTTCATTTTTCCAGGATCATATGAGTAGTAAACGGGGGTTTCATTCCAGTAGATCAGACTTCAAAACCCACTCACTTTCTTAACTGCTCATTTTGTAAATAATCTTAAAAATGTTGGTTGCATAGATGAGAATTAAAGCGTTAGTTACACATGTAGAAGATGACCAGTTTTGAACATAACATAATAAAAAATTATTTAAAAAAAAAGATGACCCATTTTGTATGACACTTTAGTTTTTTGCTAATTTTAAACAAAAGGAAGTAACTGAGAAGGGTTTGCTATGAGTACACACATTAAAAGTGTATCTTTGCCAGAACAGAATCCTTTTGGGAGTTGTAAGGGTAAATTCAGATAAGAAACATTTGGCTTAAGTTTTAAACAAGATGTGCTATTTTCATACCTTTTTGAGAATGTATTGATGTTTATTCAGTTGTAAGTGTAAGCTGTGTATCATATGAAAGGCTTGTCATTCATATTATTTGTATGAGTCTTTGAGAATGAGAATTGAAATAATGTTAAAATTATTTGTAAATAACTTAGTACTAGTTGCTTCATGTTCATAGCCCTGACAGGTTACCCCTTGTAACCTTTTTCTCTGATTATAGTAGTAAATGGTATGTATGTATCTATGGTGCTCATATCATAAAATAAGAAAGTAAACTAAATTATTTTCAGAGTTCATTGTGTTTTTCCTTGTGGTCCTGGCCTGAATTGCAAATAGTAATTTTGCAAGATTTTAAAAATGTTATAATATGACTTTAAAACTGTGGATTATATAACCTGGGATTGTCTGTAATCAGAGAACATTTAAATGATATTTTAGTACATTTTTTGACATACCAAATAAAAATATTTTTTTGTCGCCAATGCTTTTAACATAATTCCTTTACTAGTTAAACATTGCATGTATCTGTTAAAAGGTAGAGATGTTTGATGTGTTATCCTGGTGTGAGGCCCTTTGTTTCTCTCTCCCTGGACGTGTGACTCCTGGTCAAATGGATTATCTTTGTCCTTACCTTGAGTTTTTCTGAATTCCTGCCTGCTCCTGGTCTTGGGAAGGCTGGGTGGGGCTGGGGTATGGACAGTGAACCTTAAGATCTCTTTTTAGTCTTGAAGAGCCAGCTCTTCCCTATCATCTCCCATGGAGGCCTCCAAGCAGAAAGGAAGTTCCACCATCTTGCCCTTTCCCTGGGAGCCATAGGTATGACCTATGGTCCTTCCTGGAGGATCCTCGTCAGTCCTCAAGCAGGAAAGAGCAAGTATCTTTCAGCCACTGAAGAAGTACCTTTCTTATCCTCCTTCCCAGTTTCAAGATTTTCACACATCTTTCATGCAACTATTTTATCCTTGGCATAAGTCATAAAGCCCTCCCTTAGGTATTGTGCCTCTGAATGTTTTGAAGGAAGGGAAAGTCAGCAGAGGTGGGGGGGGAGGAGGATGATGTGCAGGGCTGCACTGTGATTAGAGGACATCCACTACAATTTAAGACTGAGGTACTGTATTAACTGAGGGCCTCTAAAAGTTTGAAATCTAAACCTGAAGTCTCCAGGCGTCTTTGAACTTTTTATTAAAAATAGCAATCTTAGATATTTTTCTCTAGATATACATATACATGATATGGACATTAGAAATGGGTAACACTATATTAGACGTTAGTGTTGAAATATATATGAGCAGAAAATGTACAAAAAGTAATAAGCAATTGTTGGGTGCATCGAATAGGAAAAATACAGAAACTCATCCTATCTTTCTCATGTTCAAGAAAAACTGCACATTTCATGTTATAGCGGAAAAATGCTTAGCAATCCAAAATTCCTTATTTTATTTTAAAATGCCTTCTTATAAATTCTTTGAAAAAATAGGCTGATTATTTTGATATTTGCAAAGTTTTGACTTCATCTAAATAACAAATCAAAATTTAATTCATAGGTTGGTTTATTCTTAGAGGAGGATATGTCTGCTCCATACTTTTTATAAGTAAAAACACATTAGGTTTATACTTTATTTTTCATAATTAAAAAACACTTCGGAAAAAAATGTAGAAAATTTTTAAGTTTTTGCTTAAATTCCAGTTAACAGATGGTGAATTATTAGTTTCAGGTGTAGCATACAGTGATTCAGCACTTAAATGACACCTGTGCTCATCACAGCAGGTGCCCTTCTTAATCCCCATCACCTGTTCAACCCATCCCTCCACCCACCTCCCCTCTGGTTACCATCAGTTTGTTCTCTGTAATTAAGAGTCTTTTTCTTGGTTTCCTCTCTTTCTTTATTCCCCTCGCTCCTTAGTTTTGTTTCTTAAATTCCACATATGAATGAAATCATATGATTGTCTTCCTCTAACTGACTAGTTTAGCATAATACTCTCTAGTTCCATCATAGTGTCCTTGGAGATGGCAAGATTCGTTCTTTTTTATAGTTCAGTAATATTCCATTGTGTGTGGAACAAACACACCACTTCTTCTTTATCCATTTATCGGTCACAGGACACTTGGGCTCTTTCCATAATTTGGCTATTGTTGATAATGCTATAAATATCAGGGTGCGCGTATCCCTTCCAATCAGTAGTTTTGTATCTTTTGGGTAAATACCTAGTAGTGCAGTTACTGGGTCATAGAATAGTTCTATTTTTAACTTTCTGAGGAAACTCTATACTGTTTTCCAGAGTGGCTGCACCAGCTTGCATTCCCACCAATAGTGCAAGAGGTTCCCCTTTCTCCGCATCCTTGCCAACACTTATCTGTTCTTGTGTTGCCGATTTTAGCCATTCTGACAGATGTGAGGTGTTATCTCATTGTAGTTTTGATTTGTATTTCCCTGATGAGTGATGTTGAGCATTTTTTCATGTGTCTGTTGGCCATCTGTATGTCTTCTTTGGAAAAATGTTAATTCATCACTTTTGCCCACGAAGAAATATATTTTGAGCTGCAACTTTTGCTAGTTGGTTAAAAAAAAAAGTTTGAGAATAATGATGTAGATTTTTCTGTTGCAGTTCTTCTGTAATTATCATTGTTCTTATCCTCAGGACATTTTTGGAACTTGTTGGATTGAGACTTAATTATCTGTGCATTGTAAATTTCACATTCTCGGTCTGTGCTGTAGTTATTACACGCATGTTTTCTGTAATCAGATTTGTGTGTTTTAGTTAGATATAATGTAACCTCAAGGCAGTTTTAAACTGATGCCTAATAATTGTGGTTTTCTTGTGAATTCAGTTCTGTAATGACCTGTAGTTAGTCTGTTGTAGTTAGTCTGTTATAAATTGCATTTTTAAAAAACATTCTGTGAAATGGTGGTCCATTTATGGTATGTAATTATTTTTTGGTGTGGCTGCCTTCTCTGAGTAACAGGTAAGTATAGATTCTAAATGGAGATCTAATTAACCCCTATAGCACTGCTTTTCTTGGTAATTTTAGTGATTAAAGCATATATGAAAAAATAACATCTGTAGGCATGCTGAAGATCCACTTTAATAATGAGAGGTTTTGTGTTTTTTTTTTGCAACTTGGTGTTTAATATTATTTTTGAGATTTGTCCACATTGATGCACATATTTTATGCAATAACTGCTAGATAGTATTTTATTAAAAAAAAAAACCACCGTTTATTCCCTTATTAGGTTGTTGACATGTTTTCTCTATCACAAATGAAAAATGTGAATACTTTTAAGGACTTTAAGAAACAAATGTGCACATAAAGTTTACCGGGAGGACCATTTTTTTTCCTCTAATAAAAATAATAATTGGTTCATTCTTGCTGAGTGTTTATATTGTGAAGGGCACCCTTCAAATGCTTTGAAAGCATTTTCTCATGAATTCTCATAATATTCCTAGGAAGCAGGCCCTGTTTTTATTCCCCTTCAATAAATGAGGAAACCAGGCTCAGAACTGTTAGGTAACTTGACCAAAGTCACAAAAGCATAATTAACACCACTAATAGATACACTTGAAATTATTCTAATTCCTTCTTAAATTTGTTCTCAGTATATGTAAAATATGTTAACTTTTCATTAATTTTATAAAATATTTTATTTATATATTAAGTAAATATATAATTTTCTTTGTTGGTTTTAATATTCTATTTAAGACACATTTGTGTGCTCAAAGGTTGCAAAGATTTTCTTGTATTTCCAGAAGTTTTAGAGCATTAGCATTGACCTGTAGGTCTAAACTCCATTTCAAGTGGATTTTTGTTTATGGTAAGAAGTAATGGTTGGTATTTACTCCTTTTTTCTACTGAGATAACCAGTTGTTCTTGCAACACTTGTTGAAAAGACTATCCTTTCCCCCATTGAATTGCCTTGACATCTTGTTCAAAAACTGGTAGACCACAGATGTGTGGGAATTATGTGGTATTTTTATTCTGTTCCATTAATTTATATGCTTATCCTTTCACCAGTAACACACTGGTTTGATTGCTATAGGTTTAGACTAATATTGAGACTGTATACATCTTCCAATTTGTTCTTTTAAATATTTAGTTTGACATTCCATGTTATTTATATGTGCATGTAAATTTTAGAGTTCCCTTGTCAATTTCTATATAAGAGCTCACTGGAATTTTGTTTGAGATTATGTTGACTGTGTAGATCGATATTTGGAGAATTGATAACAATATTGAGTCTTCCATTAATGTGGTATATCTATTTATTTTGGTCTTTAATTTTTCAATGTTATATGGTTTTCATTGTGCAGATCATGTTTTGATATTTTTACCCCTTAGTATTTCGTGTTATGGGTGTTATTATAAAAGTTGTATTTCAAACTACTTTTCTAGTTGCTCAATGCTATTATTTAGAAATATTGTTGAATTTGTTAACATTTTCCCCGTATTGTTGGACCTTGCCAGACTTACTTGTTAATTTGGGAATCTTTTGGTAGGTTCCCTAGGATTTTCTACTTAGTAGATACCTTCTGCTTATAAGAGATCTTCCTTTCCAATGTTCATGACTTCTCTTTCTTTCACTTACATTGCACTGGCGGGACCTCTGAAATAATGTGAATGTAAGTGGTGAGAGCAGACCTCTTTTTCATTCTCTTAATCTTAAGAAAAATCATTCAGCCTTTAACATGAATTGTGGTGTAGGTTTTCCATAAATGCCCTTTATTAGGTTGAGGAAGTTTTCTTCTATTCCTAGTTTACCGAGAGTCTTTGTCGTAAATGGATGTTGAATTTTGTCAATTGGTTTTTCTGGACCTACTGTTATGAGAATGTGATTTTTCTCTTTTATTTTCTTAATTTGGTGAATTACATTGATTTTTTTCCATGTTAAACCAACTTTGCTCTCCTGGGCTAAATCTCATCTGGTTATAATATATTATTTGTATAGGTTGTTAGATCATTTGTATAGGTTGTTAATGAGTTTTGCATCTGAGTTCATGAGGGATATTTCTCTAACAGTTATCTGTAGTTTTGTTTTTGACTGACTTTGTATCTGTAGTACTGACCTTATAGAATGAAGTGGGAAATGGTCTCTCCTTCCCTATTTTCTGAAAATGTTCACATAGAATTGGCATTATTTCTTCCTGAAATGTTTGGTGGAATTCACCAGTGAAATGTCTCGGCCTAGAGTTTTTTGTGGGCAGGTGACTAGTTACTGGTGACTAGTTAAATTCAGTTTCTCTAATACACACTGGGATATTAAGTTTTTTGTATTCTTTATTATATGTGATAATTTATATCTCAGAGAGTTTTTCCATTTCATGTAAGTTGATGAATTTGTTGCCATAAAGTTTTTTTCTTAATAATCTGTAAGTATCCCTTTAATGTTTGTCGCATTTGTAATGATGTCCTCTTTCATTCTTGATACTGGTAGTTTCTGTCTTGCTTTTATTTTCCTTCCCTGAGGTTTATCAGTTTTGTCTATCTTTTTGAAAAACCAGCTTTGGGGGTGGCTCAGTTGGTTAAGTGTCTGCCTTTGGCTCAGGTCATGATCCCAGGGTCCAGGGATTGAGTCCTGCATAAGGCTCACTGCTCAGCAGAGAGCCTGCTTCTCCCTCTCCCTCTGCCTGCCACTCCCTCCGCTTGTGCTCTCTGTCAAATAAATAAATAAAAATCTTAAAAAAACCCCACAAAAAACAGCTTTAGTTACAATGATTTTAAAATTTTGTCTATATTTTATTTCACTGGTTTCTATTCTTTTTTTATATCCTTGCTTGTAGTTATTTGTCTAGATATATATTTAAGAGACATTAAGGGACACTCTCCTGATCCTTGCATTTAGATGGAAAAATAGAACTCTTTTGCATAGTCGTGGGTATTCATTGCAGCTGTTTCCACAGTGTTTTCTTTCCTCTGTCATTATTATTATGTTGTATTCTAATTAATTTACCTGAATTCTTTCTCTCCCAAGGCAGCAATTTTTTTGAGAAAAGGTCTTGTGTATTTTCATACTATACTCATAGAGCCAACAAAATTTTGACTCAGTATTGTAAAGCTAATGACAGAAAAACTACATAAATACTGAAATCTAGTTAGAAAATTAGTTTCTCACAAGGGTATGGCTAGCAATTTTGAAATTCCAGTGTGCATACTAGCATTGGGCAACTCCATTTACTTTGTGAATTATAAATGTGAGAGGTAAATGCTTGTAAAATCCAGTGAGGTCTCTTTAAGGCTACTTAGGAAAAACATTTATGGAATTTAGCCATTCTGTTTAATTAAAATGAAATTATTTTTGAATAGTAGTTTTTTCTACCCAGAAGAATGTATGTCTCTATAATTAATCCTTTACTGAAGATAGTAACTTAACCTATTTTTGCTTATCTGTTTTAATTTATCTGTTTTCCCCCTTTGCTTTAAGCTATTTCCGTGAGAGAAGAAATGTTGCTACCTCAACTGGAAAGTCTGTGACACAGGAAAGTGAGTCTCCGCCTTTAAAGTCTTTGTAAATTAGCACTCATATGTCAGCCCTAAATGTGTCAAAATTGTGATAAAAAGCAGCCCACCTGAGGAATAGGGAATAATGGGAATAACTGTCTGCTAGGGTTCATAATACCTCAGATGCTTTTAAAGTTGAGCGAATAAAAGACAGTAATATGTACTCAGACTCCTGAAAACCTGCACATACTAATGTAAAAAGATATTTTTGCACAAGGCTTCATTTATCATTAGCCACAGTCGAAGGCATTTAACTAAATTAAGTGGTTTCTGACAGTCTGAGCTACAGGACATAGATTTATGGAAAGTAATTTTGCCATGGTAACTGGAAAGGGCTGACATTACTTTGGTAAATTGATCCTTGACAGAAGCTTTTCTTTCTTTTTGAAAATTCTGCTTATGTAGTTCAGGAACATTCTTCTTAACAATGAGATGGCAAACACTTGGTTACTGACCCTTTAAAAAAATTTTTCCGTAACAAAATGCAAGTGTTGAGAATTCTTTCTTGTAGCTCTGTGTAATTCAGGGACAGTGGAAATTCTCTTGAAATAACTTATTTACAAGTGTGTTAGTGGCTGTGATATTAGATTATATTAAGTGGATTCTGGTATTTTGACATATTATCTAGCTGTTATGTGAGTGAACTTTTAATAATTCAGTTATTGAAAATTATAGATCTAATACTAATTTTCTGCCATTAATACTATTCTCTTATTTAGGAATTAAAGTGAGAAATGGCATCATGACTATTTGCATCATATGTGGGAAATGTGCTTAGTTATATTAATGTGGATCTTAGAGGTTGGCAAGGACGTATATGACACATGACACTTTAGGAAACAGTGATGTGTCTTGGTTGTGAAGTGAGAGGCATATGCAGCGAGTTCTACATCAAGAAGACCATGGGAGGAGTTGATTTGGGGGTGAAAATTATAAACATAATTTTGGACTCTCAGAGAATAAAGCTTAAGTTGTGATATTGCTATAAAATAATTAAATACTTGCTTTTTTAAAAAGTAGTATTTCACATTATTCACATCTTTTCGTTCTCATCCTGTCATTTCCCCAAAAGATTCAAATGAGGAAAATTCATCTTCCATTTTTCCTTATGGAGAGACCTTTCTCCTCCAGAGACTAGAAAATTCTAAGGTTAGTCCCATACATTTTCATTTTTTCCCATATTCAAGTCTTTGCTCTTCTGTCTGTATTTGCCTCTTCATTTTCCTTGGAAGTGTTTGAAGACTGAGTTATATTGAAGAAAGACATTTCCAGTCAGTAAAATTCTGTTCAGTAAAATCATGGTAAATGTATAGCTTTAAATATATCTCACAAACCATGTTCAATTTCAGGAATATGGGAGGGTGGGTTTTCAGAATTTTCCAATTTTCAGAATTTTCCAAAAGACAAGTTATTTTAAAGACAAACCCCCAGAGAAAGCAAAAGCAAACAAACAAAAATCCCCTTGATTTTTGCTTTGTCTTGTACCCAAATACCTACTTCTGACTATTTATACATCTTAATTATTCTGTTTATCACTTAGCCTTTCCTCTTGTGCTCTTATGTATTTTATTTCTTGGTTACAATAAAAGAGAAGTTGGAAGACAAAAGTGGCAAAGTAAGAGTAAATAAATTTTGTTCTTGGTTGGTATCTTCTGTTTTTCTTGGTTGAAATGATGAATTATTAATGATTTAAATATAATATTGAAAAAGGCATCAAAAGACTTCTTTTAATACAGTCTCCCAAATTAAGTTGCTTTTATTGAAAATTGATCTAAGTGGTTAGACATTTGTGTAAAAAAACTAAACTCAGATATTGTGGATATTTGTAGAATATTGCTATCCTAAAAAAAGTATATGTATGTCCTAATATATATATATATATTTTTTAACAGAAGAGGTCTATAAAGAATGAATTTTGGGCCCATGAAGAAACACTCAAAGGGGAAACAACTACTGAAAGAAACTCTTTTCTCATCAAATCAAGGTATGAGGTCATGATTGATGATGATTCATTCTTTTGAATAAAATGCTGTACAGTGTTGACTTCTTGCTCATCCTGTGTTTCTAAGACAATCGTTTACATTGGTAAGTTCAAATCTTTGTAGGTGTTTTAGTAATGGCACTTATTTTAATAATTGAATTTAGACTCTGTAAATTTTGGTAGTGATATTCTGCAGCAGTTTGTCTTCCTAATTGAAACCGCTCTTTCTGTCCCAAAGAGGCAGATATGCGGTACCCCCAGCTGCACATTAAAGAGGAGAAGTTATGTTAATATGACGGAGAAGGGGGCAATGCAAAAAATACTACTGAGGTACAGCATTTTTAGAAATGTACTATATCATTTTTATTGGAAGTGTAGCATTGACAAGTGGTTTGATGATGACCCAGTTATTTGGATCACATGTGAATTCAAACGGTTTGTGAGGGACCGCTTGAAGTTTTAGTTTTCTCAGCTTTATTAGGACTTGATGTACTACATCATTAGCTAATATTAATTTTATTTTTGATTTTTATCCTTCCCTTTCCAAGGCTGACACTGTTGTGTTTTTTTTTTTTTTTTTTTTTTTTTTTTTTTTTTTTTTAAGAGCGGGCGAAGGGCGGGGTGGAGAGAGAGAGAGGGAGAGAAGCTTAAGCAGGCTCCGCGCCCAGCACAGAGCCCGATGTGGGGCTTCAGTCTCATGACCCTGAGATCGTGACCTGAGCTGAAATCAAGAGTTGGACACTTAATCAACTGAGTCACCCAGGCGCCCCCATTGTGGGTTTTCTTAAGTTGAAACTAAATAATTGAGGACCTTCAGTTAGCATTTGATATGAGTGTATTATAATGCAAAATGTGGAAGGGGCCAAGTAAAATCATTCTTTTAAGGAAGTAATAGTTTTTAGAACACTATATCCAGAAGGATGTAATTCGAGCCCTATGCGTATCTGTTTCATCGATTAGCAAAAACTTCTTTGTAATGAGTTTTATTATACATAAATGACTGATTGAATTTATTCTGGCATTCCTAAGTCTATAGCAATATGCTTAGATATTAGGAATATCTTCTGGTGAATATTATAGGTTACACAGCTTTTACCTTCTGATTGTACCCTGACTCTTTCTTATTTTCTGGCTAACAGTGTGGTGCAGTCTTTCCTCATTAGTGTTGCAAAATAATACAAAAGCTTCCACCAGTTGGCCCTGTTTTCTTACATTATGATGGAACGTAGGATTCTTGGGATCGAATAGTAGAGAGCCAGAGAAGGGCAAAAAGTTTGGAAGTAAGATCTCCAAATAGATGAGGTAATGGTTCACAATATTGCCCTGGGGCTAGAGGTTGGGCTGGCTGCATAATGGTATTGGTGAAGATATGAAATCATGATGCAGAGAATATGGTCAATCTCTACCCTTACTACCAGTCTGCACCCAACCCCCAGGAATAAATAGATTAATGACACATTAAAAAAAAAAATGGTACTACTTCTAGCGGTGTTCAGATATGTCTTAGAAATAAGATATTTCTATTTAATTTTTCTGGAAGAATTTTAAAAATTATCAGATGGATTAACTGAACTCCCAAGAGTTTTCTGACCTTAAATTTCTGTGATTTCGGGGCACCTGGGTGGCTTATTCAGTTAAATGTCAGTCTCATGGTTTTGGCTCAACTCATGATCTCAAGGTTCTGGGATTGAGTCCCACCTGGGGCCCTATGCTCAGCATAGAGTCTGCTTCTCTCTCTTTCCGACTCTCTCCCTCCCTCTCCCCCGCTCATGTGTGTGCATGCACACATATGTGTGTTTTTTCTCACTAAAAATAAATCGTAGAAAAATTTTCTGTGCTTTGTTGTTTATAAATTTATAAAGTAACTCGTGGCTTAAATGACCCGTGGCACTTTGAAATGTTAACACCATTTATTTCCCTTTAGCATATATGATAACAGGAAGGAGAATATAAGTGAAGACAAAGTGGAAGATATTTGGATACCTCGAGAGGACAAAAATAATTTTCCAATAGACTCTGCTTCAGAATCAGAATATTCAACAGTAGAAGAATGCTTTCAGAGTTTAAGAAGAAAAAACTCAAAGGCATCTAAATCTAGGACTCAGAAAGCATTGACTCTGGACCCCGTCAATAGGCACAGTTACCCATTAAGCTCAACAAGTGGAAATGCTGAGTCCTCGATCGTTTCCTCAAATGCAATATCTCCCTATGCCTGTTTTTATGGACCCTCTACAAGGAAGGTTAAATCAGGATGGCTAGACAAACTGTCTCCTCAAGGGTATGTAGTTATTCATTTTTTCCCCCTAAGTAGCATATTTTTAACATTTCAAGTTTATCCATTTCTAAACCTGCTAGGGTGCTGCTGCTCCTCAGCCCTCCCCCTCCCGCACCCCCCCAGGTACAGTTTTTACGGACTTTCAGTGTGCTTTTGCAAATGTTGTTCTTTAGACATAGGAGGAACGTGTGCAAGGTGCAATGTATTATGTGGAATGCTGGGATAAAGTTCTGAATAGCAAATTAAAACTGAAAGTTGCAATTTCACATCTAGATCCTTAACGTTAGTTTCTAACTTTACACTGAAATGCACTGTGTCCCCGTTTGTAGCAAAGAAAAACAACACAGATTGAGTTGGTATTATGAGGCCCACGCTGTTTGGCTTTTGCTCATATTATAACAGTGTTCTGTTTGGGAATACAAGTCTTAATTGTAGTTAGGGAAAGTACATCATTGTTAGATTTCAGGCTTCACTATTATTGATATATTGTTTTGATTTTGTATGTTGCACAGAAGGTCAGAGGCCCTTGAATATTATACTTTTAGAACAGATTTATCATTTAAGATGTTTACAAAGAAACTTCTGTCCCTTAAGGGTTTTACAGTACTGAGAAATATTTGGGGGAGGGATCGTGTTTAATTAGAATTGTTTTCTGGCATCCTGATTTTTGAATGTCCTTTTGAAATATTTACTTGCAATATTCCTCATGAATTACTAAGTTATTTTGGGATTAAATCTCTTGTGTTTAAGTGGTTAATGTGGTGAGTCCCTGCAAGGTGCTGGTTTTCTTTTTTGCCCCCCAAATGTGCATCATTTCTAGAAAGCCTTTGTTGGACCTAAAATAAATTTTATTAGCAGAAAATTACCAGAAGAAGCAGTAGTTAACTAGTGGGCAGCAGACATGTTTCTGAAGAAAGTGAAAAAAATCCCAGTACTTTTATGGTTAATAATTATTTGGTTAATACTTTATACCATTGCATTCTTTTAGCAAGTTAGATGTTGAATAAACTGAAAACTTCTTAGTACCAGTTATCTTGTCTCCTTTCTGGTTATATTAGTCAACTATGCCTACTTTTCATCAGTCATAAGTATTATTGGTAATTACGTAGTCTAATAGCAAAGGTATGGGTAAGCACTCAAATGTATACACAGGTGGTGTGAAACAGCAGGGTTGAGTATTCTCACATCTTTCATTTCTGTAAAATTGAAGTGTTTAGGGAGATCCTAGTGGTCTCTCTGCTTATCACCGGAAGATTTAGCAGACTCTGGATACAGAGCCCCCAGCAGCTGTGGTTTCCTGCGTGATCTCTGGCGTACCTCGCTCTCTGCAGGGTTGATATGTTTACGCTCCAGGCACACTGAAAAAGCTTCACCATCATTGGCTACCTTTGGGATATTTAGAACATTTTTCCTCTCTATGTATCAGAACTCTGACTTTCCATCCTTTCTGTTCTGAATCTGCCTAAGGTTAGATGCTGTAAGCTGTCTAGATTTATGTTTTTCCATTTTAGGGGAAATAATTGAGTTTTCCGGCTTAACAGTTTTTCTCTTGGATACCAGGATGAATGAAGATCGTGAAATTAAAGGAACTTGTTGTAACACCAAGAGATTAAACTCTTCTACATGATTTTATTGCTATGACTTGGAAAGAAGTATGTGTTCCTGGCCAGGAAGCATGTAATATTTATTAGAAGGAGAATCTGAATTTCTCCTTTTCCTGATTGGACTCTGTATGCTATTGTAAGGGTGTTTAAGAAGCTCATTAATTAGACAAAGTGATGCTTGCCCACTCCCTACACAGAGGTTCCTGAGCTTTATTGAACTCATGGTCACATGTCCGTCTGGTGCAGGTAGCACTGCTGTAGATGGCATTCTGAATACCAGAGAGAACGTATCAGCAAAATTTTCTCTAAAGGATCAGATAAAAAATATTTTAATTGGTATACATCCTCTGTGAGATATCTACGGGAAATCAACAACTCAGCAGTTACAGCCTGAAAGCTGCCACAGAGAATATGTGAACCAATGAATGAGGCTGTGTTTCAATAAGACTTCATTTATAAACACATAATGGGCCAGATTTGGCCTGTGGGCCATAGACGCATGAAACAGACTAGAGAATTGGCTAGGACCTTCTTCCAGCTTCTTCTATCTCCCCTGGGCCCCAAGTAGAAAATTATAACTGGATTGATCACAAAATAGGGAAACTGCTTTCCATTGTTCTAATAAATATACGAGTCATAAGAAGCTGGAGCCCTCTTTGAGGACCTTTGCATTTGATGTTCTTTGTACCTGGAAAGCTCTTCCATGCACATGACTTGGAACCTTCCTCCCCCAAGTTCTTCCAATAATGTCTCCTTTGCATTAAGGTCCTGAACACTAAAGTTAAAATATCACTACCTCTCTCCCCCACTACCCTAACACTCCCTTAATTACTTTATTTTTCTCTGTGGGGCTCATATGTTAGATGATTTATTTTATGTACACTCTGTGGGGGATAGTCATCTGTGTTGGTTTTTGTTTACTCTGATATCCTCAGCAGCTACAATGTAGCCTGGCATGTGGCAGATGCTCTTAATATTTGTTGTTGAATGAAATCGGTAAGAAACAAGCATTAGATATATTTTTTCTTTAAATTTTTTAAAAAACAGGCAGTTTTTTATGTGTAGGGATTTTGTAATAAAAACTGAACCCTAAACACTATATTGGTTGAAAATCTGCAGGTGCATTGATATCGCTGGTGTATATTAACAGTGCAGTGGACTCTCAGTTCTTTTTACGATTATTTCCCTCTTAAAGACACATGTTTTTTCAAAACACAGTTTAAAAACAAAGAGCCACACTCCGTTATCATTCTCCAAATAGTGTTTGAAACCATCCTTAGTCATGAGGGACATTAAACAAAATAATCAAATTTATAATCTGGATTTATTTCACATGTCTATCTATTTGCTTTTGCAATGGAGATGCCAGTCCTGAATCAATGCACACTATGTGAAACTGCCTAATGTTAAGTAAGAGAGTAATTGTAACATCATGCAACTAAAGAAATACTAAAACACATATTGTTGGGCTTCAAGTATGAACATTCACTTAGCTACTTGATCTAATTGTAATATAGACTGATACTATCAATTTCAAAAATTGTATGGAAGAAATTTAATAAAATGTAGACCTTGTGTCCGTGATAAAATGTAGACCTTGTGTCCGTGATTAGTGTTTCAAACAGGTCAAGCAGATGTAAAACTTAATAAATGGTACTTGTTTAAAAAAAACAAAACAAAAACCAACTCACTGGGTTTTGAGGATAAAAAAGCAAGTCTTTCTCCTTCCCTTTTCCTAACTGTAACTGATAATCTGAAAGTCTTCACCCAATCTGACTGGATACAAATATGAAAGACTGGGTAGAACTTATTCCAGCATTTCCCCAATATGTAACGCAGAGGAAGCATCCTGCAAGTTGCTGTGACGAGAGGTGAATGTGGCGAATGTGCCCTGTCCCTTCTAGGAGGTGCACGTGGTGAAATACGCAAGCATATCTGCAACAAAGGAATGTTTTTGACATTTTAACTTGCTGTTTTCTAAAGATATTTGTGTGCTCAGTATAATGCACCACCATTTTTATAAAAATGGTGATGTATCTCAAAGAATGTGTGTTTTACTTGAGAATATGCTTTATGACTTTATTTCTTAGCGGAATTCCTCTTTAACAAATTATCAACTTTTTCACCATCGGTGGCATTACGTGGTAATCTGAGCCTAGGACAGCGGAAGCTGAACATGGGAGGCTAATTGGATATAGAATATGCTTAAGAATTGGTGGAGTAATACAAATATGTGCGCGGTGTATGTGTTCCTTGTCTTTTTTGGGTCTTCCATTTAGGGCAGAAAAAAGGAAGCAAATAAAAATAAAACCAAAATACTGTATCTAATACTTGGTGCAGAAAAGTCCTCAAGAGTACAGAATTGTGGAGTTTCAGAGGGGTTGAGAAAACATTTCTTCAAAGATCATCTAGGGAGAGCAATTAGCAGTTCAGTTGGCCTTTGGAAAATGGATAAGATTTTAACTAGCATTTTTAGAAGAAAGACTGCTGGCTAGAGGGAGTGAAAGGGGACTGACGTCGCTGGTATCTGGAGGTACTGGAGTCTGAGATGGAGAGCAGGGGTTGGTCGGGTTATTTTATTGGAGGTGCAAGATTGGGCTCTAGAACCGGAGGAAGAAACTGCCACTGGATTGCATGTTCAGGTTGAACAGAGAACTAAGGAAAATGAAAAAGTCAGTGGTCCAATACCAAGAAAAGATCAAACCCCGGACAGGAGTTAGGCATCCGATCGCCCAGAAGCCAGTAGTCCGTGAGCTGCTGGGAGATCAGAGCTGATACCGTTGGTGCTTCTGTCAGTGACGGGATCTCCCAGCTTGTGCCCCGCGCTCCAGTCTCTAAGCCTGCTTTCGTGGAGCGATTCCTCACCCCGTTACCCAAGTGTGGGAGCGCCTCAAGGTTCCCGGGAGTGCTGACCTCTGGTTGGCCTTTCCGTGAAAAGCAAATGTAGTGGAAAGTTGACAAGTCTCTCTATCTGACCGGGATGTTACGTACCAATCACCATGTTGAACTTCAAGTTGAATCTTGAATCTTTGATAAAAAGAATCTAGTTGGCCGTTTCTCAAATCACACATCCTTTGTAAAGACTATGCCAAGCAAATAAAAAGCTTCAATATTTTATGTGTAGTTTAAGGAAACAGTTTCTAAGTTTTAGTGTTTATCAAATAACACGACTAATTTCTTTGAGTATGTTTCCTGGCAGAGAAATGAATGTGAAGGTGTTGGAATCAGGCAAACTGAAATTAGAGTTGTAAACCATATGTTGGTCGTTTGCTGTGTGACTCGGTGTCCCAGAACCTTCATTCCCCACATAGAAGTATAGGATCAAGACTTCTTTGGGATTGGTTGGAAAAGTAGGTAACATTGGGCCTGACACTTAATTGGGGCTCAGTCAACTGTAGTTTTCCTTTTTCTCCAGCAGAGCACCACTTTATTTCAGGTGACTTTTGATCATGTTGAGTTCTAGTCAGTTCTTACCTTGGAAAATATAAAGTAAAGAAAGCATGTGTTCACATTAAACTTTTAAAATTAAGGTTTTGGTGATTATAAAAGCATGTGGTTTAAAGTGTCAGAAAGTTGTACATGGTTTGTTAAAAAAAAAACAAAACCACATAGCAACTTTCCTCGCCTCCCACTTCATCACAAGAGATAGCTTTCAATTCTTTTAGTAGTTTCTTTGGTTTTTACTTTGTATATCTTATTATTTTTTAAATGTATTTTTAACGTTTTTTTTTAAATTAGGCTCCATGTCCAGTGTGGGGCTTGAACTCAAGAGCAAGAGTCACATGCTCTACAGACTGAGCCAGCCAGACACCCCATCTTAGTAATATTTTTATACTATTTTTCCCCCCTCACTTTTCAGTGTTAGGGATTATCTATTGAGGTACTATCATGGAATATAATATTTATTCATTTTTATCACTGTCCCCCACCCTCCTCCTGGCATAGACACGGTTCCTATTTCTCATCCTTTTCATATAGTTGTATAAAATAGTAGTTAGATTCTATCTGTATTGAATTTTATAGCCTGATGACTGTAAATGCCCCTCATATATGAGCTCTCTAACATAGGATTAATTTTTCTTTCATTTGTGCTCTTGACTTTTTCTTGAGATTTAGAATTTTTTATTTTTTTATTTGCTTGTTTTTTTATGTACTTATCATTCATTCATCCCAAAATTATTCCTAAGGACTATAAGTCTGTGAAGCAGCCAAGATACTTATCAATTTCATCATCGCACAGCCTCCTAAGGAAACCAGTTTGGACTGGTGCTTCTCCAGGCCTCCTGCAACAATGAACCAGTTGGCTTTCTGTGATCCCTTTCCTGATTGTTCTGGGGATTCTCTATGCCGAGTATTTTTGCCTTTCCTCAATCTCGTGTCATTGTCCACCAACACACCCACCCATGCTTCCTGGAGCTTCCTCAGAAATGGTGGATAGGAGGGACAGTTTTTGAGACTTTGTATATTTGAAAGTGTCACTTTCTTCCTAAGCATGCTTATTGATAATTTATCATGGTTCTGAAATCTTGATGAGAAAGAATATTCCCTCGAGATCAGCAATCCATAGGCTTGTAGGTTTCTCGTATTATAGAGCTGGTATTGAGAAATACAATTCTCGATCCTTTATATGTAGCCTGTTTTTTAGTTCGGGGAGATTTTCTTGTTTTATTTCTTTGTTAACTATTCTATTTTTTCTTTCTAAACTTCTTGGTAATTTGGTGTTGGACTCCCGCCCCAAAATGTTGATAAAAATGTAGCTTTTTCATTTTCCGTTTCTGGGAAGTTTCTTTAATTGTATTTTCTTATCCACTTTTGTTTTTTGTTACCTGTATTTAGTATAGAAAGCACCTTCTTTTGACTGTTCTTTTTATGGCTTACTGTTATTGTCCCATGGACACGCTATTTTCTGTTACCTCTCTGAAGACCTTCGTATGTTTTTTGAAGCTTTCTTTTCCTGTAGAATGTTTCTTTCAATTTTATTTCTTTTGGTGGAGGGTCATTCCCGATCTTTTACCTTAAAGGTGTTTTCCTCAAATGCTTTATTAATCTTGGGCTGTATATTTTTAAAGTGAAATCTTACAAAGGTAATCGGAATGGGTTCTGATGACTTCTATTATTTATTTCTTGTAAGATGACCTTGCTGGACTTTCCTTAATATGTTTTCTTGGTGAGTCCTCACCAAGTCCTCAGTATCTTTTAAATGAATCTCTTTCTTTAAGGGTGATAAGACTGGTAAAACAGCTTTTTGGGAGCCTATTAGGGAAAGTGGACTTTGAGTATAAGTATTTATGACACAGACTTTTGATTCTTCTGCTTTGAATACTGCCCCTTCCTGTCAGTCATGTCTGAATGTCCCAGTCCAAAGACTCCCCTGTTTGATTTCCTGCACTGAATGAAACTGCTATGCTCTTGAGCAAGAAGAGAAGCATGTTTCCAGCATTGTGAAGCAGGGGGAGGATTCTGGGATGGAGCCATGAGGGGCACAAGTTTATCTCTTAAATTGCCTTTCAGCAAATCTTATTTTTGGCACCCCTCTCTCCTTCTTAGTCACTTCCAGAGTCACTTGACATCTTCCATCTCCTGAGACTTTCGGAGATTTTGTGGGTAAATTGGTTTTCCTCTCATTTTGATTTGTTGCAGGCTTAGCAATCAGCTCTTGGAAACTTCCTAAGTCAGGCCCCTATCCTTCCTTCTGCTTTCTTGGTTTCTAAATATTGTTCTTATTGTCTACTTCTCTGGTTATTGTTGGTTTTTAGGTTATTTATTTATTTATTTTTAATCCTTTGAAACTTTGAGAGTAGATGTAAATGCAGGCTTTTAACTGGAAGGTGGTTTCCTGTGTGTGTGTGTTTACAGAATACAACTGCATAAAATAAAGGCGTGTGACTCATTTAACGTAGCTTTTCATATAGCATGTCGTGTAAGCTCTTGGTGAATATTTATAATATTTCATAAAAATTGATAGTGACATATTAAAATGTTTTATTGACTTCCGAAAGTTTTTTTTAACCTGGAATTTTACGTTAAAATAAAATTTGTTTTTTCTCATTGAAAGAGTTAGGTATTCAGAGAATTTTTGTTTTGTTTTGTTTTGTTTTTTTGTGTTTTTTTTGGCCCTAATTCATTTTGGTTCACCTAATCTTGGAAACTGTCATTTTGATTTGCTTAAAAGTGAGGAAATGCATCTTAGAATAGAGAAGTGCTGGCATTTTACACTTTATCTTAGCCAAAAGGCCAAGAAGCGATAGTGCTGGCATGTTATACAAATATTATAATAATTTCTTGCATCTGTACTTATAAACCACTTCATAAGTAATACTGCATCATTTAAAAGCCTCACGCTTAAAAAGGGTAGGTAAAATAATTACTAGATAAATAAAAAATGAGTAATTAGATAAGAATCTACACTTTTGGAAATTGTGGTAGTTCTAAAACATTGAGGCTGGTTAGAATTAGAGTAGCGAATAAGATACAATATGCATGTAATTCTTCAGGATTATGTGAACAAGGCAGATGAATCTGGAACACCAAGTTGATACCCTTTTGTTAGACACTGTTTAGAATAATTGAGAAGTATGGTTGTGATGATTTAAATTACGTGATTAATAAAAGCCATAAATTTGACTTAGTGCCTTTGAGATTCATTTCGGTTGTATCATATTTAATGACAGTTTGGTAGCCTCTGCTACCTTATATTAATATCGTTGATTACCATACTTGTTTGATTTGGGGCTTTTTTTTTTTTGAGCTAAAATATTAAATCTTTTTGAGAACAAAACAAAAAGCCCAAAACCCTGTTAGCACTTAGGAATGAAATTAAAACAGGAGTACCTCTGTGTGAGTACTTCATAAATACAGATTTAATTGTTTGTATGTACAGTGTTGTTACAAAAAAAAAGAATTTTTAAGATACACAGTTTGGAGACAACAAAAACTGACACCAGGTGGTAAGGCTGTATTTATGATAGCAGTTGAAACTTTACACCAGCTGCCCTGCCAGAGCTCAGGGGAAGAGTTTCTAGAAATTCATTCCATAATGTGGCACAAGCCTTATGAATTATTCTAAAAAAGCTTCTTAACAAAATGTTTCCCTTCAGAATCCTAAAAGCAAAATAGGATAAGACCTAGGCTAATATGGTTCATGTCTTCTCTACCTTTTTTCCTGAAGGAATTCTGACGCACTTTGCAAAATTGAACTCACGTATAAAATGGGTAGAGGTCAAATGTTATCACTGCCTAAAGGGATGTCCAGGATGCCTTGTTTATAAAATATTCTGGTCTGTTTTGCATCGTGGTTAAGAGCACAGGCTTTGGGACCAGATTGCCTGGATCTGGCTCCCAGATATGCTCTTTACTAGTCGTGTGACAAAATATGCGCTTGCCGGTGCCTCTGTGCCTTCATCTGTAAAATGGGAATCATGGTATTACCTCATATGGTTGCTGGGAGGGTTAAATGAATTAGTATTTGCATATACCTTGCAACAGTGCCTAGAACAAAGCACAACATACTGTTTGCTTTTTTATTATGAGGTTTATTGTGCCAAATAAATTCTTAATTGACTGAGGCTTTAAAATCTCTTTTCTTTGTACTAATTCATTATTATTTTAGATCTAATTTGTGTGCTATGACAGTAGAAACACAGTCTAGGATGACACTGTATTTTATACCATGTCTTTATTTTTAGCATTTAGTAAGCAAATTAAGTTGTTATGTGAAATTTAAGGGAAAAACATAACTTACATCAGAGTAAATGTTTAAAGTACTCTTGCAACTGCTAATTGTGGGTAGTAGATTAATTTTATATAATTCCAGTGGAATTAGGTGCCTGATATCTAATAGCCTTTTATAAATATGAGCGAGAAATATATAACCCTTGCACAGAAAAGATAGTTCTTAAAACTTTAGTATTCATCAATATTTATTTTAAAATTATACATTGACATTAAGAAATACCTTCTCAAGTTCTCCCTTTTATTTCATTTAACTTTTAATTAATTTGTTGGCTTTACCAACATTAAATCCGAGTTTCCACATGCTAGAAAGGAGAATAATAATATGAGAAGGGATGTAAATGTAAGTTCTTATCTTTAATTACCAGTTATTAGAATTCAGTATTGAACTTACATGCAGAAAACAGTTAATTGAATGTTGACATATTTAATGAGCAAAATAGATTAAACAATATTTATATAAATTTAGTTTTGGAAACATTTGGAAACATTTTATATTGATTAATTTGTATTTTTAAATAGGAACATGTAAAATCTGTATATTTTATAAAAAGTGTATTTTAAAAGTGCTTAAACATAAAATGTATTTTTAAATTACATGGGTATTAATGATGAATTTTGCATGCTTTTGGTAGGCTCTAATTTTTCTGTAATAAGGTATTCTACAAAGCTTTTATTTTGTCATATTAAAAAAGTATAATATTTGAAAAGCAAAAAATGAAGGGTAAAATGTTTTAGTAGTGTTTATCTCCTCTCTATATAAATAATGCAAATTTGAGTAAGCATTTTTCAGTGAAAAATATGTTCCTTTGTGCATTAAGTATTTATTAAGCACATTTTATTGCTAGGAACTGTTGCAGTCGGTGGTTTTATATTGATAAAACAGAACTGGTTTCTCCACTCAGGCATCTCAATATCTGGCATGGGAGATGGGTGAAACAAAACAAATACATAAATACTAAATCTGTTAGGTGTCATTAAGTGAAGAAATGGAGCAAGAGACCACGGGGATCTATAGGATCTGTATAGTAGTAAGGTCGCCTACTTGGAGGAAATGCTTTCAAGCTGAGGTTTCAAGGATAAGGAGCAGGCCCTGCCCAGAGTAGGCAGGGAGCATTCCAAGCAGAGAAAATCGCATCTTAGAAGGCCTGGGGGCAAGAAAGTCTAGTGATAGGGAGCAACATGGCTGGAGAATGGTGTCTTTAGTGTAGGTCCCCACAGATTTGATAATCTGTGGATTGGATAAAGGAGTGACAGCAGAAGGAGAGGGTTAATCGTAGGATTGCAAAGTAGCTCTCTCCAACTGCGAAATGGTTGTTTCCTCAGCTGGTACACCATGTGGCCTCTCCTTCCATTTCACTGTCAGCTGGGATTTGTCCTCCATAGATTATTAGAGAGATTGAATAATCTTTAAGAATATTGACTTAAAATGGCTGAACACATCTAATAATTACCTGGTAGTTTCGAAAATTAAATGGTTGGGAGAAGATTTCTGAAACTGAGTCTCACAGAGGCTGAGGTTTTGGGTGAGGCTTTGCTCAGAGAGCCAAGGATAGAGTGTGTCTTTGTCTTCAGTGCCCAAGAGGAGATGTGGTCAGACGGTGGTAGCTTTGATCCCTAAATTGTCTGCCCTGCCTCTTCCCCTTCTCATTTTTTGTGGGTACAAATGTTACACTCCTGGGTGATGCCTCAGACCCCAAACCATCTATCTAGTTGGTGATGGAATTCTGAGGAAGCTTTTTGAGTCTAAGTGGCTGCAATTAATGATCTAAAGTAAGACATATTAAAATAGCTTCTAAAACTTTTTTCACTCTGTGCTTTGGCAGGTTTTGAAACTTTGTTTTTGAGTTTTCAGAAGTTTTCCTGCCTTCCGCCAACCTTTTTTTTTTTTTTTTTTTTTTTTTTAAGATGCTGATTATTTGAGTGCTGGTCATTGAGGTTTATTTGTCATCTTGCTAAAGGGACTGCACTTAATAATGTCACTCATTCATTCAACAAATTCTTTTTTTAGTGCCATAGATGTCTCTGTGAGTTGCGGATTGTGTAGTGAAGGACGAAACCCTCTCAGAGTTTGTCCTTGTAAAGCATAAGGTATGGTCATGGGAGATAGACATTGAGATAGACATTGAGCAAGTAAACACACACACACACACACACACACACACACATGCACACAAGTAGAGACTGTGTTAAGTATTAGAAGGAAAAGGTATGCTTTGAGAGATAATAACTTTGTCATCTGCTTTGGATTGGCTCTTCAGGGAAGGGATATTTGTGTAGGTAGTATAGATAGAACTCTGAAAGAGAAGGGGTCGTTAGCAAAGGAAATAGAGGGTTAATGGTAACCATCTCCTACAAATGTTGATTGTTTTTATTCTGAAATGGAAGATTATATATACTGTTGAGCTCCAGCTTACCACCATTCACAAAGTAAGGTGGGTAGGGCCCAAGTAAAATCTTGAATTACAGAATTATTGCTGACATTGTGTGGGAAGATGTGTATTTACCCGCCTTCAAGTATGACAGAGATCAACGTGAAATGAGTGCAGAGTGACTAATTTGTTCATGTATAATTACTATGTGTTTAATACTTCTTTACCTTTAATGTTTTTAACACAAGGAATGTAAAGAATCCTTGAGTTTTAAAAACTAGATGTCTAACTATTGCATGTTTCAGTGTTAAGAAAACACAGACCAAGAGAAGTTAAAAAGAAGCAGAAAGATGATGGAAAGAAGGCTAAGTAGTAGTAATGCTTATGATTTCAAGGTCTTTATTGTTACTTCATAATTAATTCAAATGCTTATATGTGGAAATGTCTGTCCTGATGAACTTTGAAACTTTTATCCATTTGATCGGGTTGGCTCTAAGCTTATGTGAAGCCGAATAGATCTGTGTGGGAGGCTTGCTGCATTTCCCTTGAGGGATACGTGTTTGGTGCTCAGAAAACAGCTGGGAAGACAAGGTCTCCACACTTGCAGATGTTCTCTTTTCTATTTTTAAGTCTTAGGAAAATCACAGAACGTTAAATTAATCCCTTATCCTAAACATGTTGGCAAACTACACATGGGAAAGTTAGACATGGTTGTTATTTACATGTTTGCTTAGAAATGACTTTATTTAAACAGGAAGTTAGTTTTCATATATCATTTGTGTTAGAAGCTAAAAGTATATTGTGTCAAGTAGAGAAAGCCACTTAGAGAATAGGATTGTCTGACTTCAGGGAAGGGTTCTGAAACAAAACAAAAACAAGCCGAAGTGGGAATTGGTTCTTCACTTTTCCCTTGTATAGTCAGAAAAAGTTTTTCTTTTAAACCTAAATAGGAAATGTGATTATGTTGTTTTGCTTTGTTTCTCATTACTTTTCAGTAATCATCTTAAATTGTGTTTGCCTTTCATCTGATTCATTTTGAAAAATGTGAATGTTTCAATGAATTTTGGGTGATTGTAAAGGATTCTCTATATGGGGCTTTTTTCAGCTCGTTTGATCAAGATTAAGTAATTTATCTTTATAAATCCAATTGGCAAAGCTTTGTTATTTTGGAAAAGTGTTATTCATGCTCCAAAGCAAAAATTAAGGTAAAATAAGACAAATGCTATAAGCTTAATGAACAATGAAAGCTTTTATTTTTTAAATGTTTTTAAAAAAATTATTTATTTTTACGTAAACTCTGTTCCCAGTCTGGGGCTTGAACTCATGACCCTGAGATCAAAAGTTGCATGCTCTACCAACTGAGCCAGTTGGGGCCCCTATGTTATCTTTATTAAGGGATTATTTCTGTTAGAGGGATGGGTGCAGTGGTAGTATTTCTCACCACACTTTGTTTTGCACTAACCCTTATAAATATGGATATTAATACTGTTAATATCATTGTTCTATTTATTTAATTTTTTTATTTGAATATAGTTGACATACAATGTTACATTAGTTTTGGAGTGTAGCTACCATGTGTCACCAAGCAACGCTATTACAGTATCATTGGCTATATTCCCTGGGCTGTGTATTTTATTTCCACAACCTATTCTTTCCATAACTGGAAACTTGTATCTCCCATTTCCCTTTACCCATTTTACCCATGCTCCCAACCCTCTCCACTCTGACAACCATCAATCCTCTGTATTTATAGGTTTGATTCTGCTTTGTGTTTATTCATTTGTTTTGTTTCTTAGATTCCACGTGAGTGAAATCATAAGATATTTGTCTTTCTCATCCTGACTTATTTCACTTAGCGTGATATTTTCCAGGTCCATCCGTGTTGTCACAAATGGCAAGATCTCATCCTTTTTTATGGCTACATGATATTCTGTTGTGTGTGTGTGTGTTATATGAACATGCACAGACACACCGCATTTTTATCCATTCATCTATGGATGGACTTTTGGGTTGCTTCCATATCTTGGCTGTTGTAAATAAAGCTGCAGTAAACATGACATGCACATATCTTTTCAAAATCCTGTTTATTTTTTCTGTTTTTTTTTTTTTTTAGTAAATTATAGTGGAATTATTGGATCATAAGGTGTTTCTATTTTTAATTTTTTGAGGAGCCTGCATACTGTTTTGCACAGAGACTGTACCAATTTACATTTCCACCAATGAGGAATTGGTGCATGAGGGTTCGTTTGTCTCCATATCTTCCTTAACGCTTGTTATTTCTTGTTGTTTTGATTCTAGCCATTCTGACAGGTGTAATGTGATATCTCTTTACAGTTTTGATTTGCATTTCCCTGATGATTAGTGATGTTGAGCATCTTTTCTTGTGTCTGTTGGCCATCTGTATGTGTTGTTTGCAAAAATGTCTGTTAAAGTCCCTTATCCATTTTTTAATTGAATTGCTTGTTTTTTTGGTGTTGAGTTGTGTAAGTTGTTTATATATTTTGAATATTAAGCCCTTATCAGATATATCATTTGCAAATATCTTCTTCCATTCAGTAGATTGCCTTTTTGTTTTGTTGGTTTCCTTTGCTGTGCAAAAGTTTTTTATTTTGATATAGTCCCAATAGTTTATTTTTGCTATTTTTTCTCTTGCCCTTGGAGACATATCTAGAAAACTGCTGCTACAGTTGATGTTAGAGAAATTACTGCCTGCATTCTCTTCTAGAATTTTTATGGTTTCAGATCTCATATTTAGGTATTTAATCCATTTTTGAGTTTATTTTTGTGGATGGTGTTAGAAAATGGTCCAGTTTCTTTCTTTTGCAGGTAGCTGTCCAGTTTTCCTAACACCAGTTGTTGAAGAGACTGTCTTTTTCCCATTGGCTATTCTTGCCTTCTTTGTGGTAGACAAATTGACCACATAAATATGGGTTTAGTTCTGGGTTCTCTATTCCATTCCATTGATCTATGTGTCTATTTTTGTGCCAGTACCAACAGTATCATTGTTCTAAATACTTATGTTAACTGATTAGAAAATGTCATTTTGTGTTTTTTTTTTTTTTTGCTACATGCCATTGCCAAAACGTACATTGTCATCGCTTAATGTTTTTTACACTGTTTAACAACGAATAGGAATGTACTCAACACAGTACATTACAAATGTATTTAAAATCCAAGTTCATGATGCTTGAATGTAAAATAACAGTTTCATATGTTTTACAGAAAACGCATGTTTCAGAAGAGATGGGTGAAATTTGATGGCCTTAGCATTTCTTACTACAATAATGAGAAGGTAAGTACATTTTATAGTTCTCTCAAGATTTTCTTACATATCCAAGGTATACTTCAGTAAACTAAGCAAGCAGTCTGGTTTTTAAGAACAGGAGTTGTATTACCAACATGGAGAGTTTGTACATGGTGAAACACTCTGTTCATAGGTTAACTTTTCTTTACACATGAGATTTGGTTTTTTAAAAATTATATATCCAACATTTATGGAGTGTCTTCTACAAACTACAGGAATTGTTGTGAGTGATGTAAGGATGAATACAAAATTGTCTTTCTCCTAGAGAGCACTCAGGAATGTTTACAAAAGGGTACTACGGTTCGGCACACAAGGAGAGGTTACTTTGTGCTCTAGAAGGGTTATGGAAGAACCAAAGAAGGCTTCTTGCATGAGATTTCATTTGCCACAGGTCTTGAAAAAAGAGGAACGTTTACACATAGAGACTAGAGAGACTAGGACATGGTAACATTGAGAACCATGAGATGTCCAGATGGGAAGTCAGTTTTCTGATTGGAAAATAGAATATGTGAAGGAGACTTGAGGGGATGAAGCTGAGAAGTTCGTTGGAGTTAGAGCTCATTGAACATCGTGATGAGAAAGTGGTCACAATTTTGTCTTTAGGCAACTGAGCCTTAACAGCGTGATACTGTGTTGATAATGTCTTCGTTACGTATGAGGATCTCTTTCTTCTTAGGAGGTGTAGGCTGGAATATTTGAGGTGTCCTATCTGCAAATGTTTTTCAGATGTTACTTAGCTATATATTTATATTTATAAATATATTTGCATACACACATAGGTAAAAAAAAACTGAAGGTGTTAACAGTTGTCAAATCTGGGTGGAGGATATATGGGTGTTTGTTGTCATAATCTTTCGATTTCTCTTTGACAATTTCCTTAATGAAAAGTTGAAACTAATAAATACACCTTTTTTTTAAATTAAAATCAGGTAATCTTATAGTCTTAACTATATACACTCTCTTACCAGATTCATTTAACGTTTAAGCATATTTTCTTATTTATACCTTATACTCTTAACATTATTTTCTCATTACTTGGAGACTGTCACTTCCTGTTGTGCTTTTGTGGCTTGAATAGAAACTCCCTTTCATATATTGATTCTTCAGTGCTACAGGGCAGAAGAATGTATGCTTCTAGATAGAAAGTAACATATATTTACGTGCTACAATGCTAAGAACAATAGAAAGTTTAGAGAAGTATTAATTATTTGGTTTCACCTTGCAGTGATCCAGATAAAGCATCAAATAAGTTTAAACACACCTCTTTGAGGTTTGCAAGATGGTGGGATGAGTATTTTTTAAAAGCTGGTTTTCTGCCTTTGCTACTGTTTTAGTTTGCTTCTGCATTTGAATGTTGAGATAGTTTCTATGCCAGCGGTGGGTACAATGTGGTCTCTGTATCTGCTGGAATCTGACCCCTAGTTTTTTTTCAGCAGCTGTGCCCTTCTCTGGTTTGATTGAAATGAGGGGGAATACTATTCAGGAATAAGACTTCCGTGCCATGAGGCTCTGTTGGTGGTGGTATTATCCCCATTTGGGAGAGAGAATTTCTGGTATCTGTGTCCAACTGGACTCATTCTGTTTGTCCTATAAAAGCTCATCTCAACCGCAGTAAGATGAGTGCCTGTCACATTTTTAGGTATTGATACCAAAAATTATGCAGCCTTGGTTTGAAATTGTGATAAGTTCATGTTAAAATGAATGGTTACAAATTCTTTAGCTTAACAGTTCTTTAAAAATTCAGATTATTGTTTTCTGTGGCATTTTGTCCCTTTACTATCCAGATGGTTGGTTTCATCTTTGCAAAAATAGAAATATTGGAATGGGTATTTCCTAAAAGGAGACACAGTTTCTATTGTGACCGATCTTACTCAAGGGTGGGTTGGAGGACTGGGAAGAGGGCATTTCAGGGCCAGTGTGTGGAAGGCATGGGTGTCAGTAGTCTCAGGTGAGTGTGCAGTGTCAGTGGTCATGTGCACTGAGTCGTTGGGCCTTTCAGTGTTTAAAGGTGCATCTGAGGAGCATGTGGCTGGGCAGAGCTCTGTATTTCCCTAGTTTTCTCTCATTTTCCTCAGGGCTGCTCTATCACGGCTCTGCAAGATTTTTTTCATTGTATTACTGAAAATGGCATCATCCCACCAGCCTCGATATCTTGTCACCTGCCAAGAAATCTCACTCACCCCCATTCTCACTCAGCTGTGGGCAGAAGTGCCCTGTGGTCATTTCATTGTCTTAAAGTGGTAGATAAATGACAACTTGACCTAGATATCTGTGTGTTACAGGCTCAAGGGATGCTTTAAAATTTCTGTCCTTAAGGAGAATTTTACACTCTGAAAAACACAATCATTCTGAGCCTGTTGTCTTTTTTCCCATCTTGTCTTTATCGTGTGTTGTTTGAAGAGAAGTATAATGTCAACTCTACAGTGTTAAAAATTACGAGATTTCTTGGAATCTCGTAATAGATTACAAATGAGCCATTAGAAAAACTATAACTTCCTGAGGTTAAAGTGACATGATAGTTAGCTTGTTAAGTACATTTTGGTCACTCCTGCGGAATTTATTTTTCTATTACTCTTATGGAGTATTTACCCGTTAAATAGGATATTATTATTATAAGCATGTGAGTGGGTTACTTTTTTGTAAGGAATTGTTTTTTAATCTCTTTAAGCAGATCTAGAGGAGGGAAAATCTCCTTTTTAAAATTCCGATTTCTTTTCCTACAATGCTGCTTGATTTTTCTATACTGAAAAATATATTAAGGGTAACATTTTTATTCAACAAATGGTTAATTATCTCACTAGTGATCTATTTTTATATGCTCTTTTAATTCTTAAGCAAATTAAGATTTGAGAATGGATCATCTGAGAGCTGAAGTATAAATGTTTGTGGACATTCTAGATTTTTCAGTCTGATCTCAGCCACTGTAGACTTACAGCCAGAGAGGCCCTTGCACTGTCCCCAGGGGTATATGCTCTTTCCCACATGTGAGGTTGCCTGACACTAGGGAAACATTTTCCCCACTTTTCTCATTCCTGAAGCACTTAGCAGTCTAGTAGTGCCTGGCGTAGCCATCATACCCTACTGCCTTTATTGGGTTTCCTTTAAGCCAGTCAGTCATGTATTTCTTTGCATGACCTTTTGCAGCAGTGTCTGGGTACACACTGTGGGGAACATGACCATACCTTTTTCCTGTATTTTCATCTCCATGTTTTTGCTCTTCCATCTAAACCTTCTGAGCCATTGCCATCTATCAAAGTTCTGTGCAAACTTCAAGATCCATTTTTTTATCCCCCTCTATAAGTCTTTTCTTTATTTTTTCCAACTGTGACATTTGAACAATCATATGCAAGAAAGGTTAGAAGGATCAGAAGCTGAAAGTAGTGAGGCAAGTCAGGGGAGTGTGCAGTAAATCGGGCATTAATTATCTGGGTGTAGGCTGTGTAGGCCAGTGGAGGTATTAAAAAATGAATTTAGAAAAAATATCAAAAGTGAGCTGTCAGAGCTTGATTTGTGATTGATTGGACATAGAATTCATTCGGTGAGCAGACACTTTTGCAATGCCATTTATGTGAAAGGTCTGAG
The DNA here is from genome assembly GCF_017311325.1 of Ursus maritimus. Classification (NCBI taxonomy): domain Eukaryota; kingdom Metazoa; phylum Chordata; class Mammalia; order Carnivora; family Ursidae; genus Ursus; species Ursus maritimus. Next base: position 53,396,267 of record NW_024426996.1, read on the forward strand.
GAAAACAGATGTCTGACCCATTGTCTATTTGGGGAGACTGTCTTAAATGATCACACAGTAAACATAAAAATCACCATTTACGTTACAGTTGGTAATTGCTATAAAGGAAAAAACACAGGTTGCTATTAGCTTAAATTAGGGTCATCTGCCTAGATGAGGATGGGGGGCCTATGAGAAGAGGCTGGTGAGAAAACCTTTCTTCTGAAGCATATACTTATGCTGAAATGTGAAGAATGGAGAGGCAGGAACCATGTGAAGCTGGATGTGGACACCATTTCTTGAAGAACAGAGTAAGCAAAGGCACTAGGTTGGGGAGAAACATGGTATGTTCATGGAACCTCAAAGAAGACTCATGTGACTGGAGAGAGTCAGAAAGTGCCAGGGAGGAAGTTGACACAGTCACTGTAAGGAGAGTCCCAAGTTATGTGGGTGTAAACGATCTGCACAAATGAAAGACTACTTAAGACAGACTAGAAGAGTAATATTTTAATGAACGGATATAAAGGGGGGAGGGTATGTTTGCAGGAGATAATTTGAAGTTTGAGGTACTTGTGGGACAGCTACGTGCACCATTGATGACTTGAAATATGAGGCTGGAGTTGACCAAAATGGATAAGGAAGGAAGGGACAGATTTTAGAATTTTCCTCATGAAGTTGGCAGTTGAAATAGTAGGAATGGATTTTCTCAGAGAAGATAAAACAAAAAAAGTGGAAAACAAGGAGAAGAAAAGTTACCTTGAAATTACTTCTTGACATCCTTTTCCTGTGAGGTTACTCACTCATCTTCTTCAGTTACAGTTCAAATACCATAATCAATTTTGGCTGTGTGAGGGGATGTGGATAAGCCTTTGTGGCATTGGTAGTTAAAATGGCGTTGAAGAATGCATAGGATTTTGTTGCATATGTGTAGTCAGGGATAGGAGATTGGAGCAGAGGCATTGGAAGAGAAGAAACTGTCAAAGAACTAAGAGGGAATGCCATGATAGCATAGTATATCTTCTCAACAGGAAGAGGATAACCTCCCAGTAGAAGAACACCATGCTCCTGACAGGGACTGTCCCTCACCTATCTATCTAATATGCATGGCAGGAGTTTACCACTAGGAGGAATAAGACCTTGGCACCTGTTCTCTGCATGGAATGGTTTAATACATTTTTTTTCCCTAACCAATTGCTTCAGATACTTGGGATCTTCTAAAAAATGAGGGTTCCATGAATCATTCTGTGGAAGGAAATAGTAGAAGAAACCCCATAAAGATGTGCCCAGACTCTTCTGATATTTAAGACCTTTCATAATGTGTCCTTGATGTATGTTTCCAGTTTCACCTCTTTTGACTCTATACTCTGGCTGCTCTTATTTCTCTACTTAATACCTTTATTATTAAAGCTTTCCAGCCAGGATGGCCTCCCAATCAGTTATCTGTGTGCTTAAACTTAAGCTTTTTTCAGGTCAGGCTCTAATGTCTTTATGTCTGTAAAAACATCTGGCCTCTTTTAAGCAGAATTTGGGAGTTCCCATCTTTGTACTCATACGTTCCATGGTTCAGACTCCGTTTTAAAGTTTTCTCTCATTACATTAGCTGGTTTCTCATTTTGAGGCTCCTTGAATGTATAAATACTATTTGAATTTTCTTTCGAACACAAGGCCCAGTAACTATTTCACCCTTAGTAAGTAGCTGCAATTGTCAGGGGGTCCTTATGCCAAATGCTTTTGGTGGATCCAGAAAAACGAAGACTGTAAAAGCTACCAAGAGTCTTCAGAATGATCTTCTTGAGCAAAACGGTTAAAATACATATGCCAGTTGCAAACAGCCAAAATTGTGTTAGGTATATGCCAATTGCTAACAGCCAAATCCATCTTTTTTTATTCTTTTGTCTTTTTTATTCATTTTTTGTTGGGGAATTAAAGGTAAAGTGAAGCAGGTAATTATTAGATAATTATCAGAATCATTGGGTATTATGTTTAATTGATATAATGCAACAGTCTGGATTTGAGATATATTCTTGTTCACAGTATGTTGTAGCAATAGTTTTGAAGTAGTTTTAGTTACAGTACCCATTATGGCCAGCAGATGCCTGCAAACACCATAAAATCATTTTGACCAGATTGTTTTAAAAAACATACTGTTGGTTTTGGGAACTGTGTATTGCTGGTCTAGTACAATTGTTTGTACTTGATTTTTTGCCTTTTAATTTTAAATTCCAGAAGAGGAGAAAATTGAAAAGACATCTCACGTGAAAGGGGCATTTAATATTTTCCTTTCTGGGGTGTTAAGTGTGTCTGAGGATATATACTATTTGTATGTTATTTTAAAAATTTAGATTAAAATTATGAAAGAGAAGCACAATATGCTTGTAAATATTTGCAAATATTGTACCATTCTTTTTCTGATAAGGTCATAAGAATTTCATTTTAAATCTGTCTTGTTTGTGTATCTTTTTCTCTAACCCATACAGGAAAAGTATTCAAAAGGAATAATTCCCCTTTCTGCTATATCTACGGTACGGGTTCAGGGAGACAACAAATTTGAAGTTGTTACAACACAAAGAACTTTTGTTTTTAGAGTAGAAAAAGAAGGTAAGATTATTTCTTTATCTCTGTAAAAGCACTCATAGACATTAATTTCTGACCAATCAGAAGATTGATAAGCTAGTGAAGCTACAAATATCAACCAATCTTAAAATATGTTACTTTTAAGTAATTGACATTTATATATTATTTTGAATGCCGTAAACAAGTTGTCAAGTTCTTTGTTCACTATTCTTGCATGCAGCAAATACTTAGAATCTACTAAGTGCCAAGAATTCTTCTAAATTCTGGAGATACAGCAGTGCAAAAAAAGTCAGACAAAAATCTCTGCTCCTATGGAGTCCACCTTTTAGCTGTTGTTTGATAATGCAAAATAATTATTCAATATGCAAAACCAGTTTTTCTCACTATTAAAAGGTTGGTTTTAGGGAAGTTTACTTATGCCTGGTTCAACTGTGAGTGCTCAGGCCCAGTAATCATGCTAGTACAGATTTCGGAGCATCTTTTATAATTTTTCAATTCTTTTTACCTTCACCATCTGCTAAAGATCACTTGATGGTGAAAATTAGATGGCATGTGGTTTATGGATAGAGACTAAACCTTTAGATCTTTTCTAACTTTTGGAGGGGGTAGGGAGAGAGAGCCAGGAGAGCGAAGAGTTCTCAGTTGTATACTTTGACTATCAACACATTATTACTATATTTCTCACTACTTTTAAATAATATAGGTAAGGCCATCTTCATTAATTAAAGAATTATAGTTTTATCTTATTTTAAAGCTAACTTTTATTTTAGTATAGGTTATAACTCAACTTGATTTTGAAAATACTTCTTGGTACTTAATTATTTGAATAATGGTGATTTAGAGAACTTACTAAATTCTTGATACATGCAGTGATCTACTGTGCTTCATTATTCACAGTAGTCTTGTGAGGGATATAGGTGTTACAATTATCCCATTTTATAAAAAGAAAAAAAATCCCATTTTACGCAGAACCCATTTTATGCTTTTATAAACTACAATAATATTAGATATTATGGGGCAATATTTGTCTTTTTTAAACTGCTAGATTCCTAGAACATATACCAGTGCAAGGCACATAGAAAACACTCAATGAGTCCTTCCTAGAAAGCTTTCATTATTCCTTGGCATAATCAGTAAATGCATAAGTTCCCGATACGGTTCACACTGGGGCAGCTTTTTTTTCAGATTGTGAATCACTCTCCATTTGTGAAATCACCTTAGTGGGTTCTGATGGTACTAAAACAAATCTCCCCAAAACAGAACAACCAGACATGAAATAGAATAAGAAATATCAAAGTGCATCGCCTCTAGCAATATTGTATAGTGAGACATACCTGTGTATATATTGCACATATGTAGTGGAAAAAGTGTTCCTTACTTGAGTTGCTATTTGAAGAATCGTTGAGAACATAGCCTAGAGTCGGGGTTGGCAAACCGTGTCTCATCGCCACGGCTTGTTTTTGTAAACAAAGTCTTGTTCCATCATAGTCACTGTCATTCATTTACATATTGTCTGTGGCTGCTTTTGTGCCTCAGTGACCCCATTGAGTAGTTGTAGGCTGTGTGGCCAGGAAAGCCTAAGATATTCTCCTCCCGACTGGATATCATGACTATCTTTCCTTACGCTTTGGTTTCCTCTGCCCAGAAGGTGACTGCCTGTTTCTTTGAGGTGTTTATCACTTTCCCCTTGGCTTCTCAAAATGAATTTCACATATGCCACATAGCTTGCATTTTAAGATAGACATGCTAAATAAAGCTTTCCACCTGGAGAAAATCTGCTTAGCCATATTTACTTACTGTAGTTAAAAGTTAAACAGACACATTTAAGTAGAATATATCAACTCACATGTTTAAAAGTTACATGCTGTGATACATAGTTCATATGTAGTTCATGGTTCATATATCACATAATTATGATAGAAACAAGAATTTCATTTAAACTTAGGTGTAAGTAATTATTTGTTAAATAGGTCTTGGGTCTTTAAGTTTTAAAACATGAAAATACTGCTTCAGTAAAAACAGACTGTGCACATGGAATTATTGAGTTAAGGTAGATTCATTGAAAATCATTTTTAGGGTGCCTCAGTCGATTAAGTGTCTGCCTTCGGCTCAGGCCGTGATCCCAGGACCCTGGGATTGAGCCCCGCATTGGGCTCCCTGCTCCACGGGGAGCCTGCTTCTCCCTTTGCCTCCCTCCCGCTCTCTCTCTCTCATGAATAAATAAATAAAATCTTTTTTAAAAAGTCATTTTAGTGTCATACCTAGCATTTTTAAAGATAGGTATTTGTAGAGAGAGAGAGAGAGTGTGTGTGTGTATAAATAGTATACATGTATCTGTATATTTATTATGGAACCTTCCACAAGATACTAAGTATGTTTTATTGTTTTTTTCCTCCTTCCATGTATATAGATAGTTGATTATTTCTTACTTTGGGGGAACTGAGAAATCAACCATAGTGGCTTATGAAATATTTGACTTAACTTTTAAGCCAAATGAAACCCTACTTCAATCTAATCAAGAAGCAAGACAAAAGTTTAGAATATGAAGGGGAAATGGTTTGACATCCTAGCAGAAGTGAATTCTCCATTTTTGGTGAGAAGGTTCTGAATGACTTATCCTTTGTCTCCTCTGAAGGCAGCGTCACTGGTTTCCAAATTGCTGTGTTCCCCACCGGCATTGCTAAGACAAGATTACAATTTGGCATCTTTTTCCCTGCAAATTTTCAAAGGCTTCAATTCCCCCCAGGTTTCCTAGTGAAGTGTTGTTATGCTCTTAGTTGAAAGTGAATTATATTGAAATAATAGCATTTTAAAAATACTGTTTCTCAAATAAAAAATTTAGTGGGATTCCTTTGTCCTGAAGCAGAACCATTGGGCTTGGTCAGAGGGTCACAACAGCTAACGATCTCTCCAGTCTGTGTTCCCCTGGCAGCGGTGGTCACACTCGCAGATGCGTGACTTCAAAAAGCAGGTGATGTTTTGAGTTGGCACTTCTTATAGTGAGAAAAGGGTTAAGAATTCTGCGTGGTCATTTGTGTTCTGGGCTATTTTCAGTGCTGGCTTTCAGCGGCAGTCTCGTGTTCTTGTCCATCTCCGCTCGTTCTAGATCCCTGGGAGGCAGGCAGGTGTTTTTCCTCTCAGCTCTGTTTCCATACCGCATCTTACAGCCCTCCAGTGGCAACTATGGTACTGCATAGCTTTGTTTGTTTTAAAGAACACTTGGGTAAGAAACATAAATTCCCCTTAGTTATTTTAGGCAAGCAGACTGCCTGTCTTGAATATCTGTGTTCTACAACACTACAACTCAGTATTGTAGTGTTTTGTTTTGTTTTGAAGGAGAGAGAGAGCATGGTGGGGAGGGGCAGAGGGAGAGAGAGAGAATCTTAAGCAGACTCTGCACTGAGCATGGAGCCTGACACAGGGCTTAATCTCATGACCCTGAGACCTGAGCCAAAATCAAGAGTTGGACACTTAACAGACTGAGCCACCCAGGTACTCTGAAATAGTCAGTTTGTTTTAGAAAGAAGTCATGGAACATTTACTAGCGGGAGGGAGAGCCAGGGGAATTAAATGTTCTCCATTGTATATGTTGGTCCACTATCGTAGTGAGTCACAAACTGTGGAGTCATTCTTGAATCTTTTTCCTCTCATTTTGCACATCCAGCCCATCAGCACATCTGATCATTTTTGACTTTGGAAGTATGTCTGGATTCTGATTGATTCTCAACACCTCTGTCGTTACTACTCCAATGCAAGCCACCACCTCTATCTGGGTTATTGTAATAACCGCCTTTGATGGACTTACAGTCCTGTTTTCTATACAGCTGTCAGTGATCCTGTATCAAAGAAGTCCGATCATGTCAGTCCCCTTCAGATGCTGTGTTGTCTCTCCAACTCCCTGAGAGTAAAACACTTATGTCCAGGAGCCCCTACGTGATCTGGCTCTGGTCTTTTTGACCTTGTCTCCTCCCATGCTCTCCCTTGCTCACTACAGTTCAGCTGTTCTCTTGTTCCTTGACTGTGTCAAACCCCTATGTCAACCCCAGGGCATTGACACTTGCTTTCTTTATCGGAGAATGCTCTTCCTGCAGCCATCCTCCTGACTTTCTTTATCACTTCTATTTCCTTTAGGCTTTTGCTTAACCATTGCCTTCTTTCTGAGGCTTTTTTTGTACTGCCAAGTATAAAGTAGCACTTCTAGGGCCCCTCATTCCTTGCTTTATTTTGCCCCATTGTACTTGTCGCTGTGTAATAGATTATATATCTATGTTTTATTGCCTTCCTCCTTTCACAAGAGGGCAAACTCCAGGAGATTAAGGCTGTGGTGTGTCTTGTTCACGCTTCCATTCCTAGTATTCAGAATAGGTCTGGGAACCCAGTAGGCACTCAGTAAATATTTGTATGAATGAATGGCTATTGATTTCATGAACAGTCACGGCGTGCAGATACTTCCTTCTCTGGAATATGATCGTGGGTCACGTTGAAGAATCTTTAGTTCAGTTATATTAGCATATCAAAAGTGAAGGTCCATCTAAACTTTGTTAGATTCTGTTACTAATCTTTTACACAGCCCTTACGTAGTAATCCCTAGGATAATCAGTCCTATATGTTACTACTGAATAGGCCTACTGCTGAATCCAGTGGTCAGAGAGTATTGTCTCTCTTGTTGGTTTTGGTTTTTTTACTTTTTTGATTCTTGTAGTTGGCATTCATTCCTGAAAACCTCAAGAACTAGTTTGAGGGAATTGCTATTATCTTTTATTTATATTCTGGCATAATTATAAGAAAGTGGTGATTTCTCATAATTATAAGAAAGTGGTGATTTCCTCCCCCCGCCTTTTTCCAACCCAGAATGCTCTACTTTGAGCAAAGCCATATCTAGGTCAGGGCATATTCTCTAAGGAATAGTGCTTAGCACAGTGCTAAGATCAAGATAGACAGTAAATATTTGTTATTGGAAAGAATAAAAGCACCTTGGTGTGAAGAGCAGGCAGAAGCTAGCATAGTATCTAGCTTTGCCCAAGACACTTAGCCCAAGGGAAAATAACTATTTGATTTGGAATATTGTGACATCAAAGCATATTCCCCGTGTTTAAGGACACACACGTTGCATAGCCAAATACCAATGATGCTTGTAATCTATTTTATTGTGTTTGAATGATCTGTATCACTGTTTATCTCCACTGGAATGGGTAATTAAGAATAAACTGAATGTTACTATTAATTCTCGTACTTACTCATGACTGTTTACTTCCTATTAGTAAATGAGGCCCTCAGGAGCTAGATAATACTTCTAGGCTATAAGAGAACTCTTTGTTGAGATGCAGTCATCATGTTTAAGTCCAACGAATGCAATTGCCAGTTTCAAATTATTTTCCTGAGAAACTGAGATATATGCCAGTGGCGGTGTAGAAGCCCCAAACACTTTGGCCTAGTTTATAAAGTTAAGACCTACAACGTGAAGCAAATCAGAGAAAGACAAATACCACATGATTTTACTCATGTGGAATTTAAGAAACAAAACAAAATGAACAAAGAAAGGAAAGAGAAAAACAGGCTCGTAAATACAGTGAACTAACTGGTGGTTTCCAAAAAGGAGGTGTGGGAGCGGGATGGGTGAGATAGGTAAAGGGGATTAAGAGTATGCGTATCTTGATGAGCAATGAGTAACGTGTGGAAGTGTTGAATCATATTGTACACCTGAAGCTAAGAGAACACTGTATGTTATATTTCAATAAAAAATTGAAAGAAAATTAAACACGAAGTTGGGTTTCTTTTCAATAAAATGTGACCTACATTTCAAACTAAATGATTTATGTAGATTCATATAAACAAAAAACATTCCGTGCTGTTTACTTGGCAGGAGTATCTTGTGTGAAACTAATGATCACAAGTAATAACCAATGGAAGGTTTGTTGTTGTTCCTGAAAATATAAATTATCCTAGTGCAGTCTGGGTCTATTCATGTAGGTATAAAACGCAGATGCTGCATAATGACATTGACTTAGTTACCTGAACATTTTCATGTTGTTTTTAGTTTCTAATGATGCTGGGGAAGTTGGGTAAATATTTCCTCCTGATACATGGGAACTATGACCTGGGGACTATGTAATTAATATCTGCAACAAAGCTTTGTTGAAAGAGTTTTAATAAATACTTTGGCCTAGGTCATTAAAGACAAAACTGTTTTTAGTAGTTTGGAAGTTTCCTTCCTCTTCCTTCTTGGTAATTTTTCCGACATGGAATTCAGTCTGTTTTGTTTTGTCTTGTTCCTTTTGCCTTGATAATCACTTCTTCATTTGTTTTTGGCTAGCCCATTTTCCTGCCTCATAGATACAGTTGTACCTCAGGATTTGTCCATTTCTTCTCCTTTCACACTAAACATTTATCTACTTCCGTGGATCTTCTTTTGCATAAGTTACCTTCATTCATGTGATGCTGACTGTCAGTCCACCTAGATGCTCAAGCGAGGGCACGGAAAACCTGAGGTGGTTCTGTTAATAAAATGGAATCTTCTACCTTCTTTGGTCAAGTCATGGTACTAAGCTACCTTTTATTCTGATAATTTAAATTTTTTTGTGAATACTTGTTAAACATATTTAAAACTTCAGCTATTTTTTTCCATCCCTTAATGTCTTGACTCTTCAGATATTCTTTTGTTTCTCTTTTCATCGTACTTAAAGCGTCTTTTGCCTTATTCCTGATTTCCATGCTTCTAGTTTGGTCTACGTACCATCATAATAATCATGTCATTTCCTTGCTAAGAATCGTGACTTTTTTTTTTTTTTTTTGTCCTCTGTAATAAAGTTTGGAGGAAAAATTCCTTACAGGTACTGCAGAAGCTCCATCGGTATTGCCTGTTCTCTCTTGAGTTCAAAATCATCAATATGCTTATCCATAAGTTAGTCTCTTTCATTCTTTCTGCCTTTGTTCTTATGTTCTTCTCTGCTTAGAGTCATAAAGTTCTGCTTTTCCCTCACCAAACTCCAGTTTTGTCTTTTCAAATGCTCCTCGTTCCAAGACCTAACACAACTACTTTTTTTTTTCATAGTGCTGAGAACAGTTGTCTGAGTTAAAACATTTGATTCTCCTAATTTTAATACTAACTTGCTGTATGACCTTCAGCAAATGACTTACCTCCATTGAATGACTCATATTTTATTTGATATCATTTGTATGACATGTATAGTGTTCTGTGTTCTGTTCTATGTTCATGTCTAACTTGCCTTACAACTGTGATTGCTCTTTGGGGACCACATCAGATTCCTGTGTCCGTAAAGCAGTGTGTTATACATAGTTGAAGGTCACTTAGCTTTTGTGGAGGGAGAAAACCAAATTTTAATTTGCCAAATGAGATGCTATTGTTACTGTGGTGAGAATGGAATGGATGAGGGAATATCAAGTCAGCATACTCTTAAGTAGAGTAGGCTCTAAGTAACAGGAGTAAAATTTTCTGGGCATTTGAGCAACTTAATTGCCAGGTAAAATCTGTTAACTGGTCTCAGTATTACTTCTATAAAAGAGAAAATCCAATCTCATGAATAATCTATAAGAGTGCTTCTTAAATATTAACATGGATTCGTATCACCTGGGGATCTTCTTAAACTGAAGATTCTGATCAGGTCCGGAGTGGGGCCTGAGATTTTGCATTCTAATAAGCTCCCAGGTGAGGCCAGTAGTATTGGTTACAGAACACCTGGGTAGTGTTATTTCTTTTCTTTTACAGAATTGGGCCATTGGCTCCGACTGCAATAGCATTTAGATTGTGGTTGTGGGAAAGAATCTGTAAATTATGTGTTACAGGGAAAAGAGATCCTTTGCCCATGGTTCTGTGTCTGTATAATTTATATGAGTATGGATATATGTATTTTCTCCTGTCTTCATTTTCAGAGGAGAGAAATGACTGGATCAGCATACTATTAAATGCACTGAAAACACAGTCCCCTGCCTTGCAGTCTCAAGCAGCTGCTGCACCTGAGAAATGTGGATATCTTGAACTGAGAGGGTATAAAGCCAAAATTTTTACTGTGTTAAGTGGAAACAGCGTGTGGCTTTGCAAAAATGAACAGGTGAGCTGTGTTACAGTTATTGCAAATTGCGGTGCCTTGATTACATTAACAACTGTGCTTTGTTAGACTTATCAGTGTTTTTACTTATAGCGCATTGGTTTTGCCTTGAGTACTGCGCCAATGTAACAAAGAAGAGTTGTTTTGTTGAATTTTCTCAGTTTCTCCAGTGACAGGAAAGTAATCTACATCAAATTTGAGGCTAGACATTACCTTTTTAAGGGACTGAGAAAATAAAATTTTGAAAGTCATTTTTGAAGGGTGGTCCTTAGCTGAAGTAGTGGGATGACACTCTGAGATATCAAGAACCAATTAACCATTACAGCTGTTGATGAAATAGGCCCAGTTCTGCACCTGTTGTTTCTTTTCTAATAGAAAATTATAAGAGTAGGCACAGGTTACATGTTTTCTTGAGTTTCCAGCATTTTTTTTTTTAGAGTAGATATGTTGCTTGCAGAGGAGCTAATTTACCATAGGCAAGTGGTTCCTATATGCACATACATGCTCACACACCACATATAAATGAAGTAGACTTGAGTTGTTGACTTACTGAATTAGGTTAATATTAGAAAGACTTAACAGAAGTTCAGTGTTTTGAGGAGACTGATATTCAAGTTCTAACAAATTCTGTTAACTTTTTTTGATTGCGTAGACTTCCCTTTCTCTAACATATCTGATTTTTATTTCTATTTTATTTTTTTTTTAAAGATTTTATGTATTTGGGAGAGAGAAAGTGCACGTGTGTACCTGCATGCACACACACAAGCAGGGAGAGGGGCGGAGGGAGAGGGAGAAGCAGATTCCCCACTGAGCAAGGAGCTGGATGTGGGGCTTGATCCCAGGACCCTGAGATCATGACCTGAGCTGATTGAGCCACCCAGGCCCCTAGCATATTTGGTTTTTAATATGTATAAAAAAATACCCCTTTTGGGAGTGAATTCTTAATCATTTAGCCTAGAATATATTAGATGTTTAGTAATTTGTGGAATTGCATGGTGTGCTTTGGCTGTCTGATCTAAGAGGAACTCATTAATGACCCAATAGGTTATGATAGGCTGGGATATAAATGGTACTGTTTTCATCAAATAATACAGATGTCAACTCAAAACAAACATTAGTTTAAAAAATATTAACTATAGATCTTTAAGACAGCTTCTGAACTTCAGTGTGATCTTATTCATTATATTTTTTGGATAAGATTTCTTAGCCAATTAACTCTGGAGGGCATCATTGAGCACTGTTGGCGTATTACTAACTTGGATATTTAGCATATTGCTCAAGAAGAATAGTGATGTACAGCTTATAATGTGTAAGACTGAATATGAACATTTTCAGTCTGTGAAGTGAGATGATTAAAACTTTTCTCATTGGAATGGAATTTAAAAACGCATACTTTGTATTTATCGGTATGGAAGTTATTCTGCCAGATTAATTGAGGTATTCATTTTTTACTTGCACAGATTCGATGGACTTCAAATTATTGGTTTCATCGCTTCCATTAGCTAGATGGTCTGAGTTTACATGATTCTCCCAAAGTAGATGTTCTTTAAAGTTTTATTAACACTCTCTGGTTAGAAAGAAATTGAATGAAATTATTGCTTTAATATTAGCAATCGAACATAAAAAAGCATAAGAATGACTACCATCTGGTGCTTACCAGGTATTATGCTAATTAATTTATAAACTTTTCCTTCTAATCTTGCCCACAAATGTAGGAGGAAGGTACTGTCTTCCATGTTCTGTAGACGAGGAAAATGAAGATTGTGTAAGGACTGTAGATTGTCATGCATAACAAAACCAGAACTTTATGAGTCTAAGTGTAGCATCTTAGCAACTATACCAAACTGTCTTTTTAATGTGTATGTTGAAAATTTCTGGCCTGTGACCTTTTGGAAGTAGTCTAAGCTTCTTTCCTTGAATAACTTAATTGCTTAGGAGGCTCGGAGTATAAGTGTGTATTGAGTAATACACGTTATACCAGGTGAGGCACTCTGTAAATGGTGCGCTTGCTGGGTACTCAAGTCCTGTCTTCCAGGAGGACAAGTCTGACAAGACCATTGTTTATGATGGATGGTGAGTGCATTGCTTTTTTAGGCTAGTACAGGAGTTGTGGAGAAGTGCAAAAAAGGGCAACTAATGATGTCTGGAGATTAGAAACACTTCCACGTACACAAGTAATGAATGCATTCTCCTTAAAGATTAAAGCATTAATGCTGGACCCCTCCTCATCTTTTGAGACACAAATCAATTTTCAGTGCATGTATATTTCAGGTCCTTTTCTATGCATTACCATGCGTTTATATATACCCTTAAAAAGCACATACCGTTGCTTGTGTATGTGTTATTTTTAAAAACTTGCATCATTTTATATGGAGCTGGGTCTTAAGAGACTTGATCTTGAGTCAAGTCTTAAAGAACTAGTTGGCTCAAGACTGGATGGATAAATTAAAGAAGGCCTTCTATGTTTAGGCCCTAACTTACCATTCCAGTTTTATCTGTGTTTACATTATGGTGTGTGCCTTTCTCTCCAGAGAAAAGTTGCCCATTGGTTTTTTTCACATGGTTGAGCAGATTGAAGAACTTGGATGACGTGCTAAATGGGGAGTCTTTCTCCTGAATGCAAGGGGCTTTAAGCTTGTGTTTAGGAAAAGCACTAAAAGGTAATGATTCAATGCAACTTCTAAAAGTTTTTTATATACAACACATTAAGTAATTTTGTGTTTTTTTTAAATATGGAAAAAAATTTACTTATCATAAAAATGTAGGACGTGTTATACCTGAAGCTAATATAACATGTCCATTATACTTCTAGAGTAAAAATAAAAAATAAAAAAAGAGGTGTTAGCTTTGAACTTCTGTATCTAAATTTGCATTGGATCTAATTGAGTTCCATGAATCAAAGCTAAATTATTTTCAGTTTTAAAAATTTTAAAATAGTGAATTTATTGCCCACATAATTTGTAGTGTGAATAGAATAAAAAAAAATAAGGAAAATTGACCTACAGTACCCTAACATATGAACTATTTTCATTCTTCTTGCCTTTCTTGATACATAGTTTTACAAATTTACAGACAATGGATAGAGGTGGAAAGGTAGCATATACTGAAGAGTTGTTTAAAAGGAAGCTCCAACGTTCATTTAGAGCAGAGACAATTGGACAGAGGTAGCAGTTCCGGGTTTTCATTCTTTCTCTGCTACTAATTGGCTCAGGTAATTAAGTTAATGTCTTTGGGTTTAAATAGCATCATGTAAAGAAGAGAGAGAGCTTACTATTCCTACGACCATTTTGTAAGTTGCATGTTGAAATTCCAGATATTTGGGCTCATTCCAGACTGTGGACTTAGAATTTCTGGGGATAGAATGTTGGAATCTACATTTATATGAAGCATCCACATGTATCAAGAACTACATACAGTGAAACACTGCTCTAAGTTACTTTTTTCCCCCTTTAAAAAATGACAAGCATCTAGGTAAAGAGAGCAAGATATTTTTGGAATTGGAAAATGTGTAAAAATAGCCTTCAGCAACATTGAATGCTTTGGCATCCTGCAACTTGGGACTATTATACCTCTTTTTGTGATAAATTCTCATTTGGAAGTGATCTTTTTCCTCATTGAACATTTTGAAATGTGCCAACATTTAAGTGGAAAATTAAGATAAGCATGATCAGTGGTAATACATTTTGAAATTCTGAAGAACTGTTACTAATTGTGCATAGTTCTGAACTATAGCTACTGGTATTTTTTTTTTTTTTTTTGCTAAGATCTCAATTTTTAAATGAAATTTAACATTTTTAGCTTATGAATTCTACAGTATCATTTAATTCATTTTTCTTAACGTAGACTTTTATCGCCAGAGTATGATCTGGTGTAGACATTAATCTTCGTTTGCAAAGTCAGCATAAAGGGGACAGTGTTTGGAGAACAGTTTGAAACTGTTATTTCCCATACATTCCTTCAACTCTGTCTGGAAGTGTGCTCTAATTTTGTGGATTATTGTTAACCTTTTCCAGAGCTTTTTCTCTACTTCCAAAAAGTATCCTTAAGAATCTGTGTCAGGCAGCCCTACATATATATATTTTCAGTAGTTCTTTCACTTTTTTCTGACTCTGTCCCTTTTACTGAATCAATAACTAAGTTAAAATAGCTATTAGAACAGGCTATTGTAATTATTGCCTTTGCTCATTTTTGAAATTCCTTCTATTTGAAGAGAAATGGTATGAAGATAGCAAGGGGTATGCCAGTCTGCATCTCCTCGTGGACCCTTCACTGCCAGGTCTGAACTCTCCGGAATTAACATGGACTTTTTGTTTTCCCAATTGCTTGGTTCAAAGATTCGCTTTTTTTTTTTTTTTTCTTTCATCTCTGCTTTTCCCTTTCATTCATTAGTAGATTGTAGGAACTGAAATTGGCAGTAGCTCTCCACTGAGTAGGAGAAATGCCTTAGGGAATGTCATGTCTCCTCCTCCTGCCCTTTCCCAATAGGTTGTAAAAAGTAGAAAAGAACTATGAGGAGATACATAAAAACATTTGTTGGAATGGAGTTTGGCAAAGTAGAAACAGACACAATTTCTCTACCTAATTACTCAGTTGCAAAACACTGTGGTGCTGTTATCACATAAATTACATGTCATCTCTTTATTTAACACCATCTCACAAACGCAGTGTTTAATTTTTACAGATATTGTTCTCTTATGTTTTACACGCCTGCAGTGTATTATAATTATGATAGTTTTTCTCCAGTGTTACTTCAACATTGTATAAAATGAGTTGTGTTTCAGTTTGTACACATTATACTACATATAATTCCCTGTGTTTCTCTATTCATCCATTTTACAAAATGGATTTTTATTGGATACCTTCTCATTTCTGGGCACCACTCTGGGGGTACAGCAGTGACCGAAAGATGCCTGCTGTTTAGGATCTCACCTTCCACTGTGGGTAGCGCACATAGTGATAAATAAATGAGATTTCTGGTAGCTTTCTGTATGTAGCCTTTTCTTCCTTTTTGATTATTTATTTATTTTTTTGGCATGGACTTTTATGACCTTTTCCTGAAGAATTGTTTACATTTTAAATGCTGTTAGCTACATGAACTAGGTACCAGCTTGATTTTAACCTTAAACGTGTTATAATTTTTATATTCTCAAATTAATGGTGTGATGGTGTATTCACTGTTTGGTCTTCAGGAGTTTCAGGCCCGTAGTGGACACTCGGTAAACATTTTGCAGAATGAACTTGTTGAGTTTGTGGTCATTTACAGCTGTTTTCTTGTCTACAGAGCTTATCATTTTTTTAAAATTTTGTTTTCAAGTTATTCTCTTTTCTGTGAATTGTCTCTTGATTTTCTTTTTCCATTTATTTATTGGGATTTTATTGTCTTTCCTGACAATTTCTTTAAGCTTTTCCTATAATAAAGATAATTAATCATCAGGTCATTTTCTGTAACTGCTTTTCTGAGCTATCACTTACTTTTCATTCTTCAGTTAATTTTTGTGTAGAAATTTTATTATAATTAAACTGCTTTTTATTTCAAAGCTTATAGATTTTCTATATTCTGGCAAATATTTTATAAATTTGTCTTGACATGAAGTGGAAGTAGTATATAAGGCAGTACTTAAAATTTTAAATGAGATACTAAAATCCGAACATACACTGCAGTATATGTAGTGTCACACGCATGGTATTGCTATTTGAATGAAATTTCTGCAAATGGATGTGACGCACATTTAAGATAATTGGCTTTGGTTTCCATTTGTTAGGTTGTTCTGACAGCCAGTCTCCCCCCCCCCCTTTTTTTTTTGTGATTAGTGTTTTTCAGGATCATGTGAGTATTAGTGAATTCATTACAACCAGATGTCTTGCTTGGTGGGTCTGTGTATCCATTTAATGATAATTGTGGCATTGAGGATTTAACTATATAAATTCACTTGATTAAACATTTTCAAATCAGGGTGTAACAAGAGACTCATTCCCCCTCGTTCCCCTACATAATGTTCCTGGTGTCTGGCACGGGAATGAAACTCTAATAGAATTTAAATAGACCTCATAGGGCTCTGGGTTGAGTAGCACAGAAAGAAGCAGCAGGATGTAGGTGGTGGCCTCAGCTTCTCTGGGTTCTGTATCTGGCCAAAGTCTGCATCTGGTGTTTCCCCGGAAATGTGGTGCCAATGTCATACAATGCCACATCTGTTTTCAACAAATGTTTAAGCACCAAGTTCTTAAATCTCTGGCATGGAAACCTGGCATCCAGTATTTCCAAAAATAGGTTTGAGATTTCAGCAAATTTGGGGTTAACAAACCCTTCTTTAATTTTTCCAGTTAGGGATCAAGCTTTTATTTTGCTCTTTCGCTATGTAGTTTTAAAATGTAGTTTTAACCGGGTTCTGTTGCTACAAATTCATAAAAATAACCCATTTCAGCATTTTGGTAAATAGTTACCATTCATTCTAAACCGACTATATACTATAGAATCATTGGTGGGAATACTTTCAGTCATTGTAAATAAAATGGAGATACTTTTATTGAAGACAGATTGTGAATTTAGAACTCACAAATGAAAGGATTGTTTGTTTGTATTAGACCCTTAATTTATATGGCCCTCAATTTTTGTAACGGTGCTGTGTAAGGTAGATATTACTGTGTTTTTACAAATGAGAAAATTGAGGCTTTTTAGATAAAGTAAATAACTTGGTAGTGGTCATACAGCCAATAAATGGCTTAGCCAGGATTCTCCCCCAGGTCTTACTCCCAGTGCCGACATGGTCATGACCACCTTTGCAGGTTGTCCAGATCTGTTTGCCAAGTGGCACTGTTGTTTTAGTAGGAGTGGTGGTGGGATTCATGCTTTGTGAGATCCCACATTCTGTGACAGCAAATTAACGTAAAATATTGTTTAGTCCAGAATCTCTTTTTAGCTTTTTGCTTTCTATAGTAATATTCTACCCACTGAATTTTCATGCTCCTTTTTTTTTTTTTTTTTTTCTGTCCAGCTTATAGCATTCTAAGTGTTGAAAGTGTGGCTTATCCCTGACTTGTGCCTGTTTTTCAAAATGAGATTATTGCTGACAATCAGACTGTAGCTAAAGGGTAACTTGTTTTGACATTTGCCTTCCACCCCATTTTTTGAAATTTATATATGCTTGCTAGTTATCTTAAATATGTGTTTCCTTGTGATTAACTTTTTCATAGGTAATATGTTCACTTGGTTTCAAATTCAAGAGGTAGACACTAACAATAATGGTAACAGTTGCTAGCTAGATCTATGTAGCACTTAGTGCATGCCTGGCATTCTTCTAAGCATATTTAATGGGTTGATTTAATCTTCCCCACACCGAAGAAGCGTTAGTACTACTGTTCTCCCCGTTGTGCAAATGTGAGAACTGAAGCAGGAGAGGTATACCCGATCAAGCTGGTCTGGGTTTTGTCAATGGTCTGGTCAAGTTTCACTTCCTTTGGAAAGTCTCATAAGAACACAACTCTCTCTTACCAGGATCGGCTGGATTCAATGTTTACAGCTATGCACTTATTACAGTTCTCTCTCATTTCCTCCTTAGACTGTAAGCTTCCCAACGGTGGGTACCCTGTCTTATGCTCTTGTGTGGATCCAGGATTTAGCCTGACTTCTGGCACACACACAGTACTTTATAAATGCTGTTTTGCCAGGACGAATTCTCCCATTTTAAAAATGGCTATATCTGCTCTGCCTTCACAGAATAATTTACAAGGTCAAATGAGAGTTCATGGCTTTCCGTAAGCTTCAGAGCACGACACAAATAGATAGGAAACCAATTATGGAGTACATCGTATATGCTTTTAAAGCCTCTGGACGTTAACACAGGGGTGGGCACACAGGACAAATAGGATCTTGAAAATGTGTCACCGTGTTCTGGCCAGAGTATTTTTAGCCAGTAGTCTTAATGATTTCAAATGATTTTTGTATAATCATTGCATGCCTTTTCTTCTGCTCTACAGAAGGCAGAAGGCACTGTTGCTATCCTGATATTTAAATATTGCAGACTCATCCTGTCTAGAGTCTACAGCTGGTTCTGCTGTCTAGTTCAGTTTTTCTCAACATTGGCTGCATATGAGAATCACAGGGTTGTAGTTTTGCTTTTTAACTACAGAATCTGAAGCTCTGCTTTCCAGTTCAGGGGATAAGAATCTCAGGGTTGGAGGGAGCGTTGAGGAATTAGATCTATTCTTAATATGTCCTAAATACAGTCTGAAAAAGTGGCTTAATGTCACCACAAATATTTTTAATAAGAAACACAGTTGTTTCATATTTAATAGCTCTCGAGAGCACTGACATTTATTTTGTTACTCTGCTGTACATTTTACAGTCTGTTTGTGCCGGTGAATTCAGCGGATACTCTAATTACTTGAAACCATATGGCCATGGCCAGCAGCTGATAAATGGGTTACAATTTTCTTCCAGGCTAAAAAAATCATCTTTGCCTTGCTTGGAGGAAATGTGGGGTCTAGAGCCTACCCTCACCTATTTTATTTTTAACAGAAATCTCAGCTTTATAGGTAGACGTTTCACAACTTGCTTGTAGAAATGAGGGGCCACCAATTCAGGCCGGAACCTGGAGGAGGCTCATCGGTTTCTATAAACCATGGTCACTCTTGCCATCTGCTAGTCTCATGGTTTGAGTGTGTGCCTCTGACCTTCCAAACACCCAGTACCTGCAAGCCAGGCGCTCATCGGAGGATGTAACTTGGCATAGAATGTAACAATGCATATCCAGCTCTTGTGGGGTCTTCATTATGGAGCATTGTTGGAAGGACATGCAGTGTGTTCTAGAGTTACTCCTGCATCACGATGGACCGTCAGAAAGTTGTTTTTAAAATATCCTACCTTGCCTGCCATATGGTAGCTACACTTGTGGTGAGCATAGCACAATTCCCACTTGGAACTAATGTAATATTGTTCGTGAAATATACTTCAACTAAAAACAACAACAACAAAAAACACAAATAAAACTTACCTTGCTACCCCTACTTTATTTCTTCATTTCTAAAAGAGAGTTTGAGTTTACAGTCACTTGCATTGAGGTTCTCCAACAATTGTTACCCAGCAAGAACACTGGTATGGACAATTGAGAATTTTTTTTTTTTAATCGCAGTAAGTAGGTATAACACTGAGCCTGATTGATTCTCCTTGTCCCTATAGATTACATTAAGTACTGATTTTTAGTTGAGTTTGCCATACAAAGTATATTACGTTTTTCTAATTATTTTGCCATACAAAGTATATTACGTTTTTCTAATTATTTTGCCATACAAAGTATATTACGTTTTTCTAATTATTTTGCAACACTTAGCATGTCTGCATCTTCTCTTTTATATTATTGACTCTCAATTTCTGGCCTGTTTTTCCTAACAGAACAAGCTATTTGTACAAATTGATGATATGTTTTATAAATGCGTCATTTCCTTATTCTAACTTAACATCGTATGTTAAAAAAATGGAGAGAGGCTTTTCTGCAACTTATGAATGAAAACTCTGGATACTTTTGCAAGTGGGGGAAATCTGTTACAGTATTATTTTATTTCACTTATTAGTCAGGAATGCTTTATTAGCAGATGACAAAAACCCCAAAGGATCCCTTGAATAGATAGGGATTTCTTTGTTTTAACAGATCTCTTGGTGTAGGCAGCAGAGAGCTGACGCCTCCAGGGAACAAGGTTCTTCCTATTTTTTTCTCACTCTGGCATCCTTAAGTACAAGAATTTGTCCTCAGGCTTTTCATCTCGAGAATTCTAACAGCTTCTGTGCTGCTAGGTGTTATTTCCAAAGAAGATGGAACGGTGAGGGGTAGGAGTCTTTCTTCTTCCAAGATTTGTCCCCCACCCACTCCCACCCCAGGAATTTTTTATATTTTATTGACTAAAACTAAGACATATGACCCCTCCTAGCTTGCAAGGGAGATGGGAAAATAGTACTTTTACTCTTAGCCTGTAGAGAGAAGGCGGCCAGTGAATTTTCAGTCTCTGCCAGAAGTATTCTTATTGAAAATAGACCAATATTTTTTGTAGTCTATCTTTAGTACGGCTACTTTTTCTAATCAAATTGAATTTAGGAATTCAGAGCACATTGAATCTGAACCTGTATACATGGATAAATTAGTCCTTTGAAGTTGAGAATAATTATATTTTTAAAGTGTTGAGATTATTTGATAAATCAAATTCCCAAACCCTTATGATTAGATAATATTTAAAATTTTAATGTTTTTAGAAGGCAGACCTTGTAGCCTTTTGAACAATTTCTAATTTTGGTGGGACAAACTGAACAGAGGGGTTATAGGTATTGAACAAATGGCAGTTTTCATACCACAGTTGCATTAAAAGAGCTTAAGAATTTAATTGAAGGAAGAGGAAAGTAATAAAATATTGGGAATGAGATAAAATTGTAAAATATATAATGCTTTTGTTTGAGAGTGAATGAGAAAAATAATTTGACAGAGCAGAGGTAACATCACAGTAAAACAAAGACCAATCAGTTTGGGTTTCAGTCATGCTCTGCCACGTACAACTAGCTGTGCTTTCCATGTGACTTTCATCTCTTTGGGCCTCAGTTTCCCCTTCTTTTTTTATAAATAGTAATTATACCAGCCTCATGGTGTCATTTGAGTCCGTTACTTAAAAATTGCTAGGCACATGCTAAGGGCTAGTTAACTCTTAGTTTCCTTTATTATATAGATAAAGATTGTATAGATAAAGATGAAAAAGTGCCTGACTTTGAAAAGCAAGCATGGACAGTTCACAAACTGTGTCCTAGTCAACTTAACATTTCATGTGAAAGAAGTCTGTACTTGATCAGTAGCTCAACTGTCCAGTTTGGAATGGCACTGGGTTAGCGTGGATCGAGAGTGCCTATCTAAAATAAGAAAACCACTGTCAATCCATTTTTAATGACTTATTCAGTTCTACATGTATATGTGTTGTAAAATTTAGTAGGATATAATGATACTTATGGATTTTGAAAGTACAAGTATATTCTCTAAAATCCATATTTTTATTTCCTTATACTGTTGTTATATATTTTTTCTCCCAACTAGGATTTTAAGAGTGGACTTGGTATTACCATAATTCCTATGAATGTAGCAAATGTAAAGCAAGTGGACAGAACTGTAAAACAGTCTTTTGAAATAATCACTCCCTACAGGAGTTTTAGGTAAGCTATATTTAAACGTTTGTGTTTGTGTTATTCCAGGAAATCTTGGGCGATCTACTTTTACATCGCTAATGGTGATTTTATTTCTTATATATCACATAATAAAATCATGTTGTTATTTTCTATATTGTCTAATTTATTGGCCCGTATATAAAAACACCTCATAAAAGTGACTTGAATTATCACACAACCTGCAGAGATACTAATTTCATGAGATTTGGGGCATTTTTTCCCTTAATACCTTTTTTACTTAGTAGGTGTGATAAATATACTAATTTTTTATCAACAAATATATGAAAAATTCCTTCACATTATGAAGGAATAAAGAATACTACATTGTCTTTAAGCTGTATTTTTATTTACCTTCTGTTAGCCTAATCAAATGCAGTCTTCCTTTAAAATCAATTCCTGATTACAGTTGCTCCATAATGATTTCTAAAAGGAACTCCTGCTGATGGGTCTTTAATAGCACTTATTGATCAAATATTTTAACAGTTCATTATATATTTTGTATTACAGTAATCTAGTAATTACCTCATATGACAATGAAAAAGAACACTTTAAGTTCCTAATATGTTTTAATAATCTATAATAACTTCATAGCTTTGGTACACAGAAGAGGCATAAGTCAGTGTCTGTGAGTTCACCCACATTAATTCATTTGTTACAAATAATCAGCGTATCACAGGGTAGTATGCAGGTCAGAGGCAATTGTCAGAGGCCTTTGAAGGACTAACAGTTACTTAGCAATTTTGAAAATACTCCCAAATCTGGTATTCATTTCATCTGTCAGAAGTGTCTGCTGGCTCAAATTTTGAAGAAAAAATAATCACCATAACAAATTTTACTTTCACATATGCAGATTCAAGCCTCAAATGAAAATGTAGAGATTGGCTGAGTTGTTTTTACTCATAGTATTTCTGACACAAAATATGTGGTGGGCTTTTTCCTCACACCAACCAATTCTCCGTGTCTCCAGATCCCAACTGGGTGTCCTACAATTCAGTCCTATTCTGACAGCGGCTACTCGGAGTGAGCATTAGACTCACAAGTTTAAGGGCTCAATCACACAAAGCTGCCCTCACTTCAGACTCCAGTCACAAGTATTGGGTCCTCAGCTTACCCACGCTTCCTTCTAACTTGGCTGCAAATTGGGATTCCCACGACCCCAACTCCCCCAGTTTCACTATTTGGTGAGAATGGCTCTCAGAACTCAAGAGGACAGTTTAATTAACTATTGCCAGTTTATTATAAAGAATGCATCTTGGGAACATCAAAATGGGAGAGCCACACAAAGCAAGGTACCTCATGCCTTCTCTGGGTACATCACCCTCTCAGCACTTCAATGTGTTCATCAGTCTGGAAGCTTTCTGAACCCTATTGTTCAGGGGTTATTACGGGGGGGGGGGGTTCATTCTGTAGGCATGATTGGTTAAATCCTTGGTCATTGGTGATTAACTCAATTGCTAGCCCCTCTCCCATCCCTAGAGGTCGGGGCGGGGGGGATCTTTTAGTTCCCCCTCTAATGATACCTTGGTCTTTCTGGTGGCCAGCTCCCATCCTGAAGCTTTTGAGGCCTCCAGCCACAACTTATCTCACAAGCATTCAAAAGACACGTCACTTAGGGCACTCCAAGGGTTTTAGAATCTGTGTACCAGTAACCTAGGTGCAAAGACCATTGTGCCATATTGGCTGTGACCAATCTCTATGTAAAAGTGGAAACCACTAAGAAGCTTATGAATATCATACTGATGATGGCAACATAAAGTGCTTCAAAAAATATCCATGTAAGCTACTCAGTTTCCTTATGGATTATTTGGAATATGTTAGTGATCTCTTATTTTCATTATATTTCAAAACATTTTCATCTTCAGAACAGAAAATTTTAATGTGAAACATTTTGCGGGTCATTGGCCGAGTTTGGAGCATTGTAATACATTTCCTGACACATCGTACATACTCGATAAACATTTCTTGGAGTGAACCCATGGTTAATGTTTTATCCCTATACTCAGGTATCCAGTAAACACTAAGAATTAGGATAAATCAGAACATGGCTAAAAATGAGTTAGAATTCCGTTAGAATAGTAGTCACTTGAAACTTTTGATTTCTCAGTTTCTTAAAGCCATCTGGACATTCTTCTAATTAAAAAAGAAAATCTATTTTTAAGACTGAAAAAAAATCAAAATTTCTGGTGGGTGTTCTTGATAATTTAGTTTCAGACTATCATGGCATACTTTTTTGGCAAAATAATCCAGTAGTCCCAAAACTCTGAAACTCAGCCAGTCTCTCATTGATTATTATATAACCACTGCTTAGGAAATATGGCCTCTCATTTAAACTCTTGACCTAACAAGGCAGTTTTTATATCCTGGTCAGAAAAATGTACATATTAATTTTGGTTCAAGATATGTAAACAAATTCATAAGCAGTGTGGGATGTTAAAGGAAAAAAATAGATTTTTAAATTAGATGATTTTTAACAGAAAAGACTATTCAGCTGCCTGGAAGGCATATTTTTCAGCTGCTGTTTAATTTGTGAGCGAAATGAATATGCAAACTGAACATACTGCTTAATTGGCCTTTACAAGGGAGATCGATAATGCAGAAACATTAATTGTTTCAGCTTTACAGCCGAGTCCGAAAAAGAGAAACAAGAGTGGATTGAAGCTGTGCAGCAATCGATAGCAGAAACTCTCTCTGATTATGAGGTAGCTGAGAAGATTTGGTTCAATGAATCCAACAGGAGCTGTGCCGATTGTAAAGCCCCGGACCCTGACTGGGCATCCATCAATCTCTGTGTTGTCATCTGTAAGAAGTGTGCAGGTAATTAGCGATAAGTTATGCTCATCACTGTTTGGTAGCAGATTGGCACTGAATGCTCTTTACTGTCATACGTAATGTGTCCCAGCTAACAGTTGTGAAAAATAAAAACAGAGGCGGCTTATTACATTTAAATTAAATTTAGAAATATCTTATAGTTCTAAAGTTCTCTTATGCATGACTTCAATGTAAAAATCGATTTTTAAGCATGTAATCATTTTATGTGCCTCCTGGTCCATGTGTGGCTTTTAAAAGGACAGTGTTGAAATTTTTAGATTTTGAGGTCAGTGTGTTTTAGAATGCACCCTGAACATGTTTGCGTCTCTGCATAATTTGCCCACTTCTCCTCAGTCATATTTTGTAAGATGTGTATTTCATGTCAAGGTCATTCAGAGCTCTTTATGGTCCAGCAGATCCGGTATCTCTTTTAATGAGAGTATTTATTTAGAAGCATTTCCAAAGAGTATTGAGGTTTCTGACAGTAACCAGTACTATTACTGGTTATCTTATTGTGACTTTACAGCTCACAGACCATCTGACAGCTCAGTGTATTTGGGGGTTCACAGTTCCAGTGAGTGGAGGGCATGGACTCTAGCTTAGGTGTGTAGTCATAGAGGTCTTGGAGGAAGTTAGCCACATTCTAAACTTCACTTCACTTCAGCTTCCTGGCATTACCAGGTACTGTGCTGGTCCTGGGAAATAAAAAATGTGCGAGAGGTTGCTATGTCCTCCACAGATATATAAATACTAATTGCAGTGGAGTATGATGATGGCAAGACCAGAGTGGAGTACAGGTTTCATTGACCTCAGCTAGGGCAGAGACTAGGACAGTTGCTTCGGTCCTTAATACTTTCCAAGAGTTCTGTGCTTCCACGGTTCTTATCACACTAAGATTTTCTCAGGAGCTAATTAACCTCAGTGGCAACAAGAAAAAGCATCAGCTAATCCCCCTCTACTTTGTATTTCTTCCCAACCTTTTTTCCTCTCCAGTCTCGTTGGAAGAGAGCCTTTGTGTTGTCCAAGGCAATTCTTTCTACTCCTGTCTCCGTCTTCTTTCTTCTCTTCTTGGGATCCTCACCTCATCACTTATTCCCTCTCTGTAATAATTCAACCGTGGGTTCTTTTGTTTCAGCATATATACTTATGCAAGTCTGTTGTCTTGACACTAGCTTCCTGAAAACTTCGCATTCCCCTGTATGTATCATTCTCTCTTTTCCCTTCACAGACAGGGTACTCTCAAGAGTAGAATTCTGCACAGCTTTCCTTCCTTTTTTAACTTCCTAGTTTTTCTTCGTCCTATGATCAGTTTTCTCTTTAGTCCAGTAAATATATCTTCACCATGTTTACCAGTGTATTTTACCCCTCAGTTTCTGTGTGGTCCGTTTCTATCTTTATTATCTTTCCTGCAGTATTTGGCACTGCGATATTTGACCAGTGTTTATGACTTCCCATCCTCCCTTAACTTCCAAAATACCATTTTCTCTTTGTGTGTTCTTAATACTCTGGCCATCCTTTTTCAGGTTACTTTTCCTTTGCCTGGTCCTGAAATACATGTGTTCCTTTGGGTTACATCCTCAGTTCTCTTTCACTCCAATGTTCCTGGTTGATGTTATTTATCATTTAAGTTCAACACTCGCTTATAAGTGGACGATTCTCACTCTGTTGGACACCATACTCATAGGTCTACCTACTGAACTCTCTTCTTGGATTTGCCCAAGAGACCTCAAAAATAGCATGTGAAAAATGGAGCTGTCTTTGCTTCTCAGCTCATTACATAAAACCAAACATTCTCATTTATTCCAAATCTTGGTCAGAAGTGATACTGTCTATCCTACATTCAAGCCTAAAACCTGGGATACCTTCTGACCCTTCCCCTTTCATTAAAGCCAACCAAGTCCCAGAAATTATTATCTCAGGATTTCTGAATCTGCCCTCCCTTTTGTTGCTCCTCCTGCTTGTTTCAACCCAGATTCTTTTTTTTTTGCCTCCACGACTTCAGGGATTCTTTCCAGTTCTTCTACCTGTTTTCTGAGTTCATCCCCTTTCAGTGATGCCTTTCGTTGGTCTTTATAAATGCAAACCTATGCATAGTTCTGCCCTTGGGATTTTAGGACTTTGTGCTCTGAGTAGTTACCATTTTAAAGAAAGGAGGGAAGGACCTTCTTACCTAATGTAGAGAGAGGAATGAGTTTTCATACTCATAGGCAAAAAGTCCTTAAGATAGGGACAATGTCTTGAATACCTTTGTCCCCTCCTCAGCCTAGAAAGCATCGGACACATTCCTGGGTGCCCAGTAATGACTGAATGATGATTACACAGCATAATTGAATTGATGCTAATAGAATGCTGGGCTCTTACTCTCTTTCAGGCGTATGAGTAAAATAAAAAATCCACTTCGTATTTCTAGATACATGTTTATTAGAGTTGCTAGTTTTTTGTTTTTTTTTGTTTTTGTTTTGTTTTGTTTTTTGTTTTTTTAGGAGTAAAAGTATATCTGTGTTCACATACATGGAATTTAAACAGACCTATTATAGAAGGTTTTCAGTAACCTCTAATTGCCAGTTAATTACCAAGTGATGAATATACACACATATATATTGGTACACACATATACCCAGTTAAAACTGTAGTTTTGTACCACTACGGTAGTGATGAAGATAATTACTGTCACCTTCATTGTGGTTGGGATTTCTGTATAATTGTCACCACTACTCTTAATACTGCTGGCAAAAGGAAAAGAAAGTAGATATTGGTGTGTTTTAAGTTGAAACACATACATACACACATACATGTATGCAGAGATACACATTTTTTTAAAGATAAAATACATATACATACAAATGAAATAGAAATGCAATTGTGTCTTGACTTCAGGACAACATAGATCTCTAGGACCGAAAGATTCCAAGGTTAGAAGTCTAAAAATGGATGCCAGCATTTGGAGCAATGAACTCATTGAGGTAAGTCCAACCTAACTGTGGATGTGGTTAGCAGGGATCAGGTGGTAGTTAGCAGTGGGGTGGCATGAATTACTTTAGGAGTTTTTTGATAAAGTTCTCACCACACTGTAAAAGTGGCTTGTAGCCTGTTTAGTAGTAGTCTTCCTACTTCAACTTTTAGAATGCTGCTTAAATGAGATAGTTACTTTAAAAATATAAACTACGAGGAATTTCATAGTAATAGCTACTTTTAAAGGCTTGACAACATTTTTTTTTTAAAGCCAGAATTTCTTTCTTTTTAACACAGCATGGATAAAATATTAGAAAAGTGAATGAAAACATTTGGCAAAATTATCTATTCTTTCTCTTGGCCATGCTCTGTCATTAACTGTGCTCATGTCTGACTTTCTGTTTCCCGTTTCCATTTTCTTCTTGGATTTCAGTAACCCTCTCAACCACATTACCCCACCTACTCGGCCATTTTAAATGAATCTGTTTCTATGTGAGCTTCAAAAAATAATAATGCTTTTGTTGCAATTTGGGTCACTTGTGGTTTCTTTTCTAGCTTATCTTGTGCCGTTACTAAAATCAGTGAGGCTGTACTTAAAATAGAAATAATATCTGCTTTCACACTCCATCTTCCTGAAAGATGTGGGTTTTTCATGTGTTTTTGCATATTTTATACTAAGTTATATTTTTTTTGGGGGGGGGAGTATGCACGTGGGGGCAGGGGAGGGGCAGAGGGAGACAGAGAATCTTAAGCAGGCTCTATGCTCAGTGTAGAGCCCTATGCAAGGCTCGATCTCATGACCCGAGATCAGGACCTGAGCCACAATCAAGAGTTGGACGCTTAACTGACTGAGCCACCCAGGCGCCCCCTAAGTTATATTTTAATTTGTGAGTCAGGTTTTTGCAAATTCAAGTACATTTTATGAACTCATATTGTTTTATAACTTTCTGACTATTTAGCTCTTTATTGTCATTGGAAACAAAAGAGCAAATGACTTTTGGGCTGGTAATCTTCAAAAAGATGAAGAGTTACATATGGACTCACCTGTAGAAAAGAGAAAAAACTTTATCACTCAGAAGTACAAAGAAGG
This sequence comes from Ursus maritimus, assembly GCF_017311325.1. Classification (NCBI taxonomy): domain Eukaryota; kingdom Metazoa; phylum Chordata; class Mammalia; order Carnivora; family Ursidae; genus Ursus; species Ursus maritimus. The sequence continues at coordinate 53,424,927 of NW_024426996.1, forward strand.
AAGATTCAGAAAGACCCTACTGGCGTCTCTCACCAAAGAAGAATTAAATAAGGTATCAAAAAATATATAACAGTAGACATGGCTCTTGATGTCTTTTGAAACATGGGTCAAGGAGTTTGGAAAGAATTTTAAAAAGTCCTTTACTGTCTGATAAGAGTATTGTTTAATGTTATTTTATTTCCATTTGTGAGATTGTACTATTGATTTTACCACTGTTTAACTTAAGAATTCATTACCAATAGCGAATAATATTAGTCTTTGTCCATAACATGAGTTTGCAGCTAATTTAGGCCTACTCCAGTGTTCTGAGAACTATGCAACTTTCCTTATTTTAGGGACAAGACACTAAGCATAACTTCCAACTTGTACATTGTTGATATTGTGTCACCAGAATAAACATCATTTACTCAGTGTATTGTTACAAGCAATGCTTTGCTTAGTGCTGTTGACCCCAAGTGTTGTTTGCCTTTGGCTGAGTGATTCCAGACTTGGTGCCTGTTTTATGCTGCTCACTTGTTCTTTACCCTTTTGGCAAAGGATTTGTTAAGGATCCTGCCTGATTTCTTTTTTGAAATTGCTACTTCAATTTCTTATGTGTTAGGAGGCTTGTCCAAATAGAGATATTTAATACATGTACGTTTACATGCCTATTGTTTTTGTGCTTAGAGAATACATTCTTTCATAGTTCTTTTTTTAGTATGCTTTTAGTGGCAGTACTTATGGATAAAAATCCTCAAGTAAGTAGCATTATGCTGAACATTTTGGAAAACAAAGGCCTTTTTCATCCTTCTGTAGAAATTACAAAATCATACAATTGATTTACATTTCTATCGGATTAATTCCTCTAAATTAAGTTTTTAGTCTTTGTACATCTTTGGTGATCATAAAGTGAGGCCACCAATTGATTTTAAAGCAATGGCAGAAGAAATATGAAGGATTCAGAATGGGCAGCTAAGGTAGAGGAGAGTGGGTGAGATGGTATGGGGGAGGGGTTTGGGAACTATGTATGTATATAGGTTATTACTAAGACATTTTGTTTTGGATGGTGGTTTCATTAGTGATAAATACATTATTAAAATTGACCAGTTATAACAGACATACATGGAATAATAGCAACAGGGTATCATAAACCAAGGATTTTGATTCTGTGCACCAGAGGTCCATAATAAATATGTAAATAGTAAGTTGTGGATTTTGAGAAGTAACTGGTGAAGTTAGAGAACCAGGGCATAGCTTCCTCTAATGGTTTCTTTCTTTTTGATAGTGATGGGTATCTTATTAGTGGGTATACTAATGTCCCCAAATGAAGCTCTGTCTGCCACACCACACAGTTTTCATTAGATAAGTTTTACATTATTACTAGCAAATGAATTCTTCTAAGAATATTTAGAGAAGTCTACCCATTGGGATTTATTGCTACAGTGGACTTCTTAAAAATGGTACTCTTCATGTCAGCAAATAATTTTATTGAATAGATATATTTTTAATTGAGATATAATTTACCTCTAACATTATATAAGTTTATTCAACCTCTTGATTCGGTACATTTATATATTGTGGTATGATTGCCACTGTAGCTATAGCTGACACCTGTATTGTATCACATAATTGTCATTTCTTTTTTGTAGTGAGAACATTTAAATTCTAGTCTCTGAGCAGTTTTGGGGTAAATTATACAGTATAATTGATTATAGCCACTATGCCATTCATTAGATCTCCAGAACTTATTTATCTTCTAGTTGCAAATTTGTATCCTTGAACAACATCTCCCCACCCTCCAGACACCCCGTGGTAACCACATTCTAATCTGTCTTCCTATGAGTTTGGCTTTTTTAGATTCTACATATAAGCAATATATAGTATTTGTCTTTCTCTGGCTAATCTCATTGAACATTATGACTTCAGGTTCCATCCATGTCCCAAATGGCAGGATTTCCTTCTGCCTCATGGCTGAATAGTATTCGTGTGTGTGTGTGTGTGTGTGTGTGTGTGTGTGTGTGTGTACCATGTCATCTTTATTCATTCATCTGTTGATGGATACTTAGGTTGTTTCCATATATTGGCTATTGTGAATAATGTTCTAATAGACATGAGATTGCAGATCTAAACCCTTCTAATAGGTGTGCGATAATATCTCATTGTGCTTTCGATTTGCATTTCCCTGATGATTAATAATGTCGAACATCTTTTCATGTAACTGTTGGCCATTTGGATGTCTTCTTGGAAAAATGTCTGTTCAGTTTCTCTGCCCATTTTTTAATTGGATTGTTTTTGAGCTTGTGAGTTCTTTATATATTTTGGATATTAACTCTTTATCTAATGTATGGTTTGCAAATATTTACTCCCATTGTATAGGTTTACCTTTTCATTTTGTTGATTTTTCTTCAGCTGTGAAGCAGCTTTTTAGTTTGATATAGTCCCGCTTATTGATTTTTTTTTCTTTTGTTGCTTGTGCTTTTGGTGTTGTCTCCAAAGAGTCACTGTCAAGACCAATTTCAAGGAGCTTTTTCTTGTGTTTCTTCTAGGAATTTTAAGGTATCAGGTCTTATGTTTTAGTCTTTAATCTTTTTTGAGTACATTTTTGTGAATGGTGTAAGATAAGGCTCCAGTTTCATTTTTCTGTGTGTCCTATCCAGTTTCCCAACACTATTTGTTGAAGAGACTACCCTTTTTCCATTCTGTGTTCATAGTGGATAGATATTTATTGCACACTTACAAGTTCTGAGTTCTTTTTTAGGTTCTGGGGATACAATTGTAGTAAAATGTAAATGTGCTTCTTTTATTCATGAGAGTTATAGTCAAGTAAGGGAGACTGACTGTGAACAGCTGGAATCCAGTAAATACACCATAACAAATACATTGTGCTGTGAAGGAAAACAGTAGCAGGGAGATGAAAGAATAAGAGGAAATACACGTGATTAACTGGGGGGGGGGGCAGTCAAAGGCTAGTGCAGTGGATAGGATGTTAGCTGGTATCTTTTTCAATACCCTCATGTTGCAGATGAGATAAACTAAGACTCAGGAAGGTGAGGGATTGCCTAAGATCACCTGGCAAATTGGTACAAAGTCAGGTATAGGTCGGGCTGTTTGATGCAAAGGAAATTCTGTAGGCCAGCTAGACCATGGTAGGAAAGGTAAGTACATTATTTAACAGTTGACCGTCCAGGGCTGGAACTGTGAATGCATCATGGGACTTCTTGGCTGTACAGTCTGAGCTGCCTACTGGGATATTTAATGAGCAATTATTCTGAAGTTGCATTGTAGGGGTGAATTAACCAGTGTAGGTGCACCATGTCAAGAAGGAGGTGAAATGGTGAGTCTGGGGCTAAAAAATCAGATAGTATCAGGGTGCCAAAATCACAGGGGTTGAAAGCAAATGGGAAGCCAGTAAAGTGAGGAAGCAGTAAGGATGAGAAGAGATTTGAAGGCAGTTTATTACTTCAAAGTAACAACAAAAGCAACAACAATACAATTAGGTTCCAACAGTTGCTAGTGTTTGTACAATGATGTATAACATCAGTCAGTATTGTTTTATTACCTCCTGCTTGCCATGGCTCCCTCCCATCCATACCCCACACAAAAGGAAAGATACTGGATTTGCTTTGCACTCATCTTTCAAATTCCCAAAGCACAACAATACTTTAAAAAATTATATAGATCCTGATTAGGCTGAAAAATACATACATACAACGTTCATATGACAAAACATTTATCAGTTACTTCATTATTACATTTTAAACGTTTGCATTTTCTGAGCACCCAGCCATTATCATAGTACATAAGCATAAAAAATGTCTTCCTAAGCAACTATGATGGATTGGAAAGTTGGAACATCACAACAATGGAACAATGAATTAAAACTCGGAGGTCTTAGGTTGTAATTTAAATTCATACAAAGCAGGCCTTTTGAACCTGTTGCTTAATTCAGGGCATACTTATTATTAGCTTTCTAGGTCAGAAAAGGAATACAAACTTCATTTTATAAGTGGCTTGGCAGACTTTCACACATTTTAATAGCTAGAATTGTATTTCCTTCCCTTAAAAGGTGTATTTTCTTTTAATGACCAGGCTCTGTGCGCTGCTGTCGTGAAACCAGATGTTCTGGAAACAATGGCTTTGCTGTTCAGTGGAGCAGACGTCATGTGTGCAACTGGAGATCCTGTGCATAGCACCCCCTACCTGCTGGCCAAGAAGGCTGGACAGAGCCTGCAGATGGAATTTCTCTACCATAACAAATTCTCCGGTCAGTCCCTGTCCCTCCATTAGCCTGGTCTCTTCTGCTATATGCCCAAAAGGACTGACGCACAAATCTGCTTATTTCTCAAATAAGAAAAACCATCAGAATGAAGACAAGCATGATTTTTAAAAAGATAGAAGATGCTTAAGACCATGTTTTGTTTCATTTCAAGGAAAATGTCTAGGAAATAAATCTTTTATATTTCTTTAATCTTATAAATCAAAGATTAAAATAGTTAATCCCACCTAATCATTTTCACCAAAATTAATTCTGATTTTCATATATGAATAATAAACATAACAAGTGCTTATTTGCAAATTCTGTGCAATGTGAAATAAATACCTGTATATTCTGTGGTGAATTTGAAGTAACTTTTCTTCTAGCTAAAAACTCACCTATATATTCAAAAGCAAAGAGAAAGTATTTACATTTTAGATTGCAGATGTATTATTCCTGTGATTTTTCCAGATTTCCCTCAACATGACATTCACTCTGAAGGTGGATTAAGTCAAGAGGCTTCCCAGTCCACGTTTCTCTGTGACTTTTTGTATCAGGCTCCTTCTGCTGCTTCTAAACTCTCTGCAGAGAAAAAACTGCTTGAAGGTATCTTTTCGATTTTGTTATCTGTTAAAACTTTATGTCATTATCAAAACAATTATGTTTAAATTTTGATTTTTTTTTCCTCCTTAAGACGTTAGATTTGATCTTGCCCTAGAGAAGTATTTTTTGAGGATTTATAAATGCTTCAAGGCACAGATACTATTTCATGCACGACAGCAGGGATTTACCACTGGGCTGGAATGCTCGTGTGAATTCTCAACAGAATTCACTGATGTCTCTTTACGGCCAGCCAACTCTGTTTCAGGATTGAAGGGTTATTCCAAAGAAATGTGAAACTCAGCCCCCTCCCTTAGGGACAAACACGCTAACTGGGGAGATAATGGAGATAAATGTCAACACATAGGCAGAACTGACAAGTTTTCAGTATGTATTCTGTCGGCATACTAAGGGGTATGAAGTAGTTCTGTTTGTTCTGGTTGTAAGTGTATGTGTGTAAGTAGAATACAGCTTAAGCATGGTTTCAAAAAAATGATGGGAATTAATTTGACAACCTATTCTAGGTTTGGGGAATTATCTGAGCAGTCACGGTAGGCATTTATCCATCTCTGCATCCAGCTCCTTGTGTCCAGCGTGCGGTAAGCATTAGGAGGTGCGAAAATGAGTAAGGCACAGATCTCATGTTCAATACATATGAACTAATTTGAGAAATATAGGCAGAAAAGTGTAATGAGATCTTACTGGAACAAAGAGAATTTTAAGAGAGATCAAGCTGTATAGGCCAATTGGTGGTGGGTGTTTAGAGGCTCAAGAGCCTAGTATTAATTCTCTAGGTGGTATAATCCAGCTATATTACTCTATCAAAGGAACAATAGGATGAAAAACTCACTTTTGAGTGTTAATCCTGATCTTTGTGCTTTAAAGTGATTATTTCAGTATAAATGCTTTATGTCCAAAGAAATGATATCCCTAGGTAGAATTATATTGGGATTAGCCCTACTTTATTAGGTTTTCCAGAAAACAGTAGCTATCCTTTAGTGAGCAGGTACTATGTGTAAAGCATTGCTCCAGGCACTTTGTGTACATTAATTGTAATCCTCATAATGAAAATGGAGGAGCTCAGCATGAAACTGAGTTTTATGTCTGATTTGTGTTGTAATTGTTATTGTAACAGTTTGGCCTTGGTCAAAATGTTATGGCTCGGTGGCATTTTGAATTTAGATGTTTTTGGTTCTTTCAGCAGTTGGTTATTCAATGTCTTCCTGCACTCAAACTAATAATAAATCACAAATTTTATTGAGATTTTCTTGAAATCTTCTATTGCTCTTCAGTATTTAACCCTTAGGTAGTCAGAAGTTGGTCAGAAATGGGGAGGAGAGTACCTGTATAATCTGTGAATTGGCTGTAGTAATTATTAAGATAATTGACTACTAGCTGGTTAATGCCCTTGTAAATAACTTTGCAGGTTTTCTACGTTATTTCTTCTTATAAAAAGATGAAATAGGAAATTTGAAGTATGAGATTTACTTTCTAAAACTCAAGTGTATCATAAGCACTTTGCAGCTAAAAATAAGCTTTCATTTATTTTTTGGCAAAAACAAAAAAAGTGCTTATAATATTTATAGACTTAACAGTTTGATTTAATATTTCCTTGAAATAGATTGCTTTTCTTAATCACTCGAGGAATAAATTGATGTTTTAAACTTGTAACTAAATCTTCTTTTATCTTTTATAAATTAACTATAGATTTGTTGTTAAATTTTACTTCCAAAATTAGAAACTGGTGCCTTCTTTGTAATTTAATTGGGGATGTTTTCTCATTTTGGAACGTCTTGTTTTAAGTAATATGAAATTAAGCTTTTGCACTTTGGCTCTGTAGCACAGCAGAAAAGATTTCATTGGAAAGTAATCTCCTGGTAATGTATTCTTTGATGGTCTTCATTTCTTCCGTCCAGGTTGTCAGCAAGTTCTGTCATTTCAAACTCAATATAGATCTTGAGTCAGTTGGCTCCTCTCCACCTTCCCAGCCCCATCACGTCCTCCCAGGGCTGCCGCAGCCTCTGTAATTTTTCTCCCAGTAGCGACCCTAGCTTCCTTCCAAACCATTCTCCAAAAGCAGATTTAATGATCATTAAAAATGTAGATCAGATCTTGTATTTTCATTGTTTGAGTATATTCGGCAGCTTTTCCTATGACAGAATATATCCCTGTTCCTTAGTGTGACCTAAGAGACCCTCCTGTCCCTTCCCCTCTTCATTTCACATTATTCCTCCCTGCACTCACAGGCCTGGCCCCACTGTTTTCCTCTCTGCTCCTACAACATGTCGTGTTCTTTTCTGCCCTTCTGGACTTTGACAATTGCTGTTCATTTTGCCAGGAGGGCACTTCCCCCAATCTGGCTTTTTCTCGTTTTTCAGGCATCCGTTTAGTGCTACTGTAGTATGCCGTCACTGGTAGCTCTTTCCTTTCGTGGGGTTCTTCTTATTTCCATCATAGCATTTATTGCATGAAGATGACCCCTCCTTTATTGGTCTCTCTCTCTCTCTCCTCTCTCTGTCTTTCGTGAAAGCTCAATGGGACATTAGCATTTGCTGGCTTAGTCAAGATTATCAAATCTTTGGTGCCTAAAATAGTGTCCACACACGGTAGTCATGTGTAAATACTTGTTGAATAAGTGGAATTTCTCTTACCAAGTTATTACTGGTATAAAAGTGCAAGAGACTTGTTAATATTTTGTTTTTGACTTGTGCCTAGAAAGATGCAGTTGTGGGTCAACAGACATGTGAAAAGATGTTCAACATCACTAATCATTAGGGAAGTGCAAATCAAAACCATCTTATACCTGTCAGTATGGCAAGTATCTAAAAGACAAGAAGTGGATGTTGGCAAGGATGCGGAGAACCCTCATGTACTGTTGGTAGGAATGTACCTTGGTGCAACCACTGTGGAACACAGTATGGAGGTGCCTCAGAAAACTAATAATAGGAAAACCATATGATCCGGTAATTGCACCATTGGGTATTTACCCAGAGAAAGCAGACACACTAATTCAAAAAGGTATATGCAGCATTTTTTACAGTAGCTGAGTTATGGAAGCAACCTAAATGTCTATCCATAGAGGAGTAAATAAAGAAGACATGAGGTATATATACGATGGAATATGACTCAGCTATAAAAAACAGCAGTATCTTGCCATTTGGGACAATATGGATGGACCTAGAGGGCCTTATGCTAAGTGCCATAAGTCAAATACTATATGAATTCAGTTATATGTGGAATCTATAAAGCAAAACAAATGGACAAATAAAGAAAGCAGAAACAAAATAATAAATACAAAGAAAAAACCAGGGGTTGCCAAAGGGGAGGGGGGTTGGGGAGGATGGGCAAAATAGGTGAAGGGGATTAAGAGGTACAGGCTTCCAAATGTGAAGTAATTAAGTCATGGGAATGAAAGCTACAGCATTGGGAAGATAGTAATATTGTAATAATATTGTATAGTGACAAATAGTGGCCGATGATGACCATGCTTGTCATGGTGAGCACTGCACAATGTACAGAATTATCAAATCACTGTCATATACCTGAAAAGTATGTTGTACAACGAAAAGCAATAGAACATTGTGTGTCCACTAGACTCCAATTAAAAAATTATATAATCGCTGACACAAAACATTTTGTTCGGAAAGCGTCTGCTTAAAAATGAAGAAAAAGTCGAACTACCAAGACACAAAGTTCTGGTTTTGTCGTCGTCGTTTTTTCTTTTCTCTCTCAAGACGCTGTAGCAGTATTACTCCTATTGAGCACCTGCTTTATGGAAACAAATGAATTATTTGGAAAGATTTAGAGATGAAAGCGTGGCTGTCGCCTTTGCCCCCGAATGGCAAGCACCTGGACTGCAGCACTCCGTCAGTGCGTGTCAGGACAGCCGTAGAGCGAAATGATTAAACAGGAAGAAAAAAGAGTAAAATGCATGCGGTCCTTCAGAGAGTTACACGAGGCTTCAGATTGTCAGTTCAAGTTTTCAGGATTTGAGGTTCTTCTAGCCTCAGGTTATGAAGACTGATCTGTATTTTTCTTTTTCTTTTTCTTTTTTTTTTTCTTCTCAATTTAGTGTTCATGAAAAGAAAGATTGATAGCTCGCGTTAAACCTAAGTATAGAGCTGAATAATAGCATCCTGGTTTTGTTTTCTGTTTTCTCCCCTCAACCGTATTTTTTTCCCCTTGGTGTCTTACCGTGATTTGCTGACACGGTGTTTGATTTTTAAAAAGAAAGTGGTTGATATGGTTTGCTAGAAACTCTATATAGTCTGTTAATATTTAATTTCATAAATTAGCATTGAGGGATTTTGAAGATCTTTTGTTCTAGAAATGCCTAGCTTGTGTAGTCTAAAAATGTTCAAGGCTAAACCACATTTATTTTAAATGAAAAGAATTCCTAGTGTGTATTCCTATTTTCAGTGAATGCTGAATACTATCAGTTTAGGAAATCCTTCATCAGGAAACAACTTCACGGTTTCAAAAAATAATAGCTTGCCTTCACTGTCTTAGATTTAGTGTACACGTGTGACTTCTGCTCTCTCTAGTATGTTTTAAAAATGGACATACATGCTTCAAATGTGTAACAGGTGCAGAGAGGCAGTATTGTTAAGTGGCCAAGAGGCTAGGTTCCCAGAGCTTGGCTGCCTGGGTTCTACTCTCCGCTCTGATGCTAAGAACTTGTGTGATCTTGGAGAAGTCAGGTAACCATTCTGTGCCTGTGGACAGGGCACAAGGGAGGGATGTGTCATAGAACTGACCTAGTAGGGCTTTTCTGAGGATTCAGTGAGTTAATGTATGTAAAATGTGTAGAGAAGAATGCATGGCACGTAAATATGATGAGGAAGGGGTGAGGGCAGCAGAAGCAGCAGCAGAGGGTCTATTTACACAACTGTTTCTGATTTCCTACTAGCCTCTAAGTGTAGGCATATCCTCCAGGTGGTAGCTGTCACCCAGTGTTCCCAACAGTAGTGTCCACGTCACTTCATAGTGGTATTTCAATAGCTCACCTCTGGAGTCCTTTCTTGTGTTTGGACAAATTCCAGTAATGTTTTTCTTCTCTGATCTAAATATCAAGATTGAATAGAAAGAATGAACAACCCCTCCGGCCAGTGCAACCACCATACACACCAGCCTTTGTCAAACAAACAGCTTGTGTCCTGAGAGTTAACCTTTCTGTGGCCCCGGTTTTATTTCTGGTGGACATCTTTGGTAATTGGTTAACAGTGAGACTTCCTCTGTAGCAGAGTGTGTCTTGTCAACGTCAGAGTTAGGAGAGCATATCTGAATTGGGCTAAGCAAAGCAATGCAACCCAGCATAAGCCCTTCATTGCATCCCAAATGAATAGGAATGCCAAGATTTCCTATCACAGTTTTGTTATTATAAATCCTCAGAGGTAATGTCTGTGCCTGCTTGTCTGACCTCTGGCCCATTTTCACTTACCGCCCCCCCCCAAAAAAAAAGCAAATCAAGGGTTATACTGGTGATGATGCTATAGGACTAAATCCCCTCAAGCTCATATTTCAAACCGAAAATGAGTTTGTACTCACCTTTTTAAAGGATCTGTCATTCGTTTCTCATTAGAATTTACATAATTAGATACTGCATTTACATTTATTTTATGCTCTTGCATTTGGCACTTTTTGTTTAAGACCTTCCAACGACTCCCACTTGTCTGCCGAGAAAGGAACGAACTCCTGAACACCTGTCACATAAGACTCCTGGGGCCTGGCCTCTGCGTGGGTCTGTGGTCAGCTTTCCTATTTGCTAACTTCATGTGTAATCTGGTTCTCTGGCCAGATCGATTTTTGGCAGTTTCCCCTTTCCTTGACTTTTCTCACAGTGTTTTTTTTCCCAGAATTATGGAGTGGTTATAGCTCAAAATGTATTTTTTGCTACTTTAGTGTCTTTTCAGTCATAAATAACTATTCCAAAAGCTGTGTTTTTCTGTGAAATGGTTTATCATTCTAGTCTGAGGATGGCCTCCCTCCACACATGCTTCCAACCCCTAAAGGATCCCTGCCTCCACCATGGTTATTATTCCAGATTTACCTCCTCTTGGATTGGACTGCAAACTGCTTGAGGACAGGGGGTGGGGTTCCTAACTGTGCCAGTAATTATCTGCATACTCAGTAAGTGTACCTGTTTTGCATTATTCTTATGAGGATTATCCTCTTCATCTGAGTACATTGTTGTGAAGTTGTTTTATAACTCCAGTTGGTTAGTACTTTGACTTTTCCTTATATCTCGGAAATCTACAATAAATGCTCATTTAAAAATGGTGGCCTTTCATGATTTTCATATAACGGTGCAGAGTACACACTGTGACGCAGGATTTGAGGTCCTGCATGGTCGGTATATCACCTTCCAGTCAGCATTGATTGGTCTCTGTGAGCTTTCTTTCCCAGCACCCATCAAGACATTCTTTGTGCTGTTTTCCTCTGCCATTTCTGATTCAGCTTCTCATTTGGCAGTTACTCAGAATACAGTGATCCGAAACTCTCAGGATTTGGGCCTTTTAAGTATTTCTCCTCTTGATGGTTTTGGAGGCTAAACACATCATCTTGTTTTCTTTCTTCATTATCACCCTACCTGCAGTAAAGGGAATTTTAAAGATGAGGGTAATCTATAGTTTCTTTTAACTTTTCGTTTTGAATTGTGTTAACATAATTTCAGACTTGCAGAAAAGTTGCAAGCATGGTACAAAGAATTTTTGTATACCCTTTACCCAAACTTCCCAAATATTAATTTCTTACATTTACTTTATCCTCTTTCTTCCTGTGTATGTGTGCACATGTGTATATATGTGTGTGTATTTTTAGAATTACTTAAAAGTTGCAGACTTTTGCCCCCCTTTTTTTTTTACCCTTAAGTACTTCATTGTGTATTTCTCAAAAAGAAGGACATTCCCTGAAATAACTATACTATAATGATAATCAGGCAATTATCTGATGTACAGATTTTAACATTACATCTGTATGTATAAACCTTATTAGCCTTAAAATCTATAGATCTAATGTATATTTTAAATGCAACATTATGGGTTGCTTATATAATGTAATTCTTGGCAATAACTTACAATTTGAGAGTTTGTACAGTCTCTAGAGTCCAGGAATAGGATGGTGAGATGATAATTAAAAAATAATTCTTTTTTATCTCAAGAGACTGAAAGTTTCAAATAGTTTTTCTTCTCAGCTTTTCTTTTTTAGAAACATTTGAGTTTAATATTTTTACCTCACTTATTCAGAGTTATTTGCAAACTATAGACCTTGAATTATATCATTAAAACCTATAGAAAATAACATGTTTTAGAATTTAATTTTCATGTTAGTGTCTTTCACTAGGAAATACATGGGATGATTAGTGCTGTTTTTTGTTTTTGTTTTTTGCTTTATTCACAAAGCTCATTGTTTTAATTTTTTAAAGTAGGAATTAAAAGGAAATGATAAAGATTAATAACAAATTTTGACAATGTAGAGACAGATTATATAAAATCACTGCGTCTGGTTAGTGTTCATCCCTTTCATTTGAACTCTTGCATTTATATTTTTGGTGTCAAGGGTTCAGTTGGGAAATAAGCTAAATGCAAGGAGTAACATGGGTACTTTTGAAATGTATAATAATGTCAAACCCACTAAAAGAGCAAAGTAGATAAATACATACTTTATCTTTGTACAAAATTTCCAGACTTCAGTAGGAGCAGAACAAGCCTGAATAGACCCATTTCCGAAATGACGCTTTCTTCCCAGCTCCACAGTCTTCCATTAGACTCCACTCTAGCAAATAAGCATTGCATCATTTTAGAAAGGACCCAGAATTTTATTTTCAAAATTAAAAGGGAACAGCCTTTAGGAAGTAGTTGTTTTTTTGTTTTTTTGTTTTTTGGCAGACACCCTTTATTGGTACATGCAAGGCCAGATCCAGCCATGGGGGATGCCCAGTCGTGAGGGGGGATGTATACACATCTTTTATTCTTATTCTTATTCGTATTCTTATTAACATATAATGTATTATTTGTTTCAGGGGTACAGGTCTCTGATTCATCAGTCTTACACAATACACAGCACTCACCATAACACACCCTCCCCAATGTCCATCACCCAACCAGTTTGTTTCCTGAGATTAAGAGTCTCTTATGGTTTGTCTCTCTCTCTGGTTTTGTCTTGTTTTGTTTTTTCCTCTCTTCTCCTATGATCCTCTGCCTTTTTTCTCAAATTCCACATATCAGTGACATCATGTGATAATTGTCTTTCTCTGATTGGCTTATTTTGCTTAGCATAATACCCTCTAGTTCCATCCACATCATTGCAAATGGCAAGATTTCATTTTTTAATGGCTGTATAATATTCCGTTGTATATATATACACCACATCTTCTTTATCCATTCATCTGTCGATGGACATCTGGGCTCTTTCCATAGTTTGGCAATTATGGACATTGTTTCTATAAACATTGGGGTGCAGGTGTCCCTTTGGATTACTACATTTGTATCTTTGGGTTAAATATCCAGTAGTGCAATTGCTGGGTTGTAGGGTGGCTCTAGTTTCGACTTTTTGAGGGACCTCCATACTGTTTTCCAGAGTGGCTGCACCAGCTTGCATTCCCATCAACTGTGTAGGAGGGTTCCCCTTTCTCTGCATAGGAAGTAGTTTCTGACTTCCATTAAGTCTCCTCAGTTGTAGCAGCTAATAACTTCTCTTCCCCCTGTATCCATTTCCACTGTCAATCACAATCATCTTTGGCATAAGTTCCATTTATCACAATATTGTTTTCATGTGTATGGACCATTGTTGATACTCATAGGTGCATTGACTCAGATGTTCTGTTAACCTGTTATATATTACTGTACTTTCTGGACTGATATTCTCATAGTTGATGCATTAGCAGAATTTGGCTCGTTCTGTACCTTTGAAGTAATGCTCCATGGTTACATTGTTGTAGTCAGGCCTTCTTCTACGTGTAGTTTGTTGACGCTTTCAGTTATTCTTGTTCATCAACCCTGAACCAATTTAAGTTCTGGTTCATCAGCCCTCTTCCACTGTATTTGGATCCCTATTGTGATTTCAGACGCATTCTTGCTACCCTCCAAAACTGCTTGTTTCTTTTTACCCAGTAAAAAACAGCTTGGCCAAACTCTTTTATTTTCCCTGCTTTTGCTTCCAGACCTTTGAGATTGCTGAGAATTGCCAATTAGGGAACCAAACCTTTTGAGTTGACCACAAATTCCCTTTTTTTTTTTTTGGTTTCTTGTTGTTGTTTTGTTTTTTGTTTTTTAACTTAATCTGGATGCAACACACTAATTGGTGATCTTGATAAGCAATTTTTTCCTAATTTTTATTTTACCAAAGCAATACATGCACATGCACAATACAGTTTTAGTGGAAAACAGATATTTGTTCCTTGTTTTTTTTTTTTCATTCTTAGACATTATTCTTTGTCTTTGATAAACTCTTTTTATCTAATCTTTTTTCTTAGAAATAATTACTTATATTGCTTCTATAATCTTACAGCTCCATCATCTTAAAGTATCTTTTTTCTCCCTCTTACTTTTGGGAGAGTTTCTTTTCTAAGCTTTCTCTCTTTTTATTTTATTTTATTTTTTATAATACTTTTTTATTATGTTATGTTAGTCACCATACAGTATACCTTAGTTTTTGATGTAATGTTCCATGATTCATTATTTGCGTAAAACACCCAGTGCACCATACAATATGTGCCCTCCTTAATACCCATCACTGGTCTATCCCAGTCCCCCACCCCTTTCCCTTCTGAAGCCTTCAGTTTGTTTCCCAGAGTCCATAGTCTCTCATGGTTCATTCCCCCTTCTATTTACCTCCCCTTCATTTTTCCCTTCCTTCTCCTACCGATCTCCCTGCTATTTCTTATGTTCCATAAATGAGTGAAACCATATGATAATTGTCTTTCTCTGCTTGACTTATTTCACTTAGCATTATCTCCTCCAGTCCCGTCCATGTTGCTGCAAATGTTGGGTAAGCATTCTTTCTGATGGCTGAGTAATATTCCATTGTATATATGGACCACATCTTCTTAATCCAGTCATCTGTTGAAGGGCATCTCAGCTCCTTCCACGATTTAGCTATTGTGGACAATGCTGCTGTGAACATTGGGGTGCATATGGCCCTTCTCTTCACTATGTCTGTATCTTTGGGGTAAATACCCAGTAGTACAATGGCTGGATCATATGGTAGCTCTATTTTTAACTTTTTAAGGGACCACCACACTGTTTTCCAAAGTGGCTGTACCAACTTGCATTCCCACCAACAGTGTAAGAGGGATCTCCTTTCTCCACATCCTGTCCAACGTTTGTTGTTTGTTGCCTTGTCAATTTTTGCCATTCTGACTGGTGCAAGGTGGTATCTCGATGTGGTTTGATTTGAATTTCCCTGATGGCTAATGATTTTGAACATTTTTTCATGTGTCTGTTAGCCATTTGTATGTCATCATTGGAAAAGTGTCTGTTTATATCTTCTGCCCATTTTTGATTAGATTATTTGTTTCTCGCGTATTGAGTTTGAGAAGTTCTTTGTAGATCTTGGATACCAGCCGGATTTCAAACCATACTACAAAGCTGTGATCACAAAGACAGCATGGTACTGGCACAAAAACAGACACATAGACCAGTGGAACAGAATAGAGAACCCTGAAATGGACCCTCGGCTCTTTGGGCAACTAATCTTTGACAAAGCAGGAAAAAACATCCAGTGGAAAAAAGACAGTCTCTTCAATAAATGGTGCTAGGATAATTGGACAGCTCTATGCTAAAGAATGAAACTTGACCACTCTCTCACACCATTCACAAAGATAAACTCCAAATGGATGAAAGACCTCAATGTGAGACAGGAATCCATCAAAATCATAGAGGAGAACATAGGCTGCAATCTCTTTGACATCGGCCACAGCAACTTTTTTCATGACACATCTCCAAAGGCAAGAGAAACAAAAGAAAAAATGAACTTGTGGGACTTCATCAAGATAAAAAGCTTCTTCACAGCCAAGGAAACAGTCAAAAAAACTAAAAGGCAGCCCACAGAACGGGAGAAGATATTTCTTTTTAATTTTTAAAATTCATGATTCCATTTTTAATTATCAAACATATTTTTTGTGTTCTTAATTTTCCTTTTTGAAACATGTGGTCTTGTTTTATGCCTACGGTATCTTCCCTTGACAGTCTGATATTAGTTATAGTTAAAAAATATATTATTTTGGTTTTGGTCTCTGTCTTTTATGTTGGAAGCTTTCTTTTAAGTGTTTGGGATCAGTTGTCAGAAGATTCCATTTCTTGCCGAGAGTGTTGGAATTTGGGTCTTGGTTATCACTGGCTTCATTTTGTAAATAAATGTGGGCAGGTAACTAGGAGACTGTAGAATGTCCTATAACCACTTTGTTTCTGGAATGGCACCTTACCTCTGTCTCCAGATAATGCCTAGACAGTCACAGATAATCCATAAGTGAATGCATTTGGCTGTGTTTTAATAAAACTTTATTTATAAAAACAGGTGATGATATGAATTTGGCCTCTGGGCCACAGTGTAAGACCCCTTACAATTTGAATTCTATTTTATTTATTTATTTTTTTAATGTTTTTTTATTATATTATGTTAGTCATCATACAGTACATCCTTGGTTTTTGATGTAAAGTTCGATGATTCATTAGTTGCGTCTAACACCCAGTGCACCATGCAATACGTGCCCTCCTTAATACCCATCACCAGCCTATCCCATTCCCCCATCCCCTTCCCCTCTTAAGCCCTCAGTTTGAATTTTAAATTCAAGGCATTAGGGGCACTGCAGGTTATGGCCCCTTTCTTCTTTTGCAAACCTACCTAACATCAACCACAGTCTTACTTTTTATACTACATGTTTTCCTCTGAATACTCTGTGTACACATCAGTCCTTGCTATTTCAGAGTAGTTTTGCAGAAATCCTTTATGGATCTGTCTGCTTTTCTGGTCATCAATGTCATAGTTATTTTTGTCTTGTACATTCCTTGTTACTAGATTGTACATTTTTTAAGAGCAGAGAAAGTGACAACTATATATCCCACACGGCAATAGCATACTCTTTACACAAAATAGGAAATTAATAAATTTGAATCCACTTATTATTTAAACCATGTATTTTTTAAAAAATGGAATTATGGCGTAACTCAGTTTATTATTTGTTTTAAATTCCTAGAGACAAATAAAAAGTGGTGTGTTTTGGAAGGAGGCTTCTTGAGTTACTATGAAAATGATAAGTCTACCACACCTAATGGCACCATTAACATCAATGAAGTTATCTGCTTGGCTGTACACAAAGAGGACTTCTATTTAAATACTGGGTAGGTCTACTATTAAACAGGTGGGAGGTGAAGACTATTCCCTGTTATTTATCATACCAGATAATAGTTTCGTTATGTTAATTCTTCATTAGCTTATTGTAGAAACGTGTAATAGTTTCTTGAAGCCTGATGATTTTGCAACTTCTGAAAGTTCCTTAGGGAATTTTCTAAAAAGTAGAAAAATTAAAATATTACACTAGGTACTATGAAAGGCTAATGTATTTGCATCTAATCTTAAATTTATAGCATTCCAATCTAGGACCTGGAGTCCTAAAATTTTTATGATTTACTCATTTAAAATGGTGGACTAATAGCAAAATTTATGCATTCATTTAATGCATTATCATTCAAAGGAAAATATTCAGTAATGATTTATTTGCATTAAAATCAAAAACTAAATATATTTAATACCATATTGAAATGCTAAATTCCCTAAAGATTTACTTTAGCATTTTAATGGTCTCAAAAAATTTGCAATTAAAAGAGAGTAAGCATTATTTATTTAATATATTTGACTCAAAGAATGGTTTAATAAATTTTTTGTGAGGACTTTCAAAAACAAACTAAGATACTTGGTGTGAAAGTTGTATTTTGTAGTGTAATTAATGAAAAACTATAAATATTAAAATCTGCATTAATCAGTTTTATAGGAACATAGTATTTTAATATAAATTTTATGAGAATGGGAAGAGATTTGCAAAGCTTTGTCATTTACATAAAATTACATGTAACATAGTATCATTAGTATACGATGACCAGTATATACTAGTTGAAGTGACTATTGTTTTCTAGTAAATCAACAAAACTACTCGTTGATTTTTTATTGTTTTAATCTTAATAGTGCTTTTATTCCAAATGAGTAATTAACTTAATATGGCTTACTGTGAAATATTAAAATAAATACATTCTCATATTCAGTTGCTTATTTAGTAAATAAAATATAATTTAAAATAATACTAGTTTATGTCAGCATGTAATCATTCAAAAATAAAACATTCTTGATGGAGTGTTCCTGATATAAGTAGACATGCAGGAGAAACCATTTACAATGAAATAAGGTTAAAAAGTAACTATGGGGGCGCCTGGGTGGCTAAGTCGTTAAGCGCCTGCCTTCTGCTCAGGGCGTGATCCCAGCATTTTGGGATGGAGTCCCACATTAGACTCCTCTGCTAGGAGCCTGCTTCTTCCTCCCCCCCCCCCCCCCCCCCCCCTCCCCCCGCCCNNNAGCCATGCTCTGAGTCTTCTTAAATAACACTTTATAGAGTTTGGACTCAGTGATGCAGGCAGTGAAGGGTTACATAGATTTGTATTTGAGGAAGAAAGCTGGCTGAAGTGGTGAGAGACAGATGGGAGGAAGAGAGACCACAATTACTGCGAGTTTACCTGGAGGAAGAGAATATTAAAAAGAAAAAAAAAAGAACAGTGAGTTGAGAGAATCTTATGATTGAACTCATGAGATGAACTATCTTGACTGGATGAAGAGCTGCTGTTAAGAAGAAATCAAACCCCAAGGTTTTGAGCTTGTTGAGAAAATAAGTGGTGATGCCTCTAAATTGAAACATGAGGCAAATACAAGCAGCATGGGGGAAAAAAGAGGAAGAAGAAAAATGACTTTGATATAGGGTATTTTGAGATTCTTTTTTTTTTTTAGGTAACAGCAGCAAAGTACTTACCATGTTCCAGGAAATAGTTGGAGCTGTGGGTGAGGGCCCCGGAACAATTCAGGCCCTGGGATGTTACTCTAATTTTATCTGCAATAAGAAGATAAAATTTTGGGATAAGATGAGTAATGGGAGGAAGATTTGTGAAATAAGACAAGAAGAGGGCTGATTAGAGAATGGTTTGGACAGTGTTTGTTTTAAACAGAGTGTCAGGATGGCCTGGTCTGAGAGGGAAGAGGAGACCAAAGAGAGCCCTTTGCCACATCAGTCAACTAATGAGTGTCCAGGGCATTAACAGCCATGCAGTAAACTGATTAAATAATCAGAAGACTATTCCTTTTGTCTGATCCAGTGTATTCCATTTATTCAAATGAATTAAAATATAAATTGGTGGAAAAATATGATAGATTTCATAGCATTATCCAGTTTTCAAAGGGAATTTAATTAAAAACTTTTGTGTTATTTGTTTTCATAAGAGCCAAACATAAACAATGGTATCTTTTTATTCATGTGTGCTACAGGCCCATCTTTACCTTTGAGATCTATTTACCCTCAGAACGTGCATTTTTATTTGGAGCTGAAACATCTCAAGCTCAAAGAAAATGGACAGAGGCAATAGCCAAGGTATTTAAATATTGCATATTTACCCTAAGTCCAGAGAATATTCTTAACTTGGGGTCTGTGGTTGAGCTTCAGAGATCCATAAAAATTCTACACAAGATCCTGGGAAAAATGTCCATACTTCATTAAGTTTTCAAAGGTTATAGTCAAAAGAGATGAAGAGTTTCCTTCCTAGAGCTTTAAGCAGAGGGAAAAAAAATAATAATGTAGGACCTTGGAGGAATCATTCTTTGAATTCAGGCCATATTATGATGATTAAGATCTTTTCACTATTGTGAAGTCATTTCTGTGTATGTCTCTTCATAGGTAGATATGTTATTCATGGTATACACAAAGGGGAAAGGAACAGATTCAGTAAAAGATACAAATGGAGACAAACATTGAAGGTTGACATTTTGAAAAAGGCCACAGATCAGCATAGAGGATGTCTTCCCATTTCAATTCTATATATATATCCAAAAAAGTTGTTTAAGACCCTGCCATTTGAAAATGCGTTTTAGCTGTGCAGTTTTAAGACTGATAGCAAGTTTAAATAATTGTTTTGAAATGTGGGTTACTTCTAAATGTTTAAGGTAGAGAAACTATTTTTGTTTTTCTACCTTCCCTCAAGTCCATAGGTAGGGAAGGGATTTCCTATTTGCACTGTCTTTATTACTTTTCTGTATTTGTTTTAACAGCATTTTGTTCCCTTTGTTGCTGAAAACTTAACAGAAGCTGACTATGATTTGATTGGTCAACTCTACTACAAAGACTGCCATGCCCTGGATCAGTGGAGGAAAGGCTGGTTTTCTATGGAAAAATCTAGTTTGCGTTTTTGTCTTCAAATGCAAGAAGTTCAGGAAGATAGAATGCACTTAAGAAGACTGCAGGAGCTAAGTAAGATTTTTTTTCTGCTTTCCTCTTGTATTTTGGATGCGATTCTTTGTTGCATATGATAATAGTAGCTTTTACATGAAATTAGGACACCTTACTTCCAAACATGACTAAGTAGTATTAATAATTGTGTCTTTATGGGTATTTAGTGTCATGTTTTAAATGATGGCTTCATGCTTTTCTCCTCTCTCTCCAGCAATCAGCACAGTAGTTCAAAATGGGGAAAAAATGGATGTCTTGCTCTTGGTAGAAAAAGGGAGGTAAGTGCATTTTTGCTTTTTACTCTTTATGGCAATAATTCTAGGGAGTAGGGTGTTTTGGGTATCTTCTTTGAGGGAGAACCCCCTATTTTATAGCCTGTTGGAAATTTTCTGAAGTGTGTGCATGTCTGTCTCTCTCTATATGTGGATAGATAGATAGATATAGATAGATATACACACACACTCTTCAGTAGAAAGAATATACCAATAAAGGTTGCATATTTTTATATTTGTCATGAAAAAATCAGTGTGATCAATTATTATACTTTTCTGTAGACTGAGATGCCTTTGGGACATTCACATTTAAGTATTTGGAAGCACTTTGGCAGTTCTGAATATGTTTCAGTGTAGGTGTACGATGAATATAAATAATAACCTGAATTATCTATGCATGTGAGACATGCAAAAATAAAACTTGACTTCTTGAATTTACTTGCTTTTTCAACAACTATTAAGCACCTACTGTGTAGCAGATACTGTTACAGGTATTGGGGATACAGTGCTGAATAAAATGGACATGGTTTATACCCTCATGAAGCATGTGCACTAGTGGTAGAAACAGAATATAAGCGGACAAAAAAATAATTACATAGGGGCACCTGGGTGGCACAGCGGTTAAGTGTCTGCCTTCGGCTCAGGGCGTGATCCCGGCGTTAGGGGATCGAGCCCCACATCAGGCTCCTCCGCTATGAGCCTGCTTCTTCCTCTCCCACTCCCCCGCTTGTGTTCCCTCTCTCGCTGGCTGTCTCTATCTCTGTCGAATAAATAAA
This sequence comes from Ursus maritimus, assembly GCF_017311325.1. Lineage (NCBI taxonomy): Eukaryota > Metazoa > Chordata > Mammalia > Carnivora > Ursidae > Ursus > Ursus maritimus. The sequence continues at coordinate 53,446,284 of NW_024426996.1, forward strand.
TAAAATCTTTAAAAAAAAAATAATTACATAATACCATGTCCATCAATTTTAAATGCTTGAAGAAAAATAAGGTGAAGAGAGAAAGCCTGATGGAGCAGTATTCTGTTTTAGATAGGGTGGTTAGAGAGGGTATCTTTGATTAGAGATGTGCATAAGGTGAAGAAGCAAACCGTGGAGCGGTCCGAATAGAATGTTCCAGGTATAAGGTCAAAGATATTTTGAAGACCTTAACAGTGTGCTGTACTTAGCATGTTCGCGGTCTGTAAGCAAGCTGCTGTTGTCTGGGAGATTCGAATGAGTTTGAGGGTGGAAAGAAATTACTTCAGAGATCTCTTGGGGCCTGATCGTATAGAGTCTTACCGGTTATAATATGTAAAGATTTAAATTTTATTCTAAGTGTGATTGGAAGGTGCTCATTTTGAGAGCCAGGAAGTGGAATGATATGACTTTGGTGTTTAAAGGTCTACTCTGACTTCAGATGAATAAGCTTTTGGGGTACAGGAGTGAAAGTGCGTGTCCAGTTAGGATGATGCTGCAGTGGCCAGGCAAGAGATGGCAGACATAATAAGATAGTGTTGAGTGGTTGGAGCCGTTGTGAAAGCAGAGGCCAGAGGGTTTATTGATGGATCAGGTCAGTGTAAGGGTTAAGGATTACCCTGAGATTTTGGCCTGGGCAAGTACATGAATGATAATGCTGTTTTTTTCCAGATAACAAATACAGGAGAGTAGAGTTAGGATACTAGTAAGTTTGGGGTAGTAGATGGAGAATTTAATATTGAAAATGGTAACGTTGAGATGTCTATTTGACGGCGAAGTGGGGTTGGTCAGTGGGCATGTGGATATACAAGTCTGGAATTAAGTGGAGAGGTTGCAACTGGAGATAGAGATTTGGAAGTCATCAACACATTGATATTAATTAGCCAAGGAACCGGATGGATTCACCTAGACAAAGAGCATAGACAGAAAACAGACTTGAAGATGAAGCCCCTGGGACTTTAATAATTAGAGATCAAGAAGAGGGGGATGATCCAGAAAAAGAGCCTAGGAAGGAGCAGCTAAGGGTCATTATCACAACATTTAAATATAGTCTCTTGAACAAACTGAATTTTTTTCCTATTTTTTATCATTTGCTTTAAAATTCCTTAATTACAGTGATGTAGTATGTTTAACTCTACAAGAGTACAAGATAATTTGCAAAAACATCTATAATATAAAAATACAGCTGAATTAGCTTTCCCTTTGGTTATTTTCTTTGCTGGTGACATGAATAATGACTTTCAACAGTTGTCTGAACCTGTCTTTTCTTCAGTTTCATGAGAGGACATCAACAGCTTAGACAGCAAGCATATTGCTGATTAGATATTTATGTCAGAGGGTGTTTTTTAATTTATAGTCATGATTAGTATTCTGTGTTTTTACTTGTTTGTTTCTAGGATTGTAATGGTTCATGATACTGGAGATTCCGGTTTTTGCTACCAGATGATGGTTTCACTGTACTTTCAGAGTACTGTTCATTATATGTTCACAAGTAACAATGAGGTAGTATTATGTATAGATAGTATTATATCATTAAAGTACTAGCACAATGCAGTTTTTACAGTCATCTATTCATATTTACAGAATGCCTGTTGCCTGCTACCATAATGGCAGGAAAAAAGTTGGTCAGCAATACAGATTTGGAGTCTGAACTCCCAGAACTCATGTTTTTAAACAAATAAACCAACAGCAGCTTGTTAGTTGAATTTATTGTATATATCATTTAAATTTTCAGGTTACTATAGCCAAGGTGTTTTTTTGTTTTGTTTTGTCTTTACTGTTTTCAGGCTAAGAAGGATTTGACCAATTGTACATAGGTTTTAATTAAAATGTTGCAAACATGGGATAAAACATAGCAAATAGAGATTGGAATTATTCTAATCAATTTGATGACTTTTTATTTAATGCTTATTGCATGCAATGCACTCCCTCATGAAGGCAAAAATAAGGAAGCCAGAAGACCAAGTGTTTTGTTATTTTGTAACATCTTAATCTTTCCACGGGACTACAGGAATCAGTAGGTGAACTCAGATATACTCTGAGTGCATAGAATAGTTGAAAACTAATGGAATTGCAAAATAATGGTCAGAGCTGCTTAATCGTGTTTTTGATAATAATTTCCAAATTTTTATCTACATGTGTTATTAACAAGTTATGTTGCAAGCATTTTTACTAAAGTGAAGAACAAGGAATGAGTCAGAGAAATACAGGGACAAATATATAACCCAAGTTATTTTCCTTAAATCTCTTTGAACAGCTGCCATCAAAATGTACCATTTGAAAACAACTATATTTATCACATGCTTACACCCTGCTTTTCCTTGCTTTTACTCTTTTCTCCAAATCAATGATAATCTGACAACAACAAGAATACAATGATGAGAATGTGTATAGAACTCACTGTATCGGGGCGCCTGGGTGGCACAGCGGTTGAGCGTCTGCCTTTGGCTCAGGGCGTGATCCCGGCGTTATGGGATCGAGCCCCACATCAGGCTCCTCCGCTATGAGCCTGCTTCTTCCTCTCCTACTCCCCCTGCTTGTGTTCCCTCTCTCGCTGGCTGTCTCTCTCTCTGTCGAATAAATAAATAAAATCTTTAAAAAAAAAAAAAAAAAAAAAGAACTCACTGTATCAGGCTGTTTCAAGCACTCTGACAGCCTTCCAGGGCCTATGTGATGCCGAGGAGGGTAATCTCTTACCTCTGAGGTAAAGCTGCCAATTATTTCACCAGCGAAAATGGGTTTATTTGGGAACAGAGAATTGCAATTAGGGACAAGCACCTACAATGACAGCATAGGCAAGTCTGGAGATCAAAAGAGAAGGAGTAGTCTTTGGGAACTTGGGGAAGCTTTTATAAACAAAAGGTCTTGTGGAGTAAAACTGGCAATTCATAGTGGCTTCTCATTGGCTGAGTTGTGATGGTTTCTCATTGGCTGGACAGTTGTTGGGGAGGAGAAAACCTTTCTTCCTCCTGCCTGAGTGGTAAAGAAGTGTTTGAAGTAGTATGGGCTTGCAAGATTCCCTTCCTGTTGGGTCTGCAATTAACTAACTAGTGCGTGAGAGCTCCCCCTTCTGGCCTCCTGACTCCATTCTAAATAAGATTTTCTTTTATTAATTTTCATGAATCCATTTTGAACTCAAGGTGAGGTCAATTAGTAACTTAACAACCTAAATATTCTTTTCTTTTTGGGACAAGAATTAAAGGGCACCTGGGTGGCTGTCAGTTAAGCCCAGGTCCTGGGATCGAGTCCTGCATCCAGCTCTCTGTTCAATGGGGAGCCTGCTTCTCCCTCTGCTTGCTGCTCCTCCTGCTTGTGCTCTCTCTCTCCCCCTTTCTCTCTGTCAAGTAAATAAAATCTTTAAAAAAAATAAAACAAGAATTAAGTTTAACTTCCCGACACCAAATCGTTCTCAAGAATTAAGTCAACAGGGGCACCTGGGTGGCACAGCGGTTAAGCGTCTGCCTTCGGCTCAGGGCGTGATCCCAGTGTTCTGGGTTCGAGCCCCACATCAGGCTCTTCCACTATGAGCCTGCTTCTTCTTCTCCCACTCCCCCTGCTTGTGTTCCCTCTCTCGCTGGCTGTCTCTATCTCTGTCGAATAAATAAATAAAATCTTTAAAAAAAAAAAAAAAGAATTAAGTCAACAAATGTAACAGGATCCTGGATAAACTATATAAGTTACCAGAATTTAAAATTTCGGCATTTTATGAGAAACTTTTATTAGAAAAAATCATTTTATTAGAAAATACTTTGTTAGAAAAAAAATATGTATATCTCCATATCATTCTTACCTAATTAAAGAGAGAGCAGAAAGAAGGGAGGTCAGAAGTGTGAATAGTTAAGAATGAGCCTGGGAGATTGTGAGTGCACTAGATTATACACCCTGACAGAACAAAGAGAATGCAGATGTACCAGCTATGGCACATCTGGAGGGGGTGTGGGGCAAAGTAAGCTCTCATATTTATATATTTGTGTATTTATATATGTATACACACGTGTATGTATATATGTGTGTGTATTTGTATATGTGTTACGTGACTAAATCAGCTTCAAATAGAGAATAATAGGAAAAGAGCAGGTTTGAGAGGGAGCTTGGAAATAATGAGTTTGATTTTAGATGTGTTGAACAAGAGTTGCTTATAAACATCTAAGGACAACATGCTGGGAGGAAGTGATATTTATAGATAGGGTGTTCATGTAAAGGTTAATGGGGTAGAGTTATAGATTTTGGAGTTACCCATATATGGAAGGAAGAGCAAGAAGTCATTTAGGAAGAGTCTATAGAGTGAGAAGGGAAGAATTCATGTGTTGGAGCCTTGATGAATACACATCATCTTAGAGCCCAGTAATTGTCAGGGCAAAGTAGCTGCCTTGGGTTGTTAAGCTAGTTTATCCAGAAAGTGAAGCAAGAAACCAGGAGTAGGGTCACAAAGCCCAGGGGAAGAGAGTGTTAGAAGAAGGCAGGAAAGTCAGAACTGTTAGGTGCTGCCTGATGAGGGCAGATACTTCATTGGATCATTGATGGGGAGTGCATCTGGTGACTTTGAAGCAGGCACGAGTGATAAAGCAGAAGCTGGATTAGATTAAGCCTGGGAATTGGGTAACTTGAAATAGCTGGTGAGGAGTTTGGCGAGGATGTCTGGAGGTTAATAGGATTCTAGAGGTTGAAGGGATTTATCCCAGGAAGAGTATGTATGTGCAGTTTGTTTTAGATGGTTTGAACTTGTGCAAGTTTAAATTTTGACAGAAGGAGACACAAAAAGGGAGATATTGAAGGTATAAGAGGGAGGACAAGAAGAAAGCAAGGCCCCTTGATTGTAACTGGAAGAAAAGAGGAATTGATGGACGGTTTTGGATGTTAGAAACTTTCTAGATCTTGAGGGTGGAATGTGGAGAAAGATGGTTTTCAATTGCTTTGTGAACTAGAAGATAAGGACAACTTGTGAGCTTTTACGAATGGTTGTTCTCATTTACCGAGATAGGGAATGTGTGCTTCTCTCCCAGTACTCAAACAAGGCCAGTTAATTGTAGATGTGATTGTTTAAGAGCTGTTTTAATACCATGTCAAAAGAAGAGAATTTCATTGCATTGCCCTCTTTTTCATCTCTTTTTTGATCTCTTAGCCTCTTGGGAAATAATGACTGTAAGCTAAAATAGATTGTTAGACTTGTCAATGACAGATAAAATTGTGGCGTTAGGAAATAAAACATCTTCCAATTATTCATGTTGATGGCATATAGAGATATTGTGAATAATTGAAAGAGAGAGAAACCAATCAGCTATAAGTTTAACCTTTGGTTTTTTTGCTAGTAATATCTTCAACCAGAATTGCAAATCATAAATAAATTTAATAAATTAATTTCACATCTTTTCCCTGTCCTTGTCTACCTTTGGTTAAAGTGCTAAAATATATTAATATTTCTTAAAGCCAAGGAGGAGAAGGAACCCCCTGAACTGGAAAAGCTCATAAATTGATAATCATCCACTGAATATAGTCACTATTTAGATATAGATTTTAATCTTCATGGTGATTTTCTCTATGTGCATAGCATGAGTGTCTTTAGACGGAAAAATACTGCAATAATATTTTGCACACACAGAGCATTTTTGCTCTAAAAAGCTCTAAACAGAAGGTGTTCCAGATGGTGTCACTTTAATGTGTATTCTTTGTATACTTTTAAAATTATTATTTTGGAAAATAAAGCTTTCTTGATTACACTTAAGGGTTTCTGGCATGCTATTTGGTGCTATTATTGGGATTTAGATTTTGCTTTTTCTTTTATGCCTTAGTTAGGATTTCTTTGTGTGAAAAAAAAAAAGTTTTTGAATATCTATTGTTAGTGAGTGTTCTGGACCATGAGGTCAGAAGGCATTTTCCTGGATAGTAGGTTATACATCCACTTTAACTGGAATGTTCAAAACATCCTTTTCTTAAAATTTGAAAACTGTTTCTGCGCTTCAGCCTGCACTCTCTGTATATCTTGTTCTGATGAATAAGCTGCTCTGTTTACAACCTTCACTATTTACAGCTACATGCCCACTTGTCAGAGACACCTAGTATTAAGCTTTTACTGAAAGGTTCTTGGTTGTAATGAGCACGATATGAATAACTCAGATACGTTATCACAAACAGATAAGACTGGCATTTTTTTTTTTTTTTTTTTTTTTTGTGTGTGTGTGTGTGTTTTAAGATTCCTTGGTTGACCTATAGTAAAGCATAACGCACTTGATGGTTCCCAAGCCTGGCTGCATTCAGTTTTAATTGCAAATTCCAGACATAAGGAAGCTAACACTGGAGAATCAAGACTGCATCAGTATATTCCACAATTATGGAACAGACTGCTTTTCTCAATTTGGGAGATTAACGCCCTAAGTTTAAGATTCTTATTTCATATCAATTTATTACATATGATGTGGGTTTTTTTTCCCCTCTTGAATTGTATTTTGCAGCAGCTGATATGTTAGCAATACTCTGGAGGGTGAATTATCTTAAAGTGGTTTCTAAATTGTGCATGTAATTGCAAATTAAATGGTAGCCTATTGTCCACAATATCAGCTTGACTGCTTTTGTAACTTTCTGATGATTTCATTCATAGAGATAGTTTAATCTGAAGGTTGCCAAGGCAAACAAGAGATTCTCTTCTCTCACCGCCTCCACAGGTTTTGCAAAAAGAAAGGGACTATTCAAACTTATGAAGTGATTTTTTTTTTTTTAGATAGAATTACAATAAAGGGAATGCATGACTACTGAACACAAGGTTGAATTTAAAGTATATATTATTTGCTTCCACAGTTTCTCTTACTCAGTTTAAAGCACCGTCCATATACTAGAATGTAAGGTTATGAACAAATAAATGCGATAGTATCTGAAAAAATATGAAAGAATGAGAAGATTGCTTCTCAATAAATGGGAGCAGGATAATAATTTTTTTAAAGTATATTTAACTGGATCTGGAATTCTAGGTAGGATTTCAATAGAAATAGAATGGAAATAGAAATAGGGGCTAAGAGACTAAAGTATTCCAGGAGGTGGAAACAATAGGTTCAGAGGAATAGGATGGCTAAGGAACAATGTCAGTGAAAATTGGCCTTGACCTTGAGTTCCTGAGGAGGAAGCATGATCCAATGAAAGATAGATTGACACCATATTAGTAAATACAGTTAATAATTTGCCTTGTTCTGGAAAGAATTGCAGGTTCTTTACAAGGGTACAGAAGATGTATTTTTTTAAAAGGTATTTTAAAACTTAAAAAAATACTGTTGTTAAAAGTGTGAATTTGGATTTATTCTGCAGCCAGTGGAACACCATTAGAGGTTTTAAGCAGACTTGAAACAGGGCTGTTTCTTCCATTCCTGTAGGTGATTGCCTAATAGTGTGCAGAGACGAGATTGTAAAATGGAGCCTTTGCCTTCCTGGGGAGTTAGGTGCTTTGGCACTTTTTACCGAACTCTTGGCTTCAGAGGAAACAAGATATTTAGAACAGTATTTCTTTCTGCATTATTTTTGTGATACAGTCTCTGCATCTGCACATTTTCTTCACAATTGTTTGTTTGCTTCTGGCTAAACTTCCAGCCTTATGCAGGGAACTCTTATCTGAAGGTGTGGGGAAGAAATACTGTATCTCTCTAAATTAAAATGAGAATGATTTATGGATGCAGTGACTAAAGGAAATGTGCCAGACTCCCATTTCTGACCATGAAGATATAACTGGCATGGAACATGCCCTCCCATTTCAAACAACTAGAAAGCCGGACAAAATATATCAAATTATTTTCAGACTTTGGGATGATATGCATTCCAGGATTGTGATTATGGAGAGAAGGGGGAAAAAAAAAAGTAAGATTTAAGATCACCTGTCTCTCTACTTGTAAGCACTTTCCAGTCCGTGGCACAGGGAAAGGGGAGACTGAAGCAGAATGTGGTGGTTTTGCTACATTGCAAAAAAGGTAGAGATAGGAGTTTAGGGAATGTGTAGTAGCTACAATTCTCCAGAGAGTGTTAGAACAGAGGTAAATATGTAGAAGAGAGTTTTGGAAATCTTCATAGAAGTTTCCTTTTACCTGTGGCTCGGTACTAATCTGGATATTTGTCAGGTGAGATTCCCAGAGGCTGGGCAGAAACAGCTTCCATGGTACTATGAGCTGAACAATTCCCAGAGCTTAGGTGACACTGGAGAGCATTCACATTCCATCCAGCTTGGTGAGACCTCATTAAACACACAGGGCATTGGCAAAGACCCCAAAAAGTTAACACCACAGATTTAAGGCTAACCTAGCCCTAGAGTAAAGGTAGATTTATTTTTACCTATTACCAAGCTTAAAAACAGACCTCCAAAGGACCCAGGTGCTCCCTGAGTTACTTAGTTGCCAGAGGTTGAACAGGCAGATGACGCCAAAATAAACATCAACACTCTCTGAAAGAAGACAACAGTCCTGACAGCACTCACAGTGTCTAGCGTATGATTAAAATTACTAGCGTTGGGGGCAAATCAGTTCACAGGAACAGAACCAGAAGTGAGAAGGATAATGGAATTGCCAAAGACTCTAAATAGTGATTATTAAGTATTATAAGTGTATTCAAAGATATAAAAGAAAACATAAACATAATGAGGAAAAATGAATAATTAAAAAAAAGAACTAAATGGAATTTCTAAACCTGAGGAATACAGTCTCTGTAAAGAAAACTTCACTAGATCAGCTTAATGCCATAGCAGATTCTACATAAAAAAAGGTCGATGACTTGAAAGCATGACAATAGAAGCTACCAAAACACAAGCATGGAGAAGAAAAAGACTGAATAAAATCAACAGAGCCTCCGTGACCAGTGGGAGCAGTATCAAGCAGTCTGTAAGTGTTCATTAGAATACCCAAAATGAGAGAAGAGAAAGAAGTCAAAAAATTCTTGAAGACTTATGGGCAAATCTTATACGAAATTGATAAAAACTCTTAACCCACATATGTACTGAGATCAGCATATCTCAAGCATGATAATCAAATTGCTGAAAACCATTGTGAGGGGGGAAAAATTAAGTACCAAGAGAAAAAAAGACACATTAAATATAGGTGACAAAGATGAGAGTGTCTCATCACAAACAGTGCAAGCCAGAAGACAGTGTATTGAAATCTTTTCAAGTGCTGGAGAAAAACAAAACAACAACAATTAAAAAAAAAAAAAAAACTCACAAAATAAGCAACCCAGCTGCTGTTAACCTAAAATACTAAATTTACCAAAAAATATCTTTCAGGGGGCGCCTGTGTGGCTCAGTTGTTAAGCGTCTGCCTTCGGCTCAGGGCGTGATCCTGGAGTCCTGGGATTGAGCCCCACGTCAGGCTCCTCCCCTGGGAGCCTGCTTCTTCCTCTCCCACTCCGCCTGTCTGTGTTCCCTCTCTCACTGGCTGTCTCTCCCTCTGTCAAATAAATAAATAAAATCTTTAAAAAAAATATCTTTCAGAAATGAAAGCAAAATAAAGTAGTTTTGGCCAAACAAATGCTGACTTACTACTCCCTTTTTCAGTCCTATTTGTGGGGCTTGCTGTTTGCTTTTTAGTTGTGTTTAAGATGTTCCTCGTGTGATTGTAATACAGTCAGATTTATTGATCTTATTTGTGAAAGCATTCTGGTTTGGGGCAGTAGGCGAGGCTCAAATATGATAGTCTGTCTACACTTTGTGGTTATTAAATTGCAATTTTGAGAAAATTGTTTTTGTAAGTCCTGGGGCTTGGTTTTTAGGTCTTATTGAACTGTCTTGATTCATTGTAGGATATAAGAATGTTTCTTTATGACTTTGAAGTGCCCTTTAAAATTTATGTTTGAGGAATGGACAATTAGAATAATTTATGTCTCTGTAGTTAGAGTTCTTCAAAGTAACTTTTCAAATTTTCAAGATGTAAATGAACTATTTCTTTGGAATTCTCATTTAGAAATGTAAAATTATTGTTTGATAAAACTTGAAGTCACAAAGTCGGCCAGCATTTTTGTTGAGTCTTTTGGTGCTTTATTCCAGGCACAAAGATTCGATAAGCATCACAGGAGAGAGCTGTCGAACTGAGGCTATTAAATGTCACACATCTACTTCACTAGATGCTATAGTTTAGGATTCGGTGTTTGACAAGTTGACTCAGGAGTTAACTTGTCATTACTTGTTCTACCCCTCACTAGTTCACAAGGAGACAGCTAAACTTGTCATCATGGGAATTCTTCTGACTAGAAAGAAAATGTAAAGTTTGAAATGTGCACAGTTGATGGCAGAATTATACTGGTATTGCAGGAAAGTTGTTGCATTTTGGATTTCTTTCACTGCTTGCTGAATACTCACCCACTGTACCAGTTTGTTTATAAGCAGACCGTACCAAATATGTTGTATATATTTAGAGTTTAAGTATCAAGTTAAAAGACAATATGTAAGAATCAACAGAAATTAAAACTTTCCCTTTACCTAAAGACCTGAATTTAGCAAGTCATAATTTTGATTGTCTCCATAATGTGGGGGCTTGATATTTCCTCAGGGAAGTTTCCCGAGTTACATAGTTTCGGTTAGACAAATGGTACCCAGCAATAGAACGCTTTTGAGCTAAAGATGATTTGAGATAAACAAAAAGGCTAAAGCATGTCAGCAATATTACAGCAAGTGTCATATTTCTTCAAAAAGAAAATTACAGAAACAGGAGGTCAGGGCTGCTCTGGTGCGGTGGAGAATAAGAACAATAGATACACATGTCAGAAAGCAGGAGATGAAGATTACAGGCACGCATGTCAGGGAAGAAGTAGAAGTTTCAGCGAGTTCAGAAGGTGTTAGCGGTGTGTAGTAAGGCGCCGCTCGCTTTATAGTTTTAGAGAAACACAGAAAGGACACTGAAGGAAAGAAAGGTGGACTTTTATTTTCCTTTTAAATGAGGGCTAGTGAATTGTCAGGAACATAAAAGATGAGCACCCCCCAAAACAAAACAAATAAAACAACAACCTAGTGTTCACGCAGCTCATTTCTTTCTCTTTAGGTTGAATCCAAAGTAGCCCGCTCAGAGTTTGAAATCAAGATCAAATAGTTTTACTTTGGTATAAATATACTTATAAATACCTCAGTGATTACTTTTAACTTATGTTTCAAGTCAAATTTTTTATATCTAGTGATAGGACTTAAAAACTATTATGTACCACGAAATGCCACGCACCGTGTTAATGACTAGACATACCAAAGTGCTTTCTTCCATTTGGGTTCTAGCAGCAAAAACATTTATATATAGAACAGATGGTATAATGGAGGGCAAATCAGCATTCATATTAGGAAGGGACACACAGACTAAGCATCCAGACATTAGGGACAGAATGTCGGGGATGGTTACCTGGAGTATACTTGGAGGAAGGTTGGAGTAGCCAGCCAAGGATCAGGAAATATTTATTGCAATAAAATGTGAATTTTTTAAAAGTGTGTCTTTAGTGTAGGAGATTGGAAGAATTGGAGGGGAAAATATAGGCCAGATCATAAAGACTTTCTGGTCTTAAAAACCCCAGAGCTGTAGAAGGGAAATGATTAGGAAATGATGCCATTGGCTTTGCAATTATTTATCAATTCATTTTTAATTTTTTTAATTGAAGTGCAGTTGACACGTAATGTTAGTTTCAGGTGTACACATAGTGATTCAACATTTATATATATAGTAAAGTGATCACCATTGATAAATCTGTCTAGTGTTTGTCATCTTAAGAGATTATTATATATCAGTATATCCTTGTGCAGTACATTGTATCTCCGTGTCACATTTATTTTAACTGGAAGTTTGTACCTCTTATTTTCTACTTAGTTTGTACCTTTCCCTTATTTTGCCCATCCCTTCACCCTCCTCCTCTCTGGCAACCACCACATTATTCACTATATCTAGGGGTCTGTATCTATTTTTTTTCTTAGATTCCCCATATAAGTGAAATCATATGATATTTGACATATTTCACTTAGTATAATACCATCTCTGTCCACCCATGTTGTCACAAATGGCAAGATTTTATTCTTTTTATTCTTTTATTTTTTTTTAATGGCTGAGTAATGTTTCGTTGCGTGTGTGTGTGTGTATGTATATATACACACATACATACATATAGTCAATTTCTTCCTTTATGCCTTAATATTTGCTTTATATAGTTAGGTGTCCATATGTGGGTGCATAGATATTTACAAGTGTTCTATCCTCTTGTCGGGTTGACCCCTTTATCATTATATAATGTTCTTTTTTGTCCCTTGTTAGTTTTTTGTTTTAAAGTCCATTTTGTCTAATATAAGTATTGCTACACCAGTTTTCTTTTTATTTGCATGGAATATCGTTTTCCTTGCCTTCACTTTCAGTCTGTGTGTATCTCTAGATCTGAACTGAGTCTCTTACAGACAGCATATATATGCTTATAGCTATCTATAACCTATATATATAGGTTTTTTAAAAATCCATTCACCCCCCCCACTTTTGATTGGAACATTTAGTTCATTTACATTTGACGTAGTTATTGATAGATATAAACTTATTGCCATTGTGTTGATTATTTTCTTTTGTTGTAGTTTTTCTGTTCCTTTCTTCTGCTGCTGCTCTCTTCCCTTATGATTTGGTGACATTTGGTCCCTAGTGTTAAGTTTGTATTCCTTTTATTCATTTTTTTGGTGCAGCTTTTATAGATACTTGGTTTTGGGTTTCCATGAGGTTCATTTGTAATATTCTAAGTGTAGAGTAGTTTGCTTTAAGGTAATGGTTACGTGCAAGCATTTTCTAAAAGCACTACATTTTAACTGCCCACCGCCCCCCGCCACCTTTTCTGTTTTTGACATCACAGTTTACACATTATTATCTTGTGTGTTCTTTGACTCATTATGTAATCCTAGATGATTTTACTACTTTTGTCTTTTTTTTTTAAAGATTTTATTTATTTATTTGACAGAGAGAGAGCCAATGAGAGAGAGAACACAGGCAGGGGGAGTGGGAGAGGAATTAGCAGGCTCCCAGCAGAGGAGCCTGATGTGGGGCTTGATCCCAGGACTCTGGGATCATGCCCTGAGCCTAAGGCAGACGCTTAATGACTGGGCCACCCAGGTGCCACCATCCCTTCACTTTCAATCTGTAGGTGTCCTTAAGTCTAAAATGAGTCTCTTGTAGACAGCATAATGATGGGTCTTTTTTTTTTTTTTTAATTCATTCTGACACCCTATGTCTTTGGATTAGAGCATTTAGTCCGTTCACATTTAAAGGAATTATTGATAGATATGTATTTATTGCCATTTTATTATGTGTTTTTTTGTTTCTGGAGATTTTCTCAGATCCTTTATTATCTTTGTCACTTTTGGTCTTTCCTTTCCACTCAAAGAATCCCCTTTAATATTTCTTGCAAAGCTGGTTTAGTGGTATGACCATTACTTTGAACTCTTTATCTGTTAGATTGCTTATCTCTGTTTTGTTTAGTTGTTTTTCTGAGATTTTGTTTTGTTCTTTCATTAGGAACATAGTCCCCTGTCTCCCTAGTTTGCCTCTCTGTTTCTGTGTATTAGGTAGATCAGTTATGTCTCTCAGTCTTGAGGTTAGTTTTGCGTATTGGATCATTCTGGCAGTCCTGAGGAGTGGAGATTAGAGAGGCGGAGAAGTGGGAAAGGAAGTTTATTAGGAGGCATTTTAGCGACCTTAAGGAGCAGTGTGAAGACCTGAAATCAAAAAATGTCGAATGAAGAGGAAGCAGAGTAAATATATTCAGGAGCAAGAATCAACAGAATTTATGTGGCAGTGATGGGGTTGGAGGTGGGGAGGCAGGAACCAATTTAAAATTAAGTCATCCTGGGATGCCTGGGTGGCTCAAGGTTATGAGATTGAGCCCTGTGTTGAACATGCTGGTCGTGGAGTCTGTTTAAGATTCTCTCACCCTCCTGGGGCGCCTGGGTAGTGCAGTCGTTAAGCGTCTGCCTTAGGCTCAGGGTGTGATCCCGGTGTTCTGGGATCGATCCCCGCATCAGGCTCCTCCGCTGGGAGCCTGCTTCTTCCTCTCCCACTCCCCCTGCTTTTGTTCCCTCTCTTACTGGCTGTCTCTCTGTCAAATAAATAAATAAAATCTTAAAAAAAAAAAAAAAAGATTCTCTCACCTTCCTGACCCAGTGTGTGTCTCTAAAGAAAAAATAAAAAGAAAAGAAAAAAAATTAAATTAATCCTAAATTTCTGGTGGGATAAGTGGAGAATTTTAATACCACTTTGGTATGAGAAAGGAGGAAGTTTTGAGGTAATTGTGGCACACTAAGATGATTATTAATCCAAAAATTAATATTAATTAGTATTATGGTTTATTACTAAGTTACTAATATTGCCTTCACTGAGTGTTGAGGTAGGTACTATTATTACCCTCATTTTGCTACTGATGAAACTGAGGCCCAAAGAGGGTTGATCACTTGTCCCAGGTCACAAAGGAAGTAAGTGCAGAGTGAAAATTTGAAGTGGGAGGTGATTACATTTTCCACTCTCTTGACTGCTTTATGCTCATGCTTTTCAATCACATGGAGATCTGATCTGTGAGATAAAATTATCACCTGGAGATGGGGATTTGGGAGTTACCACCTTGCCGTGAGGGACGAAACCACTAGCCTGAATGAATGACATGTCTCTGCAGAGTTCTTGGAGTTCATGGGAGTGCACTGAGGTTCAAAAAGAGGAAGTGAGCTGGTGTAGAAATCGAGTGACCAGAAAGATAGGAGGAAAAGCCAGAAAGAATTGTATTGCAAAAGACAAAATGTATTTTTTTTTCTTAAATTATAGGCAGTTCTAAAAATCTTGAAAAATGTAGCCACAAAATCCAGTCACCCATGTTGCTGGCTAGAGTAGTTTCAGTTCAGTTATTCAGAAACAAAATAGAAGGGGTCAGGAAATGAAGGGAGGTGAGACCATGAATTCAGAGAACTGTACTTCCTGGAGAGATGTGACTGCACAGGCAAAAGAGAGATCGAATGGAAACTAGTGGTAGACGGAGCGTTTTTCTTCTCATGGATGAGACGGGATCACATGTATATGGATTTATGGATAATCTGTCTAGAAGTAAGAATTAAAAAAAAAATGCCACCCAAATTATAATATGAAATGCTTTTAAACTTTACAGAACATTATACATCCATGGGCATACCAAGTTGGATTTCACAGTCTGGCATACCGCAATTGAGAAAGCAGCAGGTACAGATGGTAATGCATTGCAGGATCAGCAGCTCAGCAAAAATGACGTTCCCATCATTGTGAACAGCTGTATAGCATTTGTTACACAGTATGGTAAGTATCACAGAGTTTTTATTCAACCCCCAGAACTCATAGTATCATTCTTAGAGTTTTTAAGTGGTACCTCCATTGGACTGCATTAGCGCTCTTTATATTTTTAAGTACATCCGTGAAAAATAAAAATGTAGTCACTGTTCACCCAAATGCCATTCCTTCTCCCAATAAAACTCAAATTACATAATGCACTTTTACTATTTTCTTCTTTCACATGCATAAAAATTTTAAATGCCATATTGAAAGAATCAGTGTTGTAAAATGTATATTAGAAATAGGTTGAAGACTATATTTTTCAGAGGTTACAAGCCTACAGTACAGTCTAGGGGAAGGCAAAGGGTTGCCCCATACGCATGTTTTTGGAAGTGGTAAACTGTGGGACAACATGTAAAATAATTTATTTTTTTGGTGCCATACATTCAAAGTATGTGTGTGCATTGTATTCATTCAACATGCTCTTGTTCACATGTTTACATTAAGAATCATGGTTATCGTCATAGTTTTGACTTAATTTTAACAGGCATTTTTATGAATAGCTTGCAAGTAAAAAACAGTTGGTTGACACGTACATGGTCTAGCTTCATTTTAATTTAATATGCTATGATAGTATTTTAGATGTGCCTGAAAAGTAAATAAAGTATGCCTTGATTCTTTGGGTTTACTTTCAAATTACTTTGAATTCCTCAAATTCTTTCTTTCTGTTATGTATTTCCTTAATACTCTAAAAAGTAGAAATTTGTTAACTATATTTTAAAATAAAAAATTTAAACTAAAAATTATATTAGAAAAATTTTAATGTGTAAAAATAATATAAAAATATAAATATATATTAAAATACATAATTAACTACCTGTTAATCTGTAGATAAGTGCCATTGATTTAGATTGCAAATGTGGAAAAGTAAAATGATTGATCTTATATTTTGAAAGGCAATTAAGTTTTATTTTTGTTCTCTCAATATTAGAAGTGTCCTTGGTGTTTTTAATTTGAAAAGAAGGTGGAATCAGTGAGAGAGCTGCTATAAAACATTGTGTTATTAGTTTGTTAGACATTATTTATTGTTTCTTGTGTGCCAGCCATTGATCTTGGTACTGGAAATACAGCAGGGGGAGTAAAAAGTTAAAGACACAGCCATGAATCATGGGTTTCAGTATGAGAACTGACAATAAACTGATATGAGCAAAATGTCAAAAATAACAAAGGCTACGAAGAAAATAATTTTTAGAAACTAAATTTATAATAGGTGTATATTAATCTGTTTTCTTCTGGGGAGAGTGCCATTTTAAGTATTTTGCTTACTTCACATGTAATCCAAGTACAGTTATCATTGATATTCAGATTCAGTGTTTGAATTATAGATGTTTGAATTATAGATCTACTGTAAATATGTATGTAATCACATTATGTGGCTATTACTCTATGAAGTTCCTGCCTATGATAGTATGTCTGTATTTTCCTAATCAGCGGTAATCATCCATTTATTTGAAAATGGGGGAGGAGGAAGGTTATCGTCATGTATTAGTCATTCCTTATTAGCGCACTTGAATTTCGTAGGTGTAAAGGAATTACACATATATTATGTTTTAGCAAGAGCATAACCTCATTGGGAATTTTCACATCATATTAGTTTCATAATGGCATAGGGGCCTTCTAAAGCTGAGAAATGATTAAAATAACTCTACTAGCTCCAGTGTATCCAATTTAATGTTTCTCTAGGGAAATCAGAAGTTTCTTTGTGGTGTTTCTTTGAATTTAAAATCATTAAGCATTAGATTGTTTTCAACCAAATTTCATACATTAAAACTACTTTGTAACTCTGGCACAAGGTACATTAACTTGCATATTAAAGTAATAAAGCCAATGAAAGACTCTTTATGTTTTGTTTTGTTCCTAATGAGCAGAGCATGGGGAAAACCCAATGTTACCAGCATATATAGAGGGAAGATATCCTTTACACTTAGAAAATGCCCAGTGATTAATAGAATGCAGGTGGCTGACTCAGAGCTTTTACAGCTGCAATTATCTTGAACTTCCTGACCTTTGTATTAAAATCTGAAGGCCGGGGGCACCTGGGTGACTCAGTCGGTTAAGCGTTTGCCTTCAGCTCAGGTCATGATCCCAGGGTCCTGGGATCGAGCCCTGCATCAGGCTCCTTGCTCTGTGGGGAGCCTGCTTCTCCTTCTCTCCCACTTGTGCTTTCTACCTCTGTCTCTCAAATAAATAAAATCTTTAAAATAAATAAGTAAATAAAATCTGGAGACCAATTTTTTGTGCTCAGTGTCAAGATTTGAACTTGACCAAGGTCACAGATTTTTTAGAGTTTTAATTTTTGTAATGAGTTATAGTAGTTTGGGGGGATATTATTTTAATTTATGTAAACCAAATTGTTTAAATTCACATGCAGTTAACTTATTTGAGGACTAGCTACTAGAAATTCACTCAGCTGGGAACATAATATCTCAAAAACTTAGTCACAATTTTTTCGTTTTTGTAGAAGTTGCTTATTCTTGCATTAAATAATCATTTATTGAATGTTTACTAAGTTCTAGTCATAGTGTAGTTGACTCTACACAGAAAGTGAGACATGATCCTTGCCTTCTAAGTTTTCACAGATTTTGGAATCAAAGACAAACAACTGGGCAGTTATACCTCAACTGCACAAAATTCTGTGGTAGAGTTTCAGGGGTCGGCACAGGGTGAATTTCACCCAGAGTGGGGTTGGTCATAGAGAGATCCATGGGTGTGTTGTGGTACCTACCATGATTAAGAGAAAACAGGAGCTTGTTAGGAGAAGAAGGGAATAGGGATTCTAGGAGGAGGAACAGTGTGCACCCATGTATCATGAGGAAAGTTGTCTTTTGAGGGAACTTTGTGTAGTTAAATCCGGCCAGAGCTTAGTGTTGGAAGAACAAGAGATAAGAGGCAGGAGGGTTAAGCTTTTTCGTGTAGAGCCTTAAGTATTGTAATATATACTCAAACTTGCCCTCTAGGCAGTGGGAAAATGGTATGCAGATTTTTAAACCTGTTGGTAACACCAGCAGACCTGTATCTCAGATCAAGCTGTTACCAGTGTGGAGGCGGACTGGAGGGTTGCCCAAGAATAGGGGAGGCGTGTTGTGAAAATGTAGTGAGGAATCGGAGGGCAAAAAATAACAGTACATGGGATGGAAAAAAGGGACCGTTTTGAGAGTAAGGTTTTGATGAAAAATATATGTGACATTTGTTTTAATTTTAATTTAATTTGTTTCCGTTTTGATATTGTAAACAAGAAAGAAAAGTTCTGACTTACAAAGGGCAGGGGAGAAGGCACTGCCATGTGTTGAGATATAGGAACAAGATAATATATTGGGACTGGGTGTGACATAGCAAATGGGGCAGGAGACTTAATTCCTCAGATTATTTTGATTTGTCCATGACAATAGTGTATGTGCATTGCAGGTATATTATAAAATATCTGTATGTTGAAGTGTGTGTGTGTGTGTGTTTGACATCTTAGAAATGAAAACCTGGGTGAAAATGTGTACATAGTAGTTGAAGTGATAAAGTTGGATGGGTTTACCCAGAGAATTTTGTGGAGGAGTCAGGAAAAGAAGAGACTTGAGGATGGATTTCTGGAATCATTAGTAAATACTAGATGGTAGTATATCTAGAGAACTGGAGGAGTCATCATAGAGAAAGGCGGGGAAAGATATGGCATCATAATGTCATGAAAGCCATGAAATTAAAAAGAATTTTATCAGGGATTCGTTTGGAGTGTCGAACACTGAAGGGGATTCTCATTGGATAAAAACAAAAAAGCACCTAGAAAATAGGATGTCATTAGTATTCTTGATGGAGATGATCCCAGTAGAGTGGGGATTGGGCACAGAAGCAAGATTGTGGCTCAAGGATGAACAGGGGGAGGAGATGGTGGGAAGAATAAATATAGGAAATTTCATCGAGGTTTTGGAAGGAGGAGAGACCAGAGACCTGGAAGAGAGAGCAAGGGAGGATTTAAAACATTTTTGTTTGTATCATCATTACTGTCACTCCTCTTTACCCCTCTTTCTCTTACTAACCACTGCTCCACCCCTTAGTTTATGTGGGGCACTTGATGAATCAATAACTTTGAAAAAGGAGATGACCCTTGGGGCACCTGGGTGTCTCAGTTGGTTAAGTGCCTTGATTTCATCTCAGGTCATGATCTCAGGGTCATGAGATCAAGCCTCACGTTGGCGCTGTGCTTGGCTCTGTGGAGCCTGCTTGAGATTCTCTCTCCCC
This sequence comes from Ursus maritimus, assembly GCF_017311325.1. Classification (NCBI taxonomy): domain Eukaryota; kingdom Metazoa; phylum Chordata; class Mammalia; order Carnivora; family Ursidae; genus Ursus; species Ursus maritimus. The sequence goes on from NW_024426996.1 coordinate 53,465,846, forward strand.
CTCTCCTTTTGCCCCTCCCCCCCCCAAAAGGACATGACCCAACTCTTCATCTAGAAGAAGGTGAAAATGTGAAACAGAAATTAATATACAAATGTGAGCGCAGAGGGTTAAGAAAAATTACACCAGAGAGCCTCACTTTTATTGATGAAATTGGAGAAAAGAAAGTGAAAAAACAAAAGTGAAGATAGGGCACCTATGGTAAAAGAATATTTGAAGATACCATGAAAAACTGGGGGAAGGGCTGACCATGGGCTTGCTAACAGCTGAGGCTGAAATAGTTTATTCATCAGGTTACATTTTAAATACTAAAATTAGTGGGTGGGGGAGTCTTTTTTCCTCATGCATGTTTCTATTAACTCTTGGATAACGATTTTGTCTTGCTCAGTATCCCAACACAAAATTTTTCTATTCCTAAGATATAAAAGTGGATTTTGATTTTTGACTTTTTTCGTATATCTTTTTTTTTTTTTTAACAAAGGTTTAGGGTGCAAATACATCTATCAAAAGAATGGTGATCCTTTGCACATAAGTGAACTCCTGGAGAGTTTCAAAAAGGATGCAAGAAGCTTTAAATTGAGAGCTGGAAAACATCAGCTTGAAGATGTGACAGGCGTGTTGAAAAATTTTCTCTCTGACATTGACGATGCACTTCTTACTAAGGAGCTCTATCCATATTGGATCTCTGCTTTAGGTAATACATATAATATAGAACAATAAATGCTTGACTTCTAGTTTGACAATTGTATTTTTAAATCTTTGATAATCTGAAATTTTAATTGAAAGGAACAATGCACATAATGGCTTAGAACAGAAATTGTGTAAACATCAATAGTTGTTTATATCTGCCTCAAAAGAAATTTATAGTAATGCTGTTAATTTCTCATTAAGATTAAAATGAAAGGTGTAATATAAGATTGGTTTTATACCATTTCCCCATTGGCTCTTTGCCTCCATCATTTATTCTACCTGTGTATGGGTACATAACAATATTTTTTTAAACTCTTTCTTTCTTTATTTCCTTCATTAATTAAAAAAGAAAAAAAAAAGCTTTGCTACACTGTAAGAGAACCTATTTAAGAAATGACCTTAGAAAAGTAGTTTATTAAATCACTTATTGGGTTAAATTGATTCAGTAAAACCTACATTTACATCTATTAATTCAAAATAACTCCTTGTACAGAAACATTACAAAAATGAAGACTTTTAAATGTAAACATTACTTTTAATCCCATTTTTCTAATAGAACGATTTTCATTTTTATATATTTTATAGTCTTTGTCTCCACACCTGTAATTTATATATAATCCTTGTTTTATTGACAAACCACAAACATTTCTCATATCTACAGTATTTTCGAAATCATTTTCAATCTTCATTTTTTCAATTTAAAAAGATTTGTCATTGAATTTTTAACCATAATTTACTAATATATTTCTCATTCGAACATTTAATCTGTTTCAAGATTTTTTGCAAAAGTGAACTTTGAATTTGACTATATGATATTCCTCTGTTGAGAAATAGGCTTTTTCAGTGAAAGTATTTGTTTAATCTCAAATATAAATATGATATTTTAAGGGATTAATGTGGAAATGATGTCATAAAACATCCACAGGTTGAAAAATTATCCCAAGAATGACCCGTATTACCGTCAGCAAGAAGGGAGTGGGATTGTTATTAAAATAAAGCTTTTCACAATTTAACACCAATTCAGAAGTCTTTTATTTGCCTCCTGATATCTCTCAAATCAATAGGTTCAACTCTAATCAAAGAGAGAGTTGATTGTGTAATTATATAGGATATAAAATACAGAATTAGATAATCTATCTCTTTAAGCCCAATTATCTTGCCACCCTCATTTTTGTTTCAAAAAGATTTTACTGTAATTTGTAACTATGAAATTATTTATAGCATCTCGATAAAGGCTTATAATTTGTCTTTGTTGTAAAATCAGTTATCAAAAATTTGAGGCAAATATACTTTTGCTGAATTATCAGGTTCTATGACAAATATGTCTTTAATGTTGTTGGTCTACCAGGAGGCGGTAGTTGGTAGATAGTAGCACGTGTCAAAGATGATTGTGTTCACCTTTTACTTACATGTAAATTCTTCGAGAATTTACTTGGAGAAGGTTTTGGATACTAGGTCAGATAGCCTTAAAGTCGTTTGCTTTTAGATCCAGCAGTGCCCTATGTTGGATCTGACAAGAATAAACTGGAACTTTCTGGGTGACCTCATAGGAGAGCTCTCTTGGGTCCTGTGCACTGAGGCAAAGAATGCCTTACAGTGTCATACCAACTATTTATATGATATATGATCTCTTCTTCTAAGAACACCATTAAATTGTCTGAAGTCTGTGGCTAGCTGAACAGTTCCTTGTATTTTCTATATGACCTGAAATCTATCTTAAGTTTTACTTTCAAATTGCTTAAGTCCTACTTTGAAAATATCATCTATTTTATTCTTATTAGATTGGTGAAAATATGCTGTACTAGCATGACTTCTTATTATAAGTGTGGTAGAATTAATTACATTTTATTAAATAAATACCATTACAGTTAGAATCTGGATGAGAAGAGGGTAAATGTTTGGATTGTACTAGAGATGACTGATAATTCTTCACTCACTTCCGGTATAGTCCTTTGAATATCCTTTGGGTGTGTTGCCCTCTTGCTTTTAGAGAGTCATCTACTAGCACACTTAAGTCAATATGATCATGTTTACTTTCATAGACCCTACGTGCAGGCTAAATCAGTACAAAAGAGCTATTAGTCAGTTTTGAATAGGAGTGTACTTCAAAAATGGGCCACAGAGTTTCTTACCTCCCCAGGGATCCTAATGCCCTTTTACAAGTGACCGTGTACTTTTAAAGAATCATTAATGTGCTGCTGGCTTTCTGTGAATAGAATAGGTAGGGCTGGGGCGCCTGGGTGGCACAGCGGTTAAGCGTCTGCCTTCGGCTCAGGGCGTGATCCCGGCGTTATGGGATCGAGCCCCACATCAGGCTCCTCCGCTAGGAGCCTGCTTCTTCCTCTCCCACTCCCCTTGCTTGTGTTCCCTCTCTCGCTGGCTGTCTCTATCTCTGTCGAATAAATAAAATCTTAAAAAAAAAAAAGAATAGGTAGGGCTAAGAAGAAAATGAAAAAGTCTTGTTTCCAAAGGTAGTTGGGAATTGCAAGGGAATATATAACTGCAATCCCCTTAAGTTACAAAGTCAGCACAAGCTATTTATTTGAAGAATGGCCTTTCATTTCCTGTATGAGCTAGTAGGTCAGGTCAGACCACCACTATGCATCTTGTAGAGTCTAGAACTTTGGGGGTTCCTGGGTCTAGTTTCTCCAAGTATTTGACCTCTGGGGTTAGAAGAGGGAAGCATAATTCCTTTTCATCCTCCTCTCCATAACAGAGGGTCCATCCTTCTCTAAGTCTGTGTCGTAGTTATCAAGCCTGCACATGACTTCTTCCATTGCCCTCTTCCCTTTTCCAAGGAGTTGGAAGTGCCAGGGTTGGTAAAAGGCCCTATACCTGGATCTGCGGGGTAATACAGTTCATAGCTTTGGGATGGCTCATAGTTTTGGTAAAATTTTTGTGATTTCACAAAGAAAAAAAAAATCAGAAATGTCATTTTCAGATAACAGATAGTGAAATCTTTCCATAGCCAAAAAAAGTACTTTTGGTTTATCTCTCAATGTGTACTCCAGTTTGAATTATTAATCGAATATATTCCTATTAGTTGAAGTTCAGTAGTTCATAAAGTGGAAGATAAGATGCAGACCTGGGTTTTGAAAGTGCTTCATTTTTAATTAGAAAGTATTAGAACTATAGCTTATTACCATGTAATGTTGATGTAAATGCTTTTCCAGAAATAAAGAAGTTTGAATGTTTATGCTATTGAAACTCAATTAGATCATAATGAACACTGTTTTAAAATACTGTTAAAACGCAAATTTGTAGTACAGACTATTAGTTTAGGCCTAATACTGTGTTTTGTTTTGTTTTTAACCTCTAGATACTCAGGATGACAAGGAAAGAATTAAAAAGTATGGAGCATTTATACGTACTCTTCCAGGGGTCAACCGAGCAACTTTGGCAGCAGTAATTGAACACCTTTACAGGTGGGTGGCTTCATGATCTTTCCTAGACATTTCAGACGTGGCATTCAGTAAGTCATTATTTCTTAAATTGAAAGTAGTGTAGCAAACTTTCTATATGGGACTGTGAATTTCCAATCATATCTTAAAAATGGTTTCAATCTACCAAAAAACTACTAAAACTGATAAATGTATTCAGTGAGGTCGTAGGATACAAAATGAATATGTAGAAATCTGTTGCATTTCTAGAGACTAATAATGAAGTAACAGAAAGAGAAATTAAGAAAATAATTCCATTTATAATTGCACCAAAAATAATAAAATACTTAGGAATAAACTTAACCAGTGAAGTGAAAGATTTGTACTCCAAAAACTATAAAACACTGATGAAAGAAACTGAAGATGACAGAAATAAGTGGAAATACATACTGTGTTCAAAGATTGGAAGAATTAAATTGTTAAAATGTCCATACTATCTAAAGCAATCTATAGATTTAATGAAATTCCTTTCAAAATACCAGTGGAATTTTTTACAGAATTAGAACCAAGTAATCCTAGAATTTGCATGGAACCACAAAAGGTCCCAAATAGCCAAAGCAATCTTGAGAAATAGCAGCAAAGCTGGGAGTACCACAATCCTAGATTTAAGATACACTACAAAGCTCTAGTGATCAAAACAGTATGATGGTGGCACAAAGATAGACACATAGAGCAATGGAACAGAGTAGAGAGTCTAGAAATAAACTCATGCTTACATGGTTAATTTATGACAAAGGAGACAAGAATATACAATAGGGAAAAGAGAGTCTAACAAGTGGTGCTAGGAAAACCAAACAGCCACATGCAAGAGACAGAAACTGGACCACTTTCTATACACAAAACACAAACTGAAATGGATTAAATACCTAAATGTGAGACTTTAACAATAAAAATCCTAGAATAGGACATAAACAGTAATTTCTTTGACATTGACCTTAGAAAATTCTTTCTAGATTTCTCCTTGAGCAAGAGAAGCAAAAGCAAAAATGAGCTATTGGGACTACACCAAAATAAAATGCTTTTGCACAGTGAAGGAAACCATCAACAAAACAAGGCAGCCTACTGAATAGGGGAAGATATTTACCAATGATATATCCAATAAAGGGTTAATATTCAAAGTATATAAAGAACTTCTACAGGTCAATGACAGAGAAACATATAATGTGATTAAAAATGGGCGGAGGACCCGAATAGACATTTCTCCAAAGAAGTAAGTGAGATAGCCAACAGACACATGAAAAGATGCTCAACATCACTTATCATCAGGGAAACGCAAATCAAAACTACCTTGAGATATCACCTTATGCCAGTCAGAATGGCTAGTATCAAAAAGGCAGGAAATAATAAGTGTTGGCAAGGATATGGAGAAAAGGGACCCCTCATGCACTGTTGATGGGAATGTGAAATAGTGTAGCCACTATGGGAACAGTATGGCTGTTCCTCAAAACATTAAAAATAGAACTACCATGTAATCTAGTAATTCCACTACTGGGTATTTACTCAAAGTAAAAGCACTAATTGCATGGTGCACTGGGTGTTATACACAACTAATGAATCATCGAGCCTTACATCGAAAACCGGGGATGTACTGTATGGTGACTAACATAATATAATAAAAAATCATTATTAAAAAAAAAAAAAAAAGAAAAAAAGAAACTCATTTTAGAGGGAAGCTGGAAAAGAGAAGGAGGTACAGAGACCAGGATTCTCTAGCAGGAGTCTGTCTGTGAGGATAGTATTTTTCATGGTGGACCCTACAAAAACTTTAATTCTTCTTTATGAATTTTTATCTAACTGATCATTCTAACATTTTAGTGTCAGACTGTTGATCAGAGGAGAAAATTTTAAAAATCAAAAATATTTTCTATGTCAGGGTTTGTAGTTTGGTCCATTTGGGAGGATAGGAAGAATATAGTAGTTGTTTGAGAAGTGAGATCTCTGAAGGATGAGGAATGTTTGAAAAAAAAACCTTTTCCATTAAAATGAAAGGTTGGTTTGTTTTGCTACCAGCAAGAATTACTACAGAATTTTAGTAAGTGTAAATATGACTTAAGGAATATCATTGTAGCTACAATCCTTCCTGCATGGATGCAGGACTCTTTTGAATGAATTTTGGTGAAGCTTATTTCTACTAAAATTACCTTATTTGCAGTCTACACTCAGAAATTCTTCACAATTTCTTTTCTCGTTATTTTTCTTTTCCCACTACCACTTCTCATGCATGGAAACTCCATTACTGTAAAACTGATTTTCTTATGACACCATACAAGTATTGTGTATATGTTGTATAGTCCTATCTCTAAGGAGACATTGGAATAGATTTTTCTTCAAATATTTTAATGTATGACCAGGCTGGTATATTTATTAATATTTTAAACATTGAGTTGTACATAATTTTCCTTAAAATCTATTGATCGAGAGAGGGGGGCACACACTCTTGAGAGGCAAGAGGGGTGAGGGGGAGAGAGAGGGAAAATCCCAAGCAGACTCCCTCCTGAGTGCAGAACCTGATGTGGGCCTTGATCACACAATCCTGAGATCATGACCTGAGCCCAAATCAAGAGTCAGATACTTAACCACCTGAGCCACCCAGGTGGTTAAGAAGCTTTAAAATTCTTTATTCAGATTTGAATTTGAGATAATGAGTTCCTGTCCTTCCCCCTCCCTCCTTTTCTTCAACTGACATATATTTCAACTGACATATATTTTAGTTCCTATTATGTACACAACAGAACCTATTAAGATACCATGTGAATAGAAACATTTGATAATAATACATGAAGACAAAAAGCCTTAAAGTCCACTGTTCCCAAACTGAGCATCCGGACGTCTAAGTGAATGCACAGGGGTGCTGCAGGGCATTTTATATTTCTTAGGGAAACACAGCAATATTGGGACAGCTTTGAATATAAAGAATTTTAGCATGGGCAGAAGGATTGAGTGATTTGTCCAGGGGATGCTTCACATCTAAAGGGGTGTGTGAGCTGGGTGTGAAAGAAAGACAAGTACAAAAAATGAGGATATTTTCTGGGAAACAGGTGTGCTAGGGGATGAGCTGGTTGGTAGTTGGCTGCAGGTGATTGTGAAAGGCTCAGATGGTCATATAAAAACATTTAGATTTTATTCCTTTAGGTAATAAAGAGTGACTGATCAAATCTGCTTTAGGACAATAACCCATGAATGGGATTGATTGGGAAGAGATAAGAATAGATGCAGAGAAACTAATCAAGAAACCATTTCCTTGGGCTTCTAATGAGAAGACCTTAGTGAGAAGAGACTCAGTGGGCTGAATAGGAACTCTTGGGAATGATAGCCTGTGGGGCAGAGAAATAAAGGAAGGAAAGGAAAAAACTATAGTGTGGAAATGGAAGAGGAGAGAGGGGAAGAGTGGCAAAGGAGGACGCTATGGCAGAAGGAAGCCTCACAAAAGGTGGGAACGTGTGATAGAGCTGTCAGAAGTTTGAGAGGTCGATTTGGATAAGGTCAGGTTGATTTAGCATTTAATTCCATCCCTGCCCCAGATAACAGATCGCTTCCTCCATGACTAACGTTTACTTAATTCCATTCACCCGATATTTATTACACACTCCAGTGTGATTAAAGCAAGAGTCCCTGACAGGGAGATGCTACAATTCTATAGTAACACAGGCAGACCTGCAGATAAATTTTCCAGATGTTTATAATTTCGTGTGATAAAAGTACAGCAGTGGTTTTGAGAGGGATGTCTACAATTATTATACCCTCCTCTATTAACTTGCAATTCCTTTTCATCTTATAAATCACGTATGATGATTACACTAGCTCTGTCTCTGCTATGCAATTTGGCATTTTATTGTGAGTTTCTTACATCATCATGTATATATTCCTGTCACCTTTTACTCTTTTTTGTAACTGCTAGAATCTCTGCTGTTTATAGACCGGTATACCTAACTTAGTTTTGTTTTATTCCTTTGATACAGCTGGTCTCCCTTTTTTAGTATGTATTTTAAAATTTATAAATGTAAGTAAGCATTCGAGCAGGGTCCTGTTATATATAGTTAGTGACAAATAGCGTCAACAGATACTTCCATGGGTATCACTTTAAGTTATCATCTGTGCATTTTTATCGATGTAAATTTCCTTTTATTGGGGTGACACGTGTAATATTTTTGAAATCACTTTGCACTTAAAATTTGTGAATATAGTTGACCCTTGAACAATGTAGGATTTAGGGGCACTGCTCCCCCACACAGTTGAAAATCCACGTTTAACTTTTGACTCCCCCTCCCCCACTTGACTTCTAATAGCCCACTGTTGACCAGAAGCCTTACCAATTATATATAGTCAGTTAACGTGTATTGTGTTTGTTATACGTACATATTATATACTATACTCTTGAAGTAAGCTAGAGAAAATCATAAAGAAAATATATTTATAGTACTGTACTGTATATATGGAAAAGAATCCACATGTAAGTGGACCCACACAGTTCATACTGTGTTGTTCAAAGGTCACCTGTACTTTAAGTGCTCTTTGTTAAGTCCCAAATATTGCAGCCGACCCATGGGGAGAGTTGACCACTCTGTTTGTGTCAGTTCATTGTAAAAGACCATTCTTAGTTATAGCCAAGAAAGTATAATTGTATTTTTAAATTAAGTGTTTGCTTTTTGAGAGATAATATCCAGTTTTGAACAGCCATAAGAACATGCTGCCAAGTATTTTCTCACCTGAATAGCCCTTCCTGGAAAACTCAGCTCAGCCTTGAACTTTGAATGTGGAACTCTCTCCTAAATGCCTCCCTCTTCACTTTTCTTGCCTTGTTTCCTGCTTACCTACTGCCCCCTATTCCCTCTTTCATTTATGCTGCAGTCCCTCTAGTCCTTTTCCGCTATTGCGCAAGCACATCTTTATTCCTTGGCCTCGGGTTACGCCATTATCTGGAATTATTTGGATATGGTCGTCCCTTCTCCAATCAACAAACAAGTACCGCTTTGTAACTTGTAGTCGTATCTTCTTTTAGTTTCTTCTTATGTTCTTAACTAGACTGTAAACTACTTGGAAAAAAGAACTGTGCATTTTTCTTTAAATCATCACCATACCTGTTATATCAGAGACCTTCAATATGGGTGTGTTAAATAGTAATAAATGGGTATTATGACTAAAGTTCTATGAAATTTTCAAATAGAAGTGTGTGGTAATGAGCTATGCTTTTCTCTAACAGGGTTCAGAAATGCTCAGAAATCAATCACATGAATGCGCATAATTTGGCCTTGGTCTTTTCATCCTGTTTGTTTCAAACTAAGGGACAAACTAGTGAAGAAGTGAATGTAATCGAGGACTTAATTAATAATTATGTTGAAATATTTGAGGTAAATATTTTATATCCTGCCCTTGTTAAAATAGTTTTGATATTACTGTTGACAAATTAAAAAATACATTTTAGGATGTTTATCATCAAGTCTTTATGAATATCTAAAAATAAAGGATAGTTATATGATTTTTAATACTTTAGACACAACTAGCCTTTTAAGCTATAGCCATTCATTTAAATTTGGCTGCTTTGAAAGCCATCTGGTGTCTTTTGGACAGAATATTTCTATTTATGGTGTTTCTGTGGCTTTTTTTCTTTGTCAGTATGTGTACGCAGTAAGTATGTCTACTCAGACGTGTGAAATTATCAGTTTCGCAAATTTGGTAATAAATACCAGGAGGGTAAATTCTGCAATTGAATGCATCTTTGTGTTTTCTTTTAGTTGTGTCTGAATTAGAAGTGAAAAACCTGTGGTTTTTTACTAAGTCATTTGTCCTAATTATTTGACTTCCAATTTGCTGTTCAATGAAGTCAGTATATTCATGTTTCATCAGAAAACTGTCAGAATAAGTAAAAATAGAGGAAATAAGCCCAGGATTTGAATATGGGGGGAGAATATAAGGGCTCTGAGTCAAAGGTCCAGTTCCATCACTTACTTACCACTGGCATGGCTGCCATTTAACCCTTTGAGGGCACTCTGTTAAACGGTGGTGTATAAGACTTCTTGTTTTCCAGGGTTATGGATATGTTAGTTGAAATCAAGTGGGTTAATGTAATAGGTTATTATACGTAGACTTCTTACATTCTTAAGGTAAGTGATCACAAGATTCCTTAGCCAAGGGAAAGAAACTCTATTTTAATAAAATAAAAACACACAGTTTGTATCTTAATTTATATAGGAACGGACACCAAAATTGTTGGATTCTCTTTGCTCTTTGATCTCTATTTTCTTTGTATATGTGTCCACTGTTTTTGATCAACAGCAGCTTTGCAATAATTCTGATGCTGAGAAATTAAAGAATTAGGAAAAAAATAATGTGTGGCTTTATGTGCTCTCTTTATTTTCTATTTTTATACTGTTACATGAATAAATAAATGGTTATCTTCGTAGTTTTGCTAACTCCAACTTTAAGTGGTGGAAATTTCTTATGCGCTTAATGAGCATTTCAATTTGAGACATGAGTGTTATCTCTCAACCCACATAAACTCTAGCAAATCATTCGTCAGCCCCTTTGCTTATTAAGTTGCTTAGTGATACAGCTTCCATTGATGGAATCCACAGCTTGAAGTGATGTCATCATAAAATGCTCTGAACTTTATGAGGCTCTGTCATGTTGGCTTTATTTCTGCCCTAGCTGTGTGGGCCCGTGCTAATGATTAAGATGGACATTCTCATTTATTTTTAAAAATTGTTGGTCTTTAAATTCCTGAAGAGTTATGTGAGGATGAGTACCATCACTCCTTGTATTTTATTAGAATGTCCCAAATTATATTTTAAACAGGTTAAAGAAGACCAAGTCAAACAAATGGACATAGAAAATAGCTTTATTACCAAGTGGAAAGACACTCAAGTGAGTAGTATTAGTTAGATCTCCAAAGAATTTTAAAAAAAATTAAAACAACAAAAAACAAAAACTTCTATTGTAAGTAAAGATGTTTGTTGTATTTATTTTCAAATTCCTATTTGAAGCAAAGTAAGAGTAACGGGAAAAAACCTAGATAAAATAGTTGCGTGTTTCTGCAGCATGATGCTTATATGCAAAATGCCAAAGTATGTTAATGTAAATTTTTCAAAATACAGAGGGAAAAATCATTATTAATCTTATTAATGCCCTTTATAAAATCAATTTTTACTTACAAATGCGCTATTAAAAATGCCAGTGGATTTCAAAGGAAGCATTTAAAGCCAAAGAGATACTAGAGTAAATTGAAAATTCAGCTCTATAATGATTCTTTCCATTATGATTTTGAAAATATAAATTATTTCTTCTGTGCTTTTGCTCTGCGTGCTCTCGGATGATTATATGAGTGGAATGTTTCTAATGTCATCTTTGTCACATATGCTGATTGATGTCTTAAATTGACTATTTTCTAAATCCTTTGCTTTCCTCGGTTGTGCTACATGGCATTTGTGTGTTCAGATTGCACTGCAGTTTTCCAGTGTACCTTTCCTTGTTTGACGAACATTCACTGGACTTTCTTAAAATTCATATTTAATCTTCCTGTAATCACTTTGAATTGTAGTGGATTCAGGATACCAATGTAAATAGTATCAATGGGGCATATGTATTCTGTTTATAGGTATACTCAGAGAATGAGGCAAATGCTTCCTTATTAGTCAAACCCTAAATTTACCCACTCTTGAAATATTAGAGAAGTCATTGGAGCTACCATTCCACAGGAAGGGGGGGAGGGAGTCTTCCATTCTAGTGCCCAAGATCCCTGAGTACTAGTACTGTGATAGAGTACTTACCTAAGAAAGCATCTCCTCCACTTTCACCCTAAGTAATTAATGCAGCCTCCAGAGGCATTAACTACCACACTAAAAAATCTGGCTTGTTATCAGTTCTCTTGATTTATTGCTTTTTGGAGGAGTTTCAGTCATGATGTAAAGGGTTGTATGAGCCCAAGGGATAATCTGTGTTGTTATTAGATAAAGTATAAATGTCCTTCTCCATTTTTATCTTTTATATTCATACTACAATAATGAGTCTTGGCTGCTTTTTAATTAAGTATAAGTCAGTAAGTAGAAGAAAAGAACTGAATATGAAATAGAGTAATTGGACCAGAAAAGTAGAAGACTTTGAGAAACCTGTTCTTTTGCTTGCGTTTTTCTCTTAATCCATTGAAAACTCTGCTATGGCGTATTTTTCTGACAGCCTCCGTGCCTTTTCCCTGTTTGAATTTCTTAGCTCTTCTTGTTTTGGCTTCTCTCTCTGAGTCCTTTGTGTTTGCGTTTTTAATTTTTTAAATGTGTCCTTCCTGGAGAGCTGTTTATGCAAACACAGTGAAAAGTAGAAATGTCAACTGTATCTTTTCTTCCCTAGAATTTTTGTGTAGCTTCGAAAGTGAGGAAGAAAAATTGGAAATAGGCTTTTCTAAGTCTGTAGTGCCAGAATAATTAAGAACACTTCCTCGAAGTACATTTTCAATGTTTTCCTCACTCATTTCTTCATCAGGTTTTATTTTTAGTCAAATTTAACTTCAGAATGATTGTTTCTCCAATACGATCATATTTGTTTAAATTGGGAGATAATATTTCTAAGTGGTTACATAACTTACGGCAATTTCTGAGAAAAGCTGATACTCAAAATATTTTTCATAGATTCATTTGGTTTTTCATTACCCTTTTCCACATTATACTGTCGATCTCCATAGTGATATCTTACGGCTTTTATTTTCTGGATTGTCTCTTTTTCACTTAATATGTCTCCTGGGATGTAATAGTGACCCAAATATTGGAACACTAACTGGTTGGCTGAAGAGAATTAAAATAAAAACTTTTTTTTTCCATCTACCTTATTCTATCACTTCCTTTTTTTTTTTTCCTTCGCTAAATATATTTTCTCTAGTTTTAATATAGCTCCAACCTAATTCATCCTCAAATTTCTATTTTTGGACATTTCTCTTTGAAAATATAGCAACACCTTTTTTCCCTTGTAATTATTGGTATTATACCCACACTGTAGCTTAGGTCACAGCTACATATGGATCATTTTCACTTCTTATTTCGTTTATCCTATTAACATACATGACGATGGCTCTTACAACTTCGTTGTTGGAAGTCCACATATGCCCGTAGTAACCAGTTTCATTATTTTATTAAGAATATAAGAGTATTTCAGGACATTAAACTCTTGATTAAGAGATGGAAAAAAAAAAAAGTTGCACTGTGATTACATCATTTGTGTAGATTCCTTGTCAACCGCATCTGGAAAATGGGTATCATCATGCTATCGACAGGCTCATTTCACTATTACGAAATATTTAGGAATAGGGCTAGGACTTGGTGTCTTAAGTGTCATACTTCTATTTGTTGTTTTCGTATCTGCCCCATTCTAGGTTTCCCAGGCTGGAGATTTGTTAATTGAAGTGTATGTAGAAAGGAAGGAACCTGACTGCAGTATTATAATTCGGGTAAGTCCTGAAGATGGATGTAAAGAGTATTTTTGGAAGTTGCAAGTATAATATGCATTAATTTCTGTATCTTGAATTTTCCATTATTTCTTGTATTTTATTTTACCTGTCTAGTTCAAACAATGACTAATAGGATTGACTTTTTATCCCAAAATCCTCCAGGAATTCCATGTTTTAGTCGTTTGGAAAGAGAACATCTTAGATGCTTTAGGTTATGGTTAGGATTTTCTGTAGGTTCTAGAAAATAACCTGAGCTCAAATACGTGTTCCTCCCCTTCATAGCATCTTAACATCAGCTAAGTTAGCTTACTCTGAGTCGCAAGTGTCTCCCCTGTAAAATGAGGAAAATAGAGTATTTACATCATATCATTGATGCAAGTCCTCAATAGGATACTGCCTGTAAAACACTTAGTAAATTGCTTGGCACGTAAGTGTTTAATAAATAATCAATACTACTAGTCCTATATTATTTTTATTATTTATTAATAGTCTCCCACTCTTGTATTCTAGACTGACTTCCTATCTTCCAATTTACTTGAATACTGGACAACTCTTCTCTTTTTTGAGAATACGAATCTTTTTTTTTTCACCCTGAATTAAAGGTATCCTTGTGCTGCCATATTCTGTATTTCGTCTGCCGTAGGGAGAGTAACAGTGACAATTCAGATTCCTACCCAGTTAAGATGACATTCTCTGTATGAGGAAGATACTCTGCCATCTGAAGTCCAAGATTTAAATAGAATCTTATATATTTCTGGACTTGAGTTTTGTTAACTACATTGTAATTATTTGTTTATATTTTTTAATGATTTCATATTGTGTCTCTGTGGCACTGGTTAACTCACTTAGAACATGAAATGAACTACTACAATCCTAAGTCCCTAAGAGGCAGGAGCCTTGCCAGTCCTTGGCCACATCAAATTTCTTGTGCGGATTATGGTACGTCCATAATAGGGGACACAAGGAAGTAGTACAGATCATCACGAGTTCATCACTAAAGCTGGAAGAGGCATGCAAAGCACGGGACGCAAAGCACGGGACGCAGCTCCACCTACAGACACTCTTCAGTAGCTCCTTTAAATTTTGTCTCACTGATAAGACCATAACACAAGTTCTGACAACTGAGCAAAATTCTTATTTTAGGCGTATGACACGTTTCACCTACAACAACTCCAAATTCTCTTTAAAAACAACAAAAGCTATGTAAAAACAATCATTATCATTTGTTTCATGCTGAAGACTTTAGAAGACTCTTCAGTTATGTTTATTTCAGCCGGTCATTACCTCAGCCCCAGGAGGTAGGCGCCACAAGTACTGTCTCAAGTTTACATGAATACAAACTGGGAATTAAAAGTATTAAGGCATAAGAACTAGGAATATCGGTAGGGGAAGAAAGGGATAAAGAAAGGGGGGGTAATCAGAAGGGGGAATGAACCATGAGAGACTATGGACTCTGAGAAACAAACTGAGGGCCTCAGAGGGGAGGGGGTGGGGGAATGGGATAGGCTGGTGTTGGGTAGTAAGGAGGGCACGTACTGCATGGTGCACTGGGTGTTATGCACAACTAATGAAGCATCGAACTTTACAGCGGATACCGGGATGTACTGTATGGTGACTAACATAATATAATAAAAAATCATTAAATTAAAAAAAAATGTATTAAGGCCAGAGCACATACCTTGATCATCATATTCCTAACCTGATGACCATCATACTGATTTGTATATTCCTTGGAGTAAAAACTTCCAAAGCGTGCTTTGTGTAGTTCTAGTGGTTCCGGGGGGTTTCCTGTCCTTGGGAGTCTTCTGGGACAAGGAATAGAGTTCCGGTTTTCCATTCCTATGTCACCCTGAGGCACCCCCTGCTGACTCCTTCACAGTTTGGTTTCTCAGTAATATATTCTTTTAAGAAAGAGTTAGGCTTCTTTAAAAAAAAATGTTAAAGCCATTCAGGTGAACAGCATCATTGAAATGATTCACCCAGGTTTCAACTACTTAAAGTTTTCAAATTTTCCCAGATAGTGAGGTTTTTTATTCTTTTAAGATTATATTTCATTGGGCTTTTAAAAATAGAAACCAGTGGACTTTATTATATCGTTCATATATTCCGAAGAAAGCTATACATTTCACAAAGTCCAGAAGAGAGACCATAGGAGTTACCTATAACAAAATGTGTTTTATGTTACTTACATATGTGCGATATGCTTATGATCAGTGCTGGACAGGAGAAATGGTAATGAGCACATTCCTTTTTGAAGAAATCTTCAAATGGGTACATACTTTACTGAAAATGTGCAAACTAGGTTGCAGTTGCAGTATCCTAATATTTAAAACATCTTCTGTTTAACATTATAACTAAATTCATATTGAAGACAGCCAGCTTGCTTTGTCCAGTATGCATTTAAGATTGGCAAAAACAAAAACAAGAAGAAACAAATCAAAAATCCCAAAAGTCCCTGAAGAAGATGATGTGCTTATGCCATGGCCTGAGGCTTTGGGCCTCTCGTGGAGCTGGCCCCAAGGCTGGCACTGCACACTCTGCCCTCTGCCCTGAAATCCTGGCTCCAGCTTGCTTTAGTATCCCACCATCTGTCACTTGGCACAGCAGGGCACACCCCAGACCACTAAAACCCTGGGGCTTTTTGGCATGGTAGACAGCAGTCGATTGTGTGTAATTCAGGGCCCAGACTGAATAAACCAAACCGCTTTGAACTCTTGATTATGGAACTGACGAGTGAAAATTTTTAGTCCTGGAATACCATTGGATTCACTGTTTGGTGAAGGTCTTTCTATGTATGACGAGGTACTTTCTTCCCTCCTTGAGTGATCTAATTGCTCAGTAAGTGAGGAAAAAATATATATTCTTCCTGATTATGTCTATATTGTAATATCTTTCTGTACTCACATTAAAATGTATTGCAGTTTATGGAGAAGATCAGAACAGGCTGTTTTTTCTTGTGCTTAGAGAAGCTAAGTAAGCATACTAAGTAAGAAACTTGGAGCGTCGTTAAGTTGGTAGATGGGGTGAGCGCCATTGGCCTTGTCATTAGGTGACTTCTGTGTCTGACATACATTCTGAAGAAATGTTGCCTCTCTTCTAGATATCTCCTGTGATGGAAGCAGAGGAATTAACTAATGATATATTAGCAATAAAGAATATAATTCCTACAAAAGGTGATATCTGGGCCACATTTGAAGTCATTGAAAATGAAGAGCTAGGTAAGTGATTTTCATGCTAGGATTCTCAAATTCCTTGTAGTGTGAAGAAGTACTATTTTTTGACAAGTCATTACAAACATGTTTTTTAAAGATTAACATCTCATTTTGAATTCCCTTCTACCTCAGTGCATGTGTTAACATGTTATTGCCACTTGAGGTTGCCTTCCTATGATTTTACTCATCTTGATAATTATTTTATTGACTATAAAAACGTAGTGCCAAGCCTTAGGCATCTATGTTGCTGCTTTAGGAAATAGGCCTTTGTTTATAAGGACAAGCAATTTGATTTGTAACCATATTCTAAGTGGCCACCCACCTTATTCCTATATACCACTCTTTTAACAAAAACAAAAAATGTTGATTTAAAAGATTACTGTTTAAAAAATTTGTTTTAAGCCTAATGGAAGCTTAGTTTTTGGCTTTTTCCCTGTCCTCTGTCTTTAGTGGAGTGGATCAGATATTTTGTCATCTTTTATCTCAGAGGCGGAAGGATGAAGAGAGCGTTTAAGACACCCTGACTACCCCAGTAGTCAAATGCTGAATAAGCTTTACATTCTAATGACATCATTTGGCTGTAAAGACCTCTAGGAAAAAAAAAAAAAAAAAAAAAAAAAAGATGCAGAATGTCTTTGTACCTTGACCATCTGTCTAGCTGATACCTACTAAGGTCTTGGGACCCTTTCAAGTATAGTTGTCAAACTGCCAAAAGTAAAATCTTGCCACCTGCAAGCTGAAGATAAAAATTAAAATTCAACATTGAAATACCCCATCGTGTATTATTAGGAGTGTTGGAGTCAATGTTAGAATGAAATGGGACGTCGGATACTTTGTCTTTCATTAGTTCATCTTGATGTTTTCATATCTTTCTTTATATTGTGCATGATTCTTTAAAAATCTAATTTGTATTAAAATAAAGTTTTTAATATTCATTGTCAAGAGTCCGTGACTCCCAGGCTTTGGTGTTGGTTCACACTGTGTCTCCCCATACTCAGTCACCCCATTTACAGGAGGTGGTCTAGCGGAAGGTCACTGTGATCCCCCCCAGCCTCCAAGTCCAGTTGATTTGCTTCAGGCTTGACTTGCCCTTTCTGCAGAGTTTATTGTTACTGACCACGCCCTTTCCTTTTGAAGGTCTTCACTCTTTGTGACACTGCCTGGATGCTCCTCCTGGCTCTCTAATAGTTTTATCTCATGTGTCAATTCTATTTCTGTGTATCCCCTAAGTGGTAGGTTTCTGCTGACCCAGTCTCCTTTGCCGTCTTTTCTCATTGTACATGTTCGTTATAGATAATCCCTTCCTTCTTTGTGCTTGCCTAACCCGCACGAGCTGGTGTTTCCCGGTGCCTCTTTACCCTCCCCCATCTGGCCCACCAGTTGACTTCCTTTAAAATCCATACTTAGGGTTCCTTTGCACTGTGTCTTGTCTTATAGTGCCTATCACAGGGATATATATTCATCTCTTGAGAGCTCCTTGGAAGGAAGGGGGAACTTCCTTTTTTTGTAATCTCTAGTGCCCCCGGCATAGCGCATTTGGCATAGTTGCCAGACACTTAAAGGCTACTGAATAAGGGAAGCACAATTTTCTCATTACTATAGGTATGCAGATGGTGCAGTCTTTTGATTTTGGTTGTTGTTTCCTTTTAAGGAAAGGAGGTAGGTTACTAGCTTCTTCATATTTGTGAGGAAAAGATAACTGTATTACTGCCAAAAATATCTTTCTAAATTATAAATAAGATCATATTGTTCCACCCTTTCAAACCCTTTCGTTGTTTCCTCATTGCCTATCCTTCAAGACCCAGTTCAAATAACCTGTCTTCCGTGATGATGTGTAGATGAACATAGTTCTTCTCGCTGAGCTTTCTCCGATTACTTGTTTATCGATCTATAACACTGCATATTATCTAACTTGTAGAATAGTAACGTATGTGTATCTGGCTCTGTCCTAGACCATAGTTTTTTTAGGATATTTACATGTTTTTTTAGACCTTTGTATCTGTCACTTCCTCTAGTATGATGCCTTGATGTGGAACATACCCTACAAATATCTTGTTAACTGAGGTGGAACAAAACAGGTGCATTCTGCACTTGAGTGACTTGGACTCTTGCTGTTTGGATTAGATGTATCAAAATGTGGAAGGTACATGAAAAGTGATTCCTGCTTACAGATTAGGAATCACTAGGCGAGCTCAAGTCCCTGCTTAGCTCTTAGACAGCTGATTGTTTCCGATATGCCTCTGTTGCTGTTGTTTTTATTAGGAGATGCACAGCAAAATCATGGATTTGGGGGTAGCCATCCTCTCCCCACTACTCTTATTCTCTCAAGGATTGAATCAAAGCATATCCCGGTGTCACATCATTGGGTCTCTGTGCCTTTGAGCATTGGTGCTCCTGACGGAGAGGAGCAAGCAGAATGAATGAGGCTAGGAAGGAATTATATTTAACTAGAAGAGAGATTGCAGTATATCTGGAAACATTGTTACTAGATTTCTCTTGGAAAATGAAGGGTAACTTACTCAGAAAATGAGTGTCAACTTGCATATGACAATTAGTACATCACAAATGGTAAGACTGGATTGGGTTTTGTTGGTGGTGGTGGTGGTGTTTCTTTTTTCCAATTTAAAAAAAGAACGTTTTTATGAGAATATAAAAAAAACTTAGGAGACCTCAAGTTGTTTGGATTTGCGAATATCTAAATATATAATCAAAGGAACACCCCATGTACACCAAGAAAAAAGGCATTTGATGGAGTTAAGAATTCAGATTTGTCTTGGTTTTAATATTTGGTCAACTCTTTAAGTAGAATTTTCCTGAAGAGAAAGCAAAGATCTTTTTTACTGCTTCTAAGGGAGCAATGCTGGGAAAGCAGCAGAGGGGCCTGTGATTGTGCGGGCTTACTGGAGCAGATGGGAACCTGTGTGCTCCACCTGACCTTCTGAAATGTTAAAAGCTTTATTTCTAGTAACATGCAGGGAAGATAAAGTGAAATATAAAAAGAAGATAAAAGTGAAGGCGTTGGTAGTCACAAGATTGTAGTTGATAGGAAGACTGTCAGCAGGGAATTTTGCTGCTTTTTCAAATGTAAATTTAAACCCCCCCAAGTAACAAAGTAACCAAAAATAAATAGATAAATAGGTAAATAGGTAAGTGAATCTCGGAAGTGCTGGATTTTATTTTAGGTGTCAGTAAATTTTAAAGCAATAGTTTTCTACCCTATCCTATCCAATACCCCTTTTTATAATAAATATTTTGTAATGTTCCCTTAACTCTTCTGAGATAATCTATTATACTTACTTTTTAAAAATTTAATATTATTCCCTAATTATATGAAAATAAGAAGAAAAATATATATTGTGTAAATGTTCAGACACTCCTAGATGGTTGAGGATAATGAAAATAGATTCTTAAACCTATACATGGGTGTGACAACTGCAGATGCAGACGGAAGCATGTCATTTGTGACTCGTGTATCATTAGCATCATTACTGTCATTGGTGAAATAGTGTCTTAGTCCATGTGGGCTGCTATAACCGTTCTGTAGACTGGGGGCTTATCAACAGTAGAAATTATTTTTCACAGTTCTGGAGGCTGGGAAGTTTCACAAGATCAATGTACCAGCAGATTCAGTGTCTGGTGGGAGCATGCTTCCAGCTTCACAGAGAGCTGTCTTTTCCCTGTGTTCTCACATGGTGGAAGGGAGCTCTTTGGGGTCTCATTTATTTTAAAAGGGCACTAATCCCATTAATGAGGGCTCTGTGCATGTGACCAGCAAAAGGTCCTACCTACTAATACCATCACATTGGGGATTAGGTTCTGACGTAGAAAGAGTGATCTTGTTTTGCTTATGTGGTAGTCAGATTAATGGAAAAATATGTCATATTAAATCCATATAAATATTTTGAGAATTTATATGTAAAGCTGAGTTAGATCTGGGCTCAGTTAATTTATAAATTGGTTTTTCCTCTAAGTGAATGTCTGATGGGACATTTGAAATTTGTACTGGATAAAGAAAGGTCATTCTTTGTCTCATTCTTTGAAAGATGCCAAGCATCCTTAACCCACTGCTGCCAATCACTGAGACAAGCTGAAACCCGCCGAGGAGAAGGCACCACCTTCATCCAGAGTTAACCTTCTCGTTTATGCTCTTATTTTAATGCTTCATCTTAAAACTGAAGCTGTCCTCTGCTGATGTAGTCCCGTATCCTCAGGGCCTTTACATGCTGGAAAAAGTAAATAAATAAATAACCACCCAGGGGGCCTCATTTAAGTGGGCTTCTTCAGTGAGAGCTTCAAGTTTGTGAAGCAGTTACATTCTCTAAAGCAATATCATAACAAAGCGTCTTCTTGTTTCTTCTTCATAGTTACTGTGATATGGAAGATCTGTTCATTTTTTTTAAAATATTTTATTTATTAGAGAGGGAGGGAGAGAGAAAGCGAGCATGCGCAAGCACAGGAGCTGGGGCAGAGGAAGAGTGAGAAGCAGACTCCCCACTGAGCAGGGAGCCTGACAGGTGGCTCAATCCCAGGACCCTGGGACCGTGACCTGGGCCAAGGCAGGTGCTCAACCGACTGAGCCACCCAGGTGCCCCAGATCTGTTCATTTTTAATCAAGATTCTTTCTAGCCTTTCTCCTGATGACACAGAAAGTGCTTTCACCCTCTGATTGTGGACAGGACAGAGAAAAACTTGCATAGCCCTCTAGTTTCGCACTAAGAATTCAACTATTGAGGGAATCATCATTTCAGGAAATCCTGTGTCACTACTGCCAGAAATTTAAGGATAACACCTGTTATTTGGAGTGAAAATGGATAGGTCTCTCTCTTTAACAAGGGAGGCCAGGTTTATTCTGTGAACCTGATTTTAAGATATTGATCATGTGATTTACCTAGCTAAATAACCACCTCCATAACCTTTTCTTCTCAAATAACTACACTGAATTTTCAGCAATTTTTATGCTATACATAGTATGCAACTGAGTTATTTATTTCTAGTAATGCCCTAATGCCAGATGATGTGCATACCATATAATCTATCATGACAGATGGTTGCAAATGGAACTATAAATAAAAACTTGTTTATTTGTAGGAATTTATTTTCCGGCAATGTTTGATGTCTCAATTTTCCCTGCCTATTCTCTCTTCAGGTGGATTTTAATGCCATTTTATAAATGTAGCATTTGATAGTCTAATAAATACTTACCTTTTCATCCCATGGTTCAGCTCTTGCTTTTATGCTGGAACTTGTATCTTCAGGATTTTCATTCTCCTGAAGTATTTCATACTGTGATACTGATGAGAAAAACATACTTGACAAATTTTTTTGCAAATCTGTATTTATTTCTGTATCCACGGTGTCAGTTATACTGTGATTTCAGTATAACTGAGAACACTTTAGGTCTATCACTGTAGTATCTATTTGTAATAGTGACCCTCTTTAATACAAATGTTCTGATACTCAGAGGTCTCTGGATATTGTTTTCCAGTTGGGAATATAAGTCTCACTTCGAAGCCAACTGTGGGCTCATCAGTTTCCTTAAATCCCGGATGTTGAAACAAAGTATTATTTTCTTACCATCTTCTCACAATGATAGGCAAGGAAGGGGGGATATGAACTGACATTGTTTTTCAATTTTTGTTACCTTGTTTCAGCCTCAAAAAAATCTTAGCAAGTTGATGCTTTTTTCCCCAAATTGCGTGTAAGAAAATCATTATGTGGGAGTTCACATAGTTGCCCAAAATAAAACGTTAAGTGTGGCATTTAAAAATACTGGGCTTGAAAGTAAGATAGATTTGAGGTTCAAATCTTTGTTCTTCCCTTGAACCAGCTAGGGTTTGACTTCAGGCAAGTCGATTCTGATCCTTGGGTTCCTTCACATGTATAATATGAGTGATACCTAATGAAGAGTGCTGTGTAGATTAAAAGTGATAACAGGTGCAAGGTATCTGGTATATATAATATCTGATACATAGTTATTCCAGAAATGGCAACTGTTAATGTTATCAGTAGTGTCCCAGAGATTGCAAGTAGTGGAACCAAGGATGGGTAATGCCAAATGTAAAGAGAGTGCTCATTATATTGCTAGTTGTTTTTGTTTTTTGTTTTTTTTAAAGACACTTAATTCTAATTATAAACTCCATTAAGAGAAGGCAACCATTCATGGAGTAATCAAACATTGAATTTATAACTTTGGCAATTTATGGGAAATTATGATTTTTGTCAAACCTTTTAGAAAATTACTTGAAGAGGAGTGGCTCTACCTGGGTGGCTCAGTGGGTTAAGCATTTGCCTTCAGCTCAGGTCATAATCTCAGGGTCCTGGGATTGAGCCCCACAATGGACCCCCTGCTCAACGGGGAGTCTGCTTCTTCCTCTCCTCTGCCTGCTGCTCCCCCTGCTTGTGCACGCGCTCTCTCTCTCTAAAATAAAACCTTTAGAAAAAAATTACTTGAAGAAAAATGGAATTGATAAAGCACAGAAGATTTTGTCTGATTTTACAAAGAATTTTTTCTGCTGATTCATTTACAAATATTTTCTATTATAGTCCACCATCGAAATTCACGAGATATTTCATTCCTTGAATACTTATTGAATATCTGTTATGTACTTAGCAGTCTGCTGTGTACAAAGGATATATTTGTAAATAAGTGGTAGATTTGCCCTTAAGATGTATGGTTTAGTTGCTCATTATTGTGGTGTTGTTTTTTGTGGGGTTTTGTTTTTTGTTTTTTGGTCATTGCCATCATCATAGTTAGTAGGATTGCTCCAAAAAGCGTAGAATTCAGAACTGCATTTCCTTATACTGAACAGTAAACAAAAATCGGTTTCTTTACATTGGAAGCAGAAAAATTTGTTTTCTTCTTCTGTGGACCCAAGATTATTGATAAGTTCTGGAATGTTCTGGTCTTGGCAGGGGAGATCAGTATTAAGGAGGATGTGATATATTTGGTCATTTTACTTTTGATTTATCACCAATTAAAATATCATGGTTCCTATATGGGTATGATGCTCTTGACATGCTCTTTCTTGTTTGTCATTAGCATTCTTACTTCAACTGAAAATGAAAAGCCAGAATGCTGTGCTCTTTGTATTTAGGAAGGGATGGAAGAGTTGAATTGACTTATACATGGCTATGATCCTGAGAAAGCTGCATCAGCATCTTTACGTTAAAGCTAATGTTCTTGCTATTTCAATTATGCCATTTTTAGGGTACTGTGAAAAGGTTTGAATTTCCTTTTTTCCAAGCATATGTTTCTGTTGTAAGATTTTATTAACCAATTGTCTTATTTTGATCAGGAAAAAAACTTTCTATGAAGCTTTGATTTTAATTGTAAAAACCAGTTTTTTAAACTCTATGCTAAGAATTTGTGATGTATTTAAAAATATGATTGCCTAAAACAAAACATATGGATGACTATTTATCGAGGAGAAATCTATAGGATGTCATTAGCTTCTTGCTACTGGATTATAGTATCAATAGTTACTGTATAATATTGCCACGTAGTATTTCTGATTGATATTTTCACTAATAGACATAAATGACTTGGTAGTATTTTGTGATTATTTTCATTCTCTGTTGAAGGCATATTTTATAATTTCATACTAATTGTGATATTATCAGATATAAATTGTTCACTGGTATTGATCAGAAATTATAACATGCTAATCATATTGGGATAAACAAAGGTTATTACCTACTACCGAACAAAAGTAACTTTGCTAGTCCTTTTACAATTAATTACTTGCATATGCAAATAGCTTTCCATAAGCAAACCAGAATGTTATCTGAATTAAAAAGGAGATGGGATATGGGATAAGAAACCAATTTCTTTTACGAAAGGGTAGCATTATTTCTGAGATCTCATGTAAAGGATAGCAGCTCTGAATTTTTTTTTTTTTTTTCAAAAGCTGAGTAACAAATGTCCCTGCACAGATTCATTTATACAGTAAATTTCATCATACGCTTAATGGTGTTCTAGGTGCTAGGGTCTCTCATATATAGTCCTAGCATTGTTATTGTATAACATAAGATAAGGTTATATTTTTTGTTGCATACAGATCTTTTTTAAAGGGTTTTTTAAAATTTATAAAAACTGATAATTTTTTTTCAATTTGATTTGGCTTTATGTTTTGCAGAACGCCCTCTTCACTACACAGAAAATGTGTTGGAACAGGTGCTTCGGTGGAGTTCATTAGCTGAACCTGGCTCTGCTTATCTTGTGGTGAAGAGATTCTTAACCATTGATACAATTAAACACTATAATGGTAGGTGGTGTTATTTTACGTGGCAACTACAATTGAAATTTCAAGTGGCTAAAGGATAATTGTTATGACACAAGTATTATTTGATAATGTAAAAAATGGGAAGCTAAATCAGAATCCACTTGACACACAGTGTTGCAGAGTAGGGAGAAGAATACATAGACTGGGGTCCCTAGTGCCTGATTCAGATTTTTCTGGAGAGTAGCACTCTGCAATAGTTGGCTACTTTGATAGTCCCAAGTTGAGGTTTTTGTAATGAATGGTTTCTGTTTTTAAAAGGACTTTTTGCAGGACTTCATGTGTTTTTCTAATTTTTAGATAGATGGTGATTCTTCTTCCTGAATTATGTTTCCATTTGAAAGTTCTCTAGGCATTCAAGTAGTGCACGTTATACAAGCTCTGAGACTGAGTGCTTGTTGTAATTCCCACTTATTTTGGGGTGATAATGACAAAAAAAAAGTACAAAATGATAAACTTCCAGTAAGAATACTTGCCATCCAGTTGGGAGAAGACATGTATACATGTAGGGTTAAATAAGTTAGCACAAGGGAAACATGCCAGCCAGTCTCTGAACGCTTGTGAGCTGTCAGAGAACTTTTATTTTCAAACTGATTCTTCTGTTGTCATTAACAAATTAGGAGAAAGATTTTCTGCTGGCACTCTACATAAACTCCGAAAGCAAAGGATTTAAGTTTTAGAAGATAAAATTTACTACAACCTTTACAACTGATATTAATAATAAATGTTACTATTTATTACTCGCATATCATTAACTGAGATCTCTACCTAACAAACCTCATTTAAACTTTTTTAAAAATTTCCAAATGGGGAAAGAGAAGTGCAGAGAAATGAAGTAATTTGCCCCAGATCATACAGTTACTAAATATTGGATTTGAGAACAGATTGGTCTGTCGTCTAATTTTATATGTATGTCCAGCTCTTAAATGCCATAAACCTGCTTAGAAGGATTTCAGGCTCCCCAGCTAATAGCCATAGATCAGTCCGTTCTTAATTGTACCCCAGCTAACCCGATACATTTCTGATTTCATGGTAACGTCCTAGTCTGTTCTGGCAGCTAGAACTACAGTAGACTGGGTGGCTTATAAACAGCAGAAATTTCTTTCTCACGGTCTGGAGGCTGGAAGTCTGAGATGACGGTGGCAGCCTGGTCGAGTTCTGGTGAGAGCCTTCTTCAGGTGCAGACTTCCTTTCTCGTCTCCTCGGCGTGGAGAGCAAAGAAAGGAAGCAGACTCTCTTGTGACTCTTAGTAGGACACTAGTCCTATCATGAGGGCTCTGCCCGCAGACCTCCTCTAATCCTAATTCCCTTGGTAAAGGCCCCACCTCCTAGCACCATCACACCAGGAGGTAGCGTTTCAATGTATGAGTTTTGGGGGACACAAACATTCAGTCCTTCACGTGTCCTTTATAGCTTATATATCTGTCCTTTATATCATATGCTTACCCGAAAGCATTTTGACAAAAGGCAAGCAGTGTAACAATTTCTGTGTCATTTTGGTCTTACAGGCATCTAAATAAACAGAGCAGGTATATCCCTCTTGCTGGAGAAATTTAGCCTTTAGAAACCATAATCTTATTTTAAATTCCTTTATTATAACTGTGTATGTCTTTGACCACGTATCTACGCCTCTTCAGGATTGCAGCAGAAATCTCTAATCCTACAGATGTGACGTGATGTAGAGCGGTAGTTCTCAGGTGGGCTCACTCTTGTTCTCCAGGGGACATCCGGCAATGTCCGTGGACATTTCTGACTCACAGCTAGATATAGTGGTGTTCCTGGTGTTTAGTAAGTAGAGACCGGAGATGCTGCTATTTATTCTACAAAACCTAGGACAGCTCTTCACAAAGAATTATTTGGCTCAAAATGTCAGTGGTGCCCATGTTGAGAATCTCCCATTTAGATAATCTACGAAATCTGTTCAAGCTCTTAAATTCTCTTATTCTTTCATGGTGACACTGAGATGAAGAAAAAGTATCAAGCTTATGAAGAAAGCCCTGTCAACATGATGAAATATATATAATAGGTTCTCATGGTTTCTTTTCTTTTAGAAAATCATCTTTTC
This sequence comes from Ursus maritimus, assembly GCF_017311325.1. Taxonomy (NCBI): domain Eukaryota; kingdom Metazoa; phylum Chordata; class Mammalia; order Carnivora; family Ursidae; genus Ursus; species Ursus maritimus. The sequence continues at coordinate 53,492,956 of NW_024426996.1, forward strand.
AGGTACCTTTTTATTTTCCTAGTGAGAATTTTCCTTTTTCCAGTATTCTTCCGAAATGTCTCTAATTTACCGTGTTGCAGAATACTTGAAACCCATACCTAGACATAATACCTTAGCTCTTGTTTGAATGCTAATGGATTGGCTAGATGAATAAAAATGGACAAGAATAAGATCTTAAAAGGCTGTGATATAAAAGAAAGTTTTGTGTAGGTGGGGGTAAGCGATAATGAATGCAAGGATACCATTAAGTGCCCTTGACCTTTAAAGAAGAAAAACAACAGTATACACATTGAGCTGGTTGAGAGCAATCACCTCTGAGTGGAATCTTTAATGTTGTTTAAGGACACAAAGAAATGGTAGAGTGGCAAACTTCATTGGCTCTGTCCACAACCGGGTCAGAAGATTAGGTGTTATGATGCCTCACGTGTGTCCTCATTATGGGTTTAGGAATGTGTCCTTCTGGTGTGAAGGCATCAGGCTTCTGTAAGGTGTAGACAGAACATCTGCATAAAAACTGGAGAGCCCAAGCAGTGGAAAGCAGGCTCAAATGATAGGATCAAGGATTTGGGTGAAACATTCTCTAGGGTAAAATGTCAGAAAACTTTTGTGTTACTTTCACATCTCCTTCGTTCCTCTCATGGGGTGGGAGCCATAAAACACATGCCTATCCCCTGCACTGTCCCTGCCTCAGTTTGCCAAACCAGTATCCAACTTGTTATTATAGTGTCTGTAGTTCTTTCTACCAGGAAATGATTTCTCTTTGCATGGAAAAAAAAAAAGTCAGATGTTAGAGTAATGCCATCAGCAGATAGATTAATTGGACCATTTCGTATTAGTAGTTATGTATTTTCGGTCAAATTTAGGAGTACCAATGCAATAAATATTTTAAAAACTTTTTTTTATCTTCTAGCCAATAAAATTTTTATAAATGTTTTTAATTAAAGCTTGATTTATATTCAGATTGTCAAAGCAAAATAATCTCTTTCATTATGGTTCTGCATCTGTGTGAATTTAGGATTGTCAATTTAGAGCAACTCCGTCCTGTTGTTTATTTTTTAAATCAATTTTTTAAGTCATGATTTTTTTCCCCATAATTGTATCTTGCAGCAATCTGGAGTTTATAAATACTTCTTTTTTTTGTTTTAAAGATTTTATTTATTTATTTGACAGAGATAGAGACAGCCAGCGAGAGAGGAAACACAAGCAGGGGGAGTGGGAGAGGAAGAAGCAGGCTCATAGCAGAGGAGCCTGATGTGGGGCCCGATCCCAGAACTCCGGGATCACGCCCTGAGCCGAAGGCAGACGGTTAACCGCTGTGCCACCCAGGCGCCCCTATAAATACTTCTTATTGGGGATATTTGATGATAGATTTTAGGTTGGTTAGATATTCAGTCTACTTTGTCTCTGTCTTGGTGAATGTCTCCTAAATCAATCACGATGACCACCTACTCCAGAATTATTGCTCCGTTCATTACATCCACTGCTCCTTAAAATTGGGATCTAAAGGGAAAGTAATGAAAGTAAATCAAATGTGATTTCTCTGTCAATTTGTTAGCAGACAAACTGGAATCCTCTCAGAAATACATTGCTCTTCATGTCAGAAAAGGAACAATGTGAAGGATTTCTTTCTCTTAAGATTTTCTTATTCTAACCTGGGGACCAAGTGGAAATTAGCAGAATTTGAAACAAAGGTAGTTGGTTGCAACCACATTTTTTCTCAGTAACAAATAGCTAATGTTTTAGCATTTTGTTAAGATACAAAGTAGTACTACCTCTGTCTTTCCATACTTGATGTCTAGTTGCCACATATTTTACTGTCTGCCTACCTATCCTGTGCGTATCTCTGTTCTCTGTCTACATATACATACGTACATATATATGTGTATATATGTGTGTGTTTGTATATAGACATGACTTGCAGTTCATTAATTGTATGAGAGTTTTTCTGATTTATGTAACAAATTACAAGCATATGCTTTTGTTTGACATTATGTTTTCAACAGCTACTTGCTAAATCAAAAATTTTATCAAATACTAAGTTTAAGAGCTTAGGGTAGTTTAGGGGTTTCCATTTCCTTAATTTTCTCACTTTATCTGAACAATTTAAAATGTAGACATAACAAGTGGGAGTGGATTTTAGAATTACCCAACACTTAATTTCTGCTCATTCATTTAAGGTAATGAGGTAGCATACTTTACTTTTATAAAAGTATATGAGAGTAAATAAATTTTCTGTTGCCTCTACTTAGAAATCAATTGTGTGTTCTTCAAAAGCAGCATTTTATTTCTTAGAAACATTTTATGCCGTTGCCATTATTGTAATGAGGAGTTAACTAACTTGAAAAGAAAGATAATAGTCCTCAAATTTCTTTTCTACCCCATGGATTATGACTGAGACATTATGATAGGGAGAATAAAACTTCATTTAAATTGCCATTTAGACTTTGTCATAGCTAATCTCATTAGACTGTCTTTTGTTAGCATTATCTCTTGTACTGAGTTAAGCTTCAGCATCTCTATCACAAGTAAACCATAAATGAATACCTTCTGTAAGACTCCAGAATAAATAATTTTTATGTTGCTAAAGTCTTGTTTTAAGCATTAAAGATCTTTAAAATTACCCCAATAGAATGTGATACATTGGTATCAAGTTTTAATGGTCTCAATGGGGAAGAAATATTTTAAGATATAATATGTAACTCAAATGCAGATCCCTGTGGGTTTCTAAATTTAGATTGCTGCATATGACAGATGCTTTGGAATTAAATTTGCATTAGAATAGAATAGTTCAAAATGCAACTGCTTCTGGCGAATACAGACCCGGAAAGCTGAACCATCCACTATGAACTGACTTAGGAAAATAAAAGAAAATTCCAGTGAAAATAGTACGAGTCCATAAATCATAGTCTAGCTGAAATAATTTACTTTCGACTCTCCATCAAATCTTTTTAAATCCAAATGTGTATAAACGTTGAAGGTAAGCCTAGTCCACGTCAAATGGAAGGATCCTCTTGGAAATTAATGAGTCCTTAATACTCACTATGAAGCATGAATGTTCTGACTTCTTTTAATATTATAATTCTGTAGTGAGAAAACCAATTGGTAAGTTTCTATTAGGAATCTACCAGGTATCTACTGTGGAAAATTTAAAGGCTTGTTAAGCATTATCTTTCCCCACAAGGAACAGAAAATCTAAATGTATGAAGTCTATTTAAATTCTAAGGCTACAAACACAGCCTGCAGTACATGATTTCTGTAGGCCAGGAAGTTTATGGAGAGCTTTCAGGCACACAAAAGGGGTTCAATTAATTGATCATTGACATCTCTTCCAACACTGGATGTCTCTCATTCAACAAAATATCATTTCTTGTTTAGTTTTTCTTAGATGGGTTGTCCTCTGTAACAAGACTCTTATTCTTTTACTCACTAAAAGTACACATTGAGTAAACTTTTTAAAATATAAATGAATAAAACACTTTGTTAGTGGCCAAGTACTGACAGAATTTCCCAGCAGGGCAATCTCAGCTTTTATCTGGATAGTTACGGAATGCTTTCCAAAGGAAATTGGCATCGTATTATTATTGAGAAAGTGGGAGATAGTCCTTGGTATCTTGATTTGAATGCTTTGTGAGAGATTAGGATAGGGAGAATAGAAGGGGTTGCTGGTTGGGATGATATAGGGGTGGGGTCACTGAATTCAGTTTTCGATGTTTTGAGTTTTAGTTGTTATGTGTCCAAGGGTGTATTGTCTAGAAGGGATCTAAGTATCCATCACTACACACGTTATCTGGAGCATGGATTTAGTCTTTGGAGACTATAACATCCTGCAGTTGTAGTGTTAAGGTAGGAACATTAGAGAACTGAGCATAGAATTACCAGCACTAAGGCATGGATGTATCAAATGAGGCCCTATGTGTGAGGAACAATCCAAAAGGTTGCCAGAAAACAAGGACAGAGCAATGTCATGGAATCATCAAAGGAGTAGGTTTTAGGGAAAAGTGTGTTTAACAATGTAAAATGGTGCACAAGGCCAGGAAAGGCATCGGAACATTAACTACTATTGTGGTAATGATGGTGTTGGTGATCATGATAATAATGACCATTACTTAGAAGTGTCTCAGTATAGACAACAGAATTTTATGTTACATGTTAAGAGACCTGAATTATAATTATAGGGCATTTGCTTTCTAATCTTGTCACAAAACCTTTGTGAGCCAGTTTTCTCGTTTACAAAATGAGATCATATTGCCTGTACTTCCTATTTGAGAAAGTTGCATGAGGGATGCCTAACTGGCTCAGTCAAAAGAGCATGCAACTCTTGATCCTGGGGTTATAAATTTGAGGCCCACATTGGGTGCAGAAAAAAAATCATAAAAAAATTACATGAGAATCACATGAGATAAAATATATGAATACTGTGGAAGGTCTAAAGGGTTACCTATGTTTTTATTAAGAGTATACTAAAAACAACATGGTCATTTAATATAAAATATATATTTAGGTGAAATCTTATTTCTAAACGTTTATTATAATTCAGTGTAACAGTAAAAACAATAAAAAGATAGTTTCTACATTCTGTAATTGTCTGCATTGTCAGTAAAACGGATGGGATTTCTGGCACTTTTCTAGTCAATCCTCCAGTAGGAATTACATTTATAATTTTATTATTTATGGAGACTCTAATTGTAGAAGAATGTCAACGGGCTACTAGTTCTATTAAGCATTGCTTCTTCAGTACAAGTAGCATAAAGGAAAATAGACTGGGAATGAGTTAGGGGACGTATTTGGCTTTTCCTAAGAAATAGATTACTTTCCAGCAGCTATTAGCAGTTTGGTTTCTACTCAGTTGTAGAACTAAATTTTACTGAAATGCATTTTGAATGAATGTTATACAGTGAGTACAATGTATCTGAAATTCTGCTTCCTCCAAATTATAAAGAATACATATGTTCTTTGCCTCACGTGGTTATTTGTCTTTCTCATCCTGACTTATTTTACTTAGCATAATATCCTCTAGGTCCTTCAAAAAAAAAAAAAAGAATAAATAAACAGAATCAGATGTATAAATACAGAGAACTGGTTGTTTCCAGAGGGAAGGGAATGGGATGGGGAAACTGAGCAAACGGTAAAGGGGAGTGGGAGGTACAGGCTTCCAGTTAGGGAACAAATTGTCAAGAGATTAAAAGGCACAGTGTGGGGTGGGGGGCGCCTAGGTGGCACAGTTAAGCATCCTACTCTTTGTTTGGGCTCAGGTCATGATCTCGGCATGGAGTCTGCTTGGGATTCTCTCTGACTCTCCTTCTGCTTCTGCTCATGCTCGCTCTCTCTTTGTGGAATAAATGTTTTTAAAAAAAAAGCATAGGTGATATAGTGTTGTAATGGGACAGACAGTATACTTGTGGTGGACATAATATAAACTTGTCAAATCACTAAATTGTATACCTGAAACTAATGTAACATCACCAACTATCCTAAAAAAAAAGAAGAAGAAGAAGAAGAATATACATCCTCTATATAATCAATGTCAAAGGAAAATTTGCCTAAATTTTAATTTGTACGAAATTTTTAGCTGTTAGGCAACAAATATTCCCAGTATCACTTGGTCGTGGCATGTTTTCAAGAGGACGTCTCTCCTGGAAACTGCCCGTTTGTCTCCTTTACAGTTCACAGGCAGAGATGGAATAAGGAATTTTTTCAGATAATGTGCAGCCCTGAAGAAATAATCTTTGCCATCAAAAGAAGGGGGACACATAGAGACCATGAAAAATAGACCTTTTTTTTAAATTCCCTTGTCTTGCTCAGAACACACATAAGAAATACAAGACATAATGATACGTGTTAGTTACTATGCATTTACCCTGTGCCAGATGGTAGATTGAATGCTTTGCATTCACCATCTCATTTATTCTTCCTAGTTACTCTACTGGTACTTAACTAGGCCTTCTACAGATGGAGAAATTAGGATATGGAGACATTACATAGCTCCGTCAAGGTGACCTGCTTGTAAGTGGGAGAGCAGACATTTGAATCAAGATGTCTCCAAATCCAGTCCATATATTCTGTCCTAACCTACTGTACTGAAATTAGGGATAAATCAGATTTCAGTTTTTTAAACTCTTAAAAACTCAGTCTGTAAATCATCAGGACTTTGGAAGTATAGTTCTTTCTGGTTTTGCTTACTGCAGACTTGGTAGTACAGAGAAAAATGATGTCTGTCATCTATTAATTAAACAAGCAGTTATATACTACTTGCTCTGTGCCAACCACTGTCCTAAGCACGTTACCTACCAAATCCGTGGGGTGCTGTAGGTGTCCCCATTTTGCAGTTGAAGAAACAGATTTGGAGATTACTGCCTGAGATTGAGTAGAGGATGCTGCTGTCATTAAAACCCAGTTCCAGGGGCTCCTAGATGGCTCAGCTGGTTGGGCAACTGCCTTCAGCTCTGGTCATGATCCCAGGGTCCTGGAATCAAGTCCCATGTCAGGATCCTTGCTCAGCAGGGAGTCTGCTTCTCCCTCTCCCTCTGCCTGCCGCTCCCCCTCCTCGCACTCTCTCTCTCTCTGTCAAATAAATAAAAATAAAATTAAAAAAAGAGATCATTTAAAAACAAAAACAAAACCCAGTTCCAAATGTCAGCTATCATGTAGGTTGGGGAGGAAAATCCAAAGCACACGTCGTTTTAAAAAGCAAATATGAAATTATCATGTACTTAAGAGCTAAATTGTTAAGCATATATGTTTTATGCGTTCAGGAACTAAATTATATCTTAAAGTTTAGAGACATAAATAACAAGTATGGACTAGAATAGTTAGAAAAAATCTCTGTTGATAAGTTGGGTGCAGAAGTAGGATAGAATTTGTATAGAAGCAAGGAGAGTGGAATTTCTCTCAAGTTTATTAAGGTGATCAATTTCAGTCATGCCATGGAGATGAGGATTGGTTTTCCAAACAGTATATTATGATCAACTAAAATATAAATATATTTTAATTTAATATTTTATAGAGATGGGTAGGAGAAATTCAGTTTATTTAGCCCTTTAACTGTCAGGAAAAGGAGTTTAGACTTTTAATAGTAGGAAAATAAGGCTTTAAATAGAAAAAAAAAAGTAAGGCTTTGAAAGGGAATTGGGCGGAGGGGATTAACGTGTTAAAACACCATTTCATAACACCAATTTGGAATCCTTTGCTGGACCCATTAGAAAAGGGGCTGGAGTTACAGAATCCTGGAATTAGAAAGGGCAGGAGTTAGATGATAACACTGGGAATGATACAGAATTGAGCCCCAAAGAGAAATTCTCAAAGAACAATGGCTGACTTGCTAGCTGTCCGCCATGGAGGATAAAGGAGGAATATGTATTTTAGAAGTACCATTCCTGGATTTATGTTTCTCCCTCCAGCCTCTTTCTGTCTCTGCCTCTCCTTCCCAGGACCCTTCCACCTCCTCTACAGATGAGTTCTTTTATTGGGGTTAGGGACCACTAGTTAGGAATTGTTCTTTTTGTATAAGAACTTGAGGTTTTCAGATGATTTGGAAAAACTTTTTTTCTTTTGTTTTCATTGCCCCATTAATATGATAGTCTATTCTGTTTAAACAAATTTGGCCATTCTGTTTTGTTTCATGCATGTGACTGTTAAGGGCTTTTCTAATTAGTAACAAAATTATAGCACAACTAAGAACACTGTTTGTTTTTTTCTTGTCTCCACTGTTAACTCCAATTACGCCTTCCTTGTCCTAGCAATCAACAAGAAGGGGAGAGGGATTTATAATGTTCTAGAGACAACAGTATGCTGGAATTTTATTGGATAAAAGACAAAGATAGTAAAGGAAATTGTACCCATTAGGGTAGATCCCAGAATCTTTCTCTGAAGGAATTAAGTGCTTTGGGGAGTACATTAAATCTTCAGATTTGTTATATTTGGGAAAAAATTAGATGATTTTCCCAAGTTACTTAACAGCTTCTTTTAATACATTAATCATGTCTATAGCGGGTTTCTTTTTCAAGTAAAAGCAAATTTGCAGGGTGTGTCTTATGTTTTTTCTTTCCCTTTTTCTCTATTACCTTCTTAGTACATAGGAAGTATTCCATGCTTATTAACTTACACCATGCTGAGGATTGATGTCATGGACCCTGTGACATGTGAAATCATTCTTTTTGATTGGATCAGAGGAATTAGATGTATATTGAATGACCATAGCAAAGGGTGTAGCCAGGATTACTGCTTAGGTCACATTTGAAATACTAGTGCTCTGAAGTTTGGATCTTACAAAAAAAAAAAAAAAAAAAAACTAGAAAGATCACTGTGCTGGGAAGGACTATGAAAAGAGCAAGATCTCTTGGAATTCAGAAGCCCAAAGCCTAGCAGGGAGACAGGAGTTCTGGCCAGAATCTCAAGTTATGAAGCGGAAACCCCACTGCAAAGATCTGAATGGCAGAAATTTGAACTCCAGCTCAGAAGAGACACGCAAGGCAAAAAGCTTATATTCTGAAAGGCTAGAGTGAAATTCAAACCTGGACGGGGTCTGGACGGCAGGTACAGTGGAGACAGCTGGCATGAGCTTTTACTGAACCAGATTCCTGTAGAGCAGAGGACCTTAGTAAGCTTTCTGCCTGGGGTGAAGGGGAGGGATTAAACATGTAAGAGGAAAGTACCCCAAAGTTGAGGGACCAAGCAGTACTGGAAAAGTTTGGAAAAGTGAATTATTGGAAGCCGTTTAATTCATAACTTTGATTTTGTTACAAGCTGAGTCACACATGATGTCCCCCAAAGTATGTATTTTCATTTTTTCCTTTAAGTAGTGGGTAATTTTTCTACATGTTTTAACATTTTAAGATCAGACAGAAATTTAGTTGTGAGAGCTTTTAAAAAGTCTTTAACATCCTTGATAGTTATAGAACTTTGTATTTCAAAATTCTTTTCATTCTTCCGTTCTCCTTCACATATATTTTTCTCGAAGCCTTCCTCCTGAGTCCCTTAATAATGTATGCTGCAAGATTTAGCTAAATACTCAATTATATAATGATTAAAATAAATTTTAACAAGTATGAACCCAAACACAGCAACAATATTTTTTTTCCCTAAACCTATTTTCTCTTTTACCTACAAATGGTTTACTTAGGCACTGGACATATGATTATTGGTAAAATTTGAAAGGTTTATTAATTTTGACAAAAATCTGAATGAAAAAGTACAATTAGAAAATGTGAATAGAATTTGGCTTAAGCAATGTATCTGTATCTCACAACTTGATTATAATTTAAACTTTTTAAAAATGATTTACCTGTTTCTAAACTGTCAGTGTTATAAATGCCTCTCCCACTTCCCTGTTCTCCATCAGCTGAATCACAAAGCCTACTGAATGTTTTTTGAATTGTTCGCTTCTGTCAGCACATACAGCTTTGCTTGTCAGCCCATATTTAACTCATCGTCTCCAAGATTGTACATTACTAGAACCAAGTGCATACCAGACCCTCAGTACTTTATAAAGAAACGAATGATTTGATGTAATATGACTTTCACTGAATAGTTTTATGTTTATTTTTTTTCTTAACCGTCCAGTTGTATTAAAATACATCTTCTTTCTTTTCATTGGAATAGTTATTTTTAATTTAAATAGAAGTTACTTAGCTGTAAAATATCATTTGAAATATTTTCTATGGAATTGAATATGAAGTTGTATGAGAAGACAAATTTTAGCAATGTTTTTCAGAAATTACAGTTGCAAACTACCAATAAAGAAGCTATTTTAGTACAACTGTGATTAAAAGAATGTCTCTGTGGCTAGTATATGTATCATGAAAACTATTGGGGTTTGTTAATTACTTTTGTTTGTACATCTGTGCGTAGCATCAGGGATATGATTATTCTTGGGAGTTTTTCTTCCAGGTATTCATACCATGCTCATATTTGAGTGTAATTACCAGGAACTGTTTCTGTTTTTTAAACTTTCATTTTCGTATGCTGATTATAATTATGAACTTCTGTGTATTGTTTGTCATGTAAGTACAGGTTTCCCTCAAACCAAGGAAATGTTAGATGTAAGATTAAGAGTTCTTTCTAAAACCATTTGAGTTATTTTGTAAATTTCAGAAGCAGTTCATGAATTATTTAAAAATTGTGTCACCTGACTAGCAGAAAATCACTAAAGGTTCTGGTCTGGTACAGTGTCCCACCCTACATCTTTTTGCGGTCATTATCTAATACGAGGCCCGCAGTAATCTGCAGGATGGGTGTTATTACTCTTATTATCCAGGAAGGGCAGATGCTGAGACCGGAATAACCGTGCCATAGCTGTTTGACTTAAGGGTCCTTTCCCCCCCACTGTTCTTCAGTGTTCAAGTAGGCAGTTGAATACTGTCTAGATTTCGGGGAGAAAGTTTTAGATTGGAGCTGTGTTGATAAATTCATATAAGTACATATTTGGTGTTCTTACGGAAAAGTATTTTTATAGAATTGGTTGAATGTTTCTAAGTATGGTGCACGGCAGTATTGCACATGAAATGTAGTTGTTGATAAATGCTCTAACTTAGCAGGTTTGCCTCTTTTACTCTTACGTGGTTCAGATGTATAGGATTTTCTTTAGTGCCATAAGAATTCCTGGATTCCTGAATCAGAATTCTGGGAGAGGCTTCCATTTTTACCTCTGTATTTGCATTGTTTTTTTGAGAGCTGCTCAAAAGAAATGTAATGCAAGCCAATTATGTAATTTTAAATTATCTAGTAGCCGCATTAAAAGATATAAAGAAACAGGTGAAATTAATTTTACTAATATAGTTTATTTAAACTCATTATTTAAAATATTATAATTTGATCATGTAATCAGTATTACAAACTTGTGATATTTTTACCTTTTGTTGGTACTAGGTCTTTGAAATATGGCATATGTTTCATACTAATAGCATTTGGGATTAACCACATTTCAAGGGCTCATTAGCCAGTAGCCAATTGGACAGCTTAGGCAGGCCTATATATTATAAGTAGATATGAATATCCTGAAATATGGTGTTCCCAGAAATTAACCATAGGCTTCTTACTGGTAAGAAACAAGTTATTATTTTATATTATCAAAATAAAGTGTAGACGTGTTTTATATTATATTCCAAATAAATAACAATGTACTTAACTTACAAAAGTAATGTTGTACCTTACAGAGAGGAGGGCCCTGGAAAGTATCAAAGAAGGAGTCTTGAAAATTAAAGAAGAGCCATCTAAAATACTGTCTGGAAATAAGTTTCAAGACCGGTATTTTGTTTTACGAGATGGGTATCTCTTTCTCTACAAGGATTCAAAGGTAGTTATATGTTTAGTATTTAAATATGTATGTATGTTTGTGTAGGTATCAACATTCTTACTTCATACCTCTGTCAGTCCTCTCTTGGCAGTCAGGCCCTGTAGTAAACAGAACGTGCAGTCAGCTGATGATTTCTTGCAGGCTCTGGATATAACATTAATACACTAAGTAACACAGTGAAGAACTTCATATGGCCTTTCTGAGCACTTATTTTTTAGTGCACATAAGTCCTTAATAGTCTAATATGTGTTACATAAGCTAGCATATCCATCAGCATCTTCATCAATAAAATTCAGAGCCATCAAAAAGAATGAAACCTTACCATTTACGTGGATGGAACTGGAGGGCATTATGCTGAGCGAAATAAGTCAATCAGAGATAGACAATTATATGGTTTCACTCATATGTGGAATATGAGAAACAGCACAGAAGATCATAGAGGAAGTGAGGGAAAACCAGGGAAGAAATCAGAGAAGGAGAAAAACCATGAGAGACTCTTAACTATAGGAAACAAATAGGTTGGCAGAAGGGGAGGTGAGTGGGGGGGATGGGGTAACTGGCTGATGGGCATTAAGGAGGGCACGTGATAGGATGAGCACTGGGTGTTATATGCAGCTAATGAATTACTGAACTCTATATCTGAAACCAATGATGTACTATATGTTGGCTAAAAGTAAAAAAAAAAAAAAAAAAAAAAAGGATTTTATGCCCTGAGGCAAAAGTGGCTTGAGTTTAGCTAATGGAAATTAACAAAATGTGGAATAAGAAGGCAAAAGCCAAATGTTAAAATAAATTTAATATATTTCCTATATGATTGAATGAATTGACTCATGTAATATCATATTTATCAACTGAATCTCACTGATGTATCCCTGTAAATTTGAATTTTCAAAAGCTTTCGTTAAGGAGTTGTGGAATGGAGAGGGGAAATAGAGATGAAAAGGGAATAAATTATGGAATCATAATAATATTGATTAGTAGTGAAAATCTCTAATCCACTAAATTGGTTGTGTGAATAAATAACTTAAGCTCTCAACCTCAATTTCTGAATCTGTAATATGATGATGATAGTATGAATCCTGCATGCCAGATTACTTTAATGCTTAGTTAAGAATATATGTTCTTTTAAGCCATGAAACATTACATATATAATATTAATATGTATGTAATATGAAACACTATATAGTAATAGCATAGCATGATATACTGGTAATAGCAACATGCTCATCAAGGCTTCATGGAGAATATTAATAGGCAAGTCCCAGAGAGAGAAAAATATATTTGTAGAACATGTATTTGAGAAAGGACTCGTATCCAGAATATGAAGAACAAATCAACAATAAAAAAAGAACACAATGAAAACTGGGGTGCAGAATTGAACAGACACTACCTGAAAGAAGATGGAGGAATGGCCAATAAACCATTGAACTAAAAGCACTCAACATAATAGTCCCTAGAGCCATGCAAATTGAAACCACACAATACTATTTTACACCTACTGGTATGACTAAGGATGTTGATTAACTAAAATCCTCATCGATTGCTACTGGAACCATAAGATCACACAATCACTGTGTAGAACTATTTGGTAGTTTTCAAATATAAATTTATTCATACGTCTACTCCATGATCCAGCAACTTCATTCCTAGGTATTCTTTCCACAAAGCACATGTTCATAAGCAGCTTTACTCATAAAAGCAAAAACCTGGAAACAGTCCAAATGATTCATCATCAATAAAAGAATGATATATTCATACAATAGAATATTACTGGGCAGTAAAAATGAATACTAATGAATGTAACAACATGGATGAATCTTGGAGTCCTTGTTGAGCAAAAGCAGCTTGGTACAAAATAGTACCATATGAGTTTGTCCATAAGAAATCTAAGGACAGGCAAAACCATTTATGATGAAAGAAGTCAGCAAGTGTCCGCCTGGGGTGTGCAGAATCAGGTTGCTGCAGAAACAGGATGATGGAGTCAGTAGGAATCTTTCTAGGGTGATAGAAATAAATGTTCCCTATCCAGTTTTGGGTGGTGATTACAAGGGTGTATGTAGTAACATCTCTACTTCCTTGAAGTTCAGATAACACCTACACAATAATTTAAATGTAGAATGACAGCAGGATCTAAAGGCACTTTTTTATATTGAATTATAAAATTCATTTGGGTAAACATTGCTTGCATGCTTTAAGTGTGTGGGACTTCGCTGTGATCTGTTTTGGAGATGTATAAACACAGACCAGACTAGTAACATCTGTGAATATGTTATGAAGAAAGGATTCATAGGCAGCTTTCCAAAGCTCTGTGGTCTCATTTTGTTATGGCTTCTGTTGAGCTCCCCACATGCTTTGACTGCTTTCCCTCTATGTTCCTCCAGCAGAGAGGCCTCCATGTGGGCATAAATAAATCTGAGTAGCATTCTTCCTTTGATTAGGACGGTGGACTGTCCAGGCAGGGGGGCTAACAAAACAGCACTGAATCCTGCAGCCCTCATCTATTCAGAGAGCTATATTAAATACTGTACTCGAACTCCCACCTTATTATTCCATCTGATAGACCCAGCAGCGAGTCTGTGTGGGTATCAAATGGTTATTATTTATTACCATTCTTCAGTTTTTCGAGTAGACGAAGAGTGGAGTTTGCAGAAGTAAGGCACAGAAGAATTTGGGGTTATGTGAACTGGACACATCAGATTTTAAGGTTCGTGAACTTTAGATTCGTGTTCATGAAAGTAAATTCAGGACCTCACAGTTGATTATTCTAACCATCTAGAACTGAATCTGATTGAATTTTCTTTGGTTTTCTTCAGTGGGTCACCCACTTTGATCTTCGTTAGACTGACTTCCTTAATCCTTGCCCTTCTATATACATTATACGTTGGTTAAGGGTCACTTTTGTAGTTGGATATCTGCTTAGGGTATTTAAGAATGAACGTGAACTTTTTAGTCCCACTAAGGGACCAACGCTTCCATTGTGTAGCAACAGAAGGTTGCTAGAAACGACTAGTAGTCAGTAGTGGTGATAGTGCCGTCATCATGGCAGCAACTAACATTCAGGCAGTTGCTCTATAAAAGGTAGCGTTCTATACATTTCACTTGGATTATCTCATTTTCTCTTTGTAATAACCCTATGAAATTAGTACTATAATTATTCCACTTTACAGACAAAGAAATGAAGCTTACCAAGATATTACATAACTTGCCCAAGATCCCATAGCCAGTAAGCAACAGAGTGTTCATTCCTAAGTGTCGGACTCCAAAGGCTCCATGCAGGGGCTTATTAAACAAATTATAGTTTTGTATTATTTTAACTTGGATAAGTCTTTTTCATTTAAGCAGTACCATATATTCCCAAATATGACAATCCATGCAATTTGGTTTTTTATAGTGTTTCCCCCAAGCCGATGTAAATTTAAAAATCTGCCACAGGAAGTTTGTTCATGGATAAGTGTCTTTTTGTTTTGTTTTTGTTTTTTCAGATGGATTGATTGTGTGAGATAATCTCATACCCTTTAACAGAATATGTTTTAAGAATTTATATCTTTGAAAGGTTGAACCTGCTCAGTCTAATTCATAGAGTGACAGTATCGAATTTGTCTTAAAGGGTGGTTTTGTTTTTTGACGTTTGAAATACTTCTTTTCCCCAGCTTTATTGAGGTATAATTGACAAAAAAAAAATTGTATATATTTACGCTGTACAAGGTGATGTTTTGATACATTACACTTTGTGAAATGATTACTGCAATCAAGCTAATTAACATATCCATTACTTCACGTAGTTATCTGTTGGCTGTGTGTGTGTGGGAGGGGTAAGAACATTTAAGATGTACTCTCTTAGCAAATTTCAAGTATGTGGTACAATATTAACTGTAGTCATCATGCTCCACCTTAGATCTCCAGGACATTCATTCTGCATAACTGAAATTTTAGACCCTTTGACCAACATCTGTCCATTTCCCCCACCATCAACTCCTGACAACAACCATTCTACTTCTATGTTTTTGACTTTTTAAAATTCCATGTGTAAGTGAGATACACTATTTGTCAGAAAGACAGTGCTTTTTAAGGACACTGAACACTTTTTATAACAGTGACCTCAGGTTATGGAATTATAATTATTGTACTTAAAAGTTGTACATCTGTCAGAATAAGTTAATGCAACTGATACTTTAATTGGCACATTCAGGCAAGCAGAGGAGACTCGACTTATGGTTTTCCTTAAACTACCACTATTTTCAACACATGATTTTATATGGCCGGTTGTTTTTTCATGTTTCTACTCTGTCCCTTTTAATATTGATGGTCGAGTCATTGGCAATGTTAACATTTCCAATTATTTTACAGGAAATAAACAATAGCGAAAACCTCCTAACTTATTTGAATAAACATTTGGCTCTGGTTTTGACAGTTGCCATTAATACATGTGTGCTTGTATATACTTAGAAAATGATTTACTGAGAAGGAAGTGGAAATTACAAATTGAAAAGTATATTTAAAAAGACTGTGTTAATTAGAGATAATTTATGAATGCTCATTAACAACAAATTAGGGTAATACACAGGGAAAGATATATTTTGTTTTGAGTTTTCCCTGCACAGAAAATGTTAATTAAAATGTTTTCAGACTTGATTTAAATAAAAGGTGAGAAGTTTCAAAGAATATTACCATTATATTGTTAATGGTGTGAAAAAAGCAAGTGGGTAAGGGAGGGGTCATTAAAAGCTGCATGCACTAATAAGCAAACTCCTTTTAGTAGCAAGAATAATTTTTTAAGCACACTAATTTAATTGGCTTAGTTAAAAACTTTATTTTGAATTATAGTGCCTGAAGTAACACATTAGAGACTTCCTAACAGTCTAGTATATTGAACTTTTTGAAGAAATTCTCCAGAAAATACACGTACCAAAAGAGAGAATTGTAATAAACCAACAGTAAAGTTATCTTGCCAAATGAGATTTCTTTTTATAGAACTTTCCATTCGTATCGTTACAGTTCCACTTCATGCATATTCAGTTTAAAGACAGAAACTTAAAAAGCTTTCTTTCCACTGTTGCTGATTTCCTCTCACATTCTATCATTAGCGCTCTTTTTGGACAGGATATATGGTATAAAGTAATGAGCCTGCATGTCAGGAGTGGCTTGAGAATCCAGACTCTCTGTTGCCAGAGTACTGCAAAATGTTGACAGCCCTGGACCTCCTGGTGTCCTGTTCAAAACGAAGCCTACCTGCTTCAGCACTCCTTCTCTCATTCTGAACTGTGCGCATCCCGTCCTACTGCCTCTCACCTGACCTGGCCGCCTCCCTCGGGACTGAGTCCAAGGGAATCACGTTCTCAGCTACCGGGAGGGACATTCACCTCAGCGGCCTTCTGATGCAGTCTCTGACAGATGTGGCCAGGCGGCTCCCCTGGGTACATTCCTAAATTCTCCTTGCTTTGCCTCTTTGCTGTACGGAGTGCTCACTGCCTTACCAAGCTACCTCAGTGCTCCATATTAGACTTCAGTTCTACTCCTTAACATTCAGTAAAGTCGCACGCTTCAAAGTCAGTACCCCAAAACCAGTCCTCAGTTGGAATAAAAAGACAAAACATATAAACTACCAGAAAATGACCTTCACAAAAAGTACAGGTGGAATGAGAGAAATGACAGAACTTCACTGGAAGTAATAAAATTTATGTAAAGTCTCATATTTATCGATAGGTTTAATATAATTCTTTTCAAAATCCCAAGGAATTATTTTTAGATTCTGGCAGAAATGATTTGATAATCACTTCAAAGTGTAAACAGATACGAATACTTGCAAACATTTTGGTGTATAAAAAACAAAATAATTGTGTAGTATTTTCCATCCAACTATCATGGTTATACAATAAAGCTGAAATAGTTGAGATAATATGATCCTGGCATAAAAATGAATAGAGATAGCAGTGGTATCACATAAAGTCAGGTAAAGGGCCTAGTTGTATATTGAGATTTGTTTTTGATAAGCATGCCATCATAAATGCCTGTCCAAAGAAAGGTTTGTGTAACAAATAAGGCTGGGATAATTCTTAAAAATTTTCAATTTAAATTCTCATCTATACTGTATATAAACTATTTATTCCAGATTGACAAAAGAAGTAAAACTTTAAAAATAACAATCCTTCAGATTCCATGGCCATGCAATTCAGTATTTGTCAGCTATGTGAAAACCCTTTAAAGTTGAAGAGATAGTTAAGAAAGTTCAAAAGAGGGACGATTGGGTGGCTGTCAGTGAGGCGTCTGCCTTTGGCTCAGGTCACAATCCCAGGGTCCTGGGATCCAGCCCCACATCAGGCTCCCTGCTCAGTGGGGAGTCTGCTTCTCCCTCTCTCTCTGCCTGCCTCTCCCCCTGCTTATTCTGTCAAATAAATAAATATATTTTTTTTAAATTTCAAAAGAAAAGATCAATATGACTTCATAAAAATAATAAAAGTAAACAAAACAGCAGTTCGTGTAGAACATTTCATTTAAAAAGACAAGGCAATTTCTTATTTCATAGATACAAAACTAATTCAAACAAGAGAGATAAATTGTGGACCAAATCAAAAGTGAAAATTGCTCATGAATATATGAGTGTATGTGTAATTGTAAGTAAATGTACACTCTCAGTTTGGCCAAAATCTTATTCTTTTTTTTTAATGTTATGTATTTATTTGAGAGAGAGAACAAGAGTGCGAATGTGGGGAGGAGCAGAGGAAAAGGGACTAGCAGACACCGTGCTGAGCGCGGAGCCCCATACAGGGCTCTATCCCATGACCCCGAGATCACAACCTGAGCCAAAATCAAGAGTCGTTGCTCAACCGACCGAGCCACCCTGCCACCCCCAAAATCTTATTCTTAAACACGCTCCTAGCCTTTAGCCCAGTGATTCCATTTCTAGAAATGTAGCCATAAGAGAAAAAAAATATCCAAAATAACTATTTTAAATTATCTACCATGATGATAATAGCAAACATTGATTATAGTGACTAGGAGTAAATTCACCATGTATAGTCCGGGCCTCATCAGTGCCATAGAGCCCTGGTCACCCAAGCATTATTCCTGATAATCTTCTTGCTTGCTTTTGCCTTTATGTTTCCTCTATATTGTCTTAGCCTGTTTTCTCTGTGAAAGGCAATTTTTAATTTTATAAATGCATTTTCCATCCTTTACTTTTCAAACTCAATTGCTTTCATGAAGAAAAGACTTCATAGTAATAGTTTAACTTTTATAGAACTTCGAACTAATTTCAGCTAAATTGTACTTAGTACTAAATTTTAGCCAATATTTGCTAAATGGGCTTTTGCATACCGTCTTAGGATTCTAACAACTTGTCTGTATTACTGTGTCTCTGAAGTGATGTGTTCTAAATTCCTAATAACAATAGCTGTAAATTACTGCACCCTTATGCTGATGACTGGACTAAATGCTTTATTGACATTTTTCTTATTTAGTCTGTAGAATAATCCTTCACAGTACCCCTTTACTTAATCTTTTTAAAAAAATATTTATTTGAGAGAGAGTATGAGCAGGGGGAGGGGAAGAGTGACAAGCAGACTCCCTGCTGAGCAGGGAGCCAGACATGGGGCTCGATCCCAGGACCCTGAGATCATGACCTGAGCTGAAGGCAGCTGCTTAACTGAGCTGTGTAGATGCCCCCTTACTCATTTATTCTTAATAACCCTATGAGATAATATTTTTATTATCCCTCTTTACTAACAAACAAGAAGAGCAGAGAAAAGTAATGCAAGGTCACAAACTAAGTAGCAAGCCAGATTGGCACCCAGGTTTCTATGAGCCCAACCCCCTTGCTCTTAGTTATAAATGCTGTATGCCTAACACTTAAAAGGTTTCCTTCAGAATTCTTAGGGCATGGGGAAAGCAGGTGTCCGTAATCATTTCCAAGGCTGTTCTCTTTGTAAAATTATTTCAGGTTTTCCAAGGATAGATAATAAAATGTATGTGGTTTGATACAAGTTTTGAAATTAGAGTATGATGATTCAAGTTTTGCCTGATAGCCTATGTTCCAGGATTTTTAAAAAATATTAGTTACAGATAAATATGTCAGGATGTGTATAGAGAATAGATAATTGATCCAGAGTAGATGTAAATTTTTAATAGTCTACTTTCATTAATTATTTGTAAAAAATGTTATTAATGTGGATGCTTGAGATAGTTCAGTATGTCCCCATAAAGGTTCATAGTATGTTTTCCATCATCCTGAAATCCAGAAAGTACAGAAAATCATAATGCATTTGGCAATAAAACCTAACATGGAGGCGGTCGTCTTAGTTACATGAATGCAGGGTGCTGTCCCAGACAACACTGATGGAATTACAGAATAATATTGCATATGATTCTATTTTTAAAATATGAAAAAATTGAAAAATTATCAGTTCTGATAAATATCTTCCCAGGTGTCTTGAATAAAACATTGTATCTATGTATACACGTACACACATATATAAACATACATGTGTATCCAAAATTTTGTATTTAAATTTATAACATTGCAGTCAGAACAGTCGTCATGTACTAAAAACTTTGTATAACATCCATAAAACATTGGAGAAACTAAACAATTCTAAACTCATCATTAATACTCAAGGAAAATATAAAGATATTTATAAAGTCTGTTTAATTTTACACATTATTTTGTTTTCCTTACAGAGTAGTAAATATGACAAAATGTTTTCGCTTGGTTCAATGAAGTTTTATCTTGGCGTGAAAAAGAAAATGAAGCCTCCAACAAGGTAAGGTTTGAAAGGGAAGGGTTCTGAGAAGGAAAAGTTGCAGGAATATCTGTCTATTTAAGGATTGGGAGGTCAGAGGCATTACATGATAGTTAAGCTATGGACAAAATCTTTGAGCTGCCACAAACATGGCAGGGGACCTGTTGCAGATCGAGGGAACTTCTGTGGGCAGATAAAAATCATGATGTTCTCGCTAAAGTCAAACTCCTTGGCAATGGCGCATCCGCCCTGTAAAGCAGGAAATCCCCAGAAGGCCCTGTCTACTGAAAAACACCTGGTTTTTCTCCACATTCCATTCCTTGATCAGTCTCACAACCTGGGGACATAAGGAATGTTCCAGACCGTCCTACACACAGGAAAACAGCCTCTTGATGCCTGGCTGTGTAATTTGCCCTTTCTGTTTTGCCAAATTTGGTAGTAAACCCACAGCACCCAGGTGGTGGAGAGGAAGTGGGCTCTCTTCTACACTGTCCTCCTCGTCAACATTTGAATCATGCCAGCATGTGGTTTATGCCATACTTTCTAATCACAAATATTAATTTGATTAATTAATGTTTTCACAAATAGGAAACATTTTCATGAACTGTTAGATGCTTACGTTGGGTTTCCGTTACTGAAAATTTTTCTCATTTTTGCCTACATGCCTAATTTGTAAACCCAGCAATACACCTGTGTTGCTGTTGACACATTCTTTAATTTCCCACAATCTCAGTAGAAGGTATATATCTTGTTTGGCCATTTTCCTAGATATCTATCCTTCCTCAGCCAAGAGTATCTTCTGAGAGATTTCCCTCACTTTCCCATGATGTCATGGACCCCTTCCGTCCCTCTCCCTTGAGTATATTTAAATTTGTAGCCAAACCCCTCACTTGCCATTCGCCTCTAGATCAGTCTTACCCATTGAATCATCACTCGTGGGTATCTGTTCCGTTATACATTGCCACCATTGATTAGCTCCTTAATATCGAATCCTGTTTTCAGTTTTGTACAATTTCTCTTTTTTCATATGTATGTGTGTGTTCTTTTTCCCACGTGATTTAGTTGGGGATTGACTGCCTATTCTGAAAAACATCACTGGTAAGTTAACAGCTGGCAGTTTTTGGATTTGATATATTGATAACTTCAGTAAACAATGTTATTGGCAGATAGATCTATAGACAGGAAATGTTTCACCAAAGTGAAGTTGAAAAAAAATTTTTTAAATATTTTGAGTCTGAGAAGAAAATAGATTTGCTTCAAGGTTTAGGCCATTTCAATCCCAGGTGTCCTACTTGCTAGTGCCCTCCTAAGTCAGATTTCTCCCTAGTTATTATGTGAGTGTGGAATCCCAAGCTTTTATGGGATAAGCAGGCAGAATCCAGTTTTATATAAAGGATAAGAACTAGCCAAAACTTCATATAAAAAAAAAATCTTGGCCTCAAACCTTTTCTTTGCAAATATGCACTTTTTTCCATTGATGTCACAGGATCTAGCCAGTCTCCCTAGAGATTGTACTGTCTCCTTCTCCCGCCCTAGCTGTGTCTAACCAACCACTAAACTGTGTGGGATCTGCCTCTTAATTGTCTTCCTGATCAGGCCATGCCTTCATCTGTGTGAATTATTGCGGTCATCCTAAGTGCTCTTCATGCCTCTAATTTTACTTTTGTTTTCTAGAATATTCTTTATCCAGCCACCAAAGGGGCTTTCTAAAATGCGTTGGGTTTCTTCCCTGCATTAACACTCTTCTGCAGGATAAAGTACAGGATTGCTGGCACAACACACAAGACCCTTTGATATGAGGCTCCATCAGCTTTATCTTCCATGGCTTTCCCTTTTTCCTTTTTTTTTTTTTAACTTGATAAAACAGTAATCTGTCTTTAATTATCCTACATTTCTTGCTCCTTCACCTCTCCATGTTTAACATGTGTAGTCCCTTTACTGAGCCTTTTTCCACACTATATGCTGTTCCCGTCTTCTTCGTACTGATGTGGTGGACTCAACTACCATTCTTCTTTCAAACCATGGCTCAAATGCCCCAAAAGTCTTATCAGATAACTCTCACCTCTAATCATTACTTATTTCTTCTTGGCATCTGTAGTATTTTACACACATGGGTGCTTAATTATAGAGAGGACAGGTTTTTTTGGACATGGTAATGGAAAGGAACAATGTCTTTGTGAGAATCTAATGAAGGAAGCAAGAATTTTTTTTTACAAATTTCATTTTAACACTTTTTACAAATTGTTTTTCATACAGGAATAAAAATACATAATTACCTTGAAATGTCCATGTCATTTTAATATCACTTACAGAATTTTCCTTTTTTAAGAATCTTTTACTGCATCCTCAAGTGTGCTCTTTCTGTATTTGTGTTCAACTTGACTTTCTCTTTTTCTCACTGTGTTCTAATTTATTTGTTTACATGCCTAGCTCCTCTAATAGACTATGTGAACCTTGAGGGCAAGATCTCTGTTTTATGTAGGTTTTCAGTAAGAGGTTACTGAATCAGTGTTACTGGACATGCCTTAGTACTTTTTCATTTCATTCATTTTTCATGAGTCTTGTGGGTATTAATGTTTATAATCCTAATGATGGAGACTGTCTAAGCCTTTTTTAAAAGTCTGCTCTTAAGAAAATGTGCACATATTTTTCTTCTTAGGCTCAGAGTTTCTGGGGAAAAAGAAGTTTAACATCATGTACCTGAAAAAGTAAATGACAGTGACTTTTCTGCCTTTCCAAAAACATTGCTGATCATTTTTCAGCAGTTACCAAAGCCTGTACGTGTATTTTGTTTAAACTAGCATATTTTACTATTATTTTGAATTGTACATTTAACAGAGGCCTGAAGCAACTTATACTGAAATACTCCCATTTTGATTGCTTTAAGTCATGAATCAGGAGAAATCCAAAGAGGTTTCTGATCACTTAATAACCAAAGAAATACACTGGAGAACAGTCTGCTTTTTGAATTACGTATTATATAAACCTTGTTTTACAGGCACATTTGTTGTGATAGTCCACAGACTCAGATGGAGTGGATGGCCAATGTCTTCATTGCCCAGGTACGATCTCTGTTTCAGCTCTCTAGCAAAGTATAACCACTGCTCATAGGAAATGTTAGTGTGATGTACAAAACATTTTTAATAAGAGTTTTATGTGTATGCCTTTATTTTCTTGTTTATATATTTTTTAAACATGAGAATCTGAATTTATCCATTACTCTTTGAAAGAGGGCTTACTGTCTTTGTTGAGGCTTCTTTTTTGGCACTGCAGCCACTCCTTCCCTTAGGAGAGGTGTACTGCTTCAAGATGGTAGCGTAAGAAAGAGGAGCTTGTTATACCAGAGTCCCACATTCATCTTCATCTAGAAAAGTGTGCTGTTTTCCTTCTTGTTCTCCCTATGGCCGCCTACTCTCCCACCCCCCCACCCTAGCCTTTCCAGAAACAAGGACGGGAGCCTACATTCCTTTAATACTTACTGTGTGCTGGATTCGTCAGAAGAGTTAACTCATGTATTCTTTGCAACAAACCATGCATGGTGTTGCTTGTAGTTGAGGGAATAAAGGTAAGAAAGATGCTCTCAGTTGCTCAGCACTATACATTTAGTGAGTGGTTTAAACCCAGGGGTGCCAGAAGCTAATACCTATACTCAATTCTCCATTTAGTCTCCTCCCTATAGGAGGTGTGTCTTTGGGGGAAGGGTTAAATAGTCTCATTAATAGGATTGCTTTCTCCCCCCACCTTGTCTGGCTGAATTCCCAGCAACGCTTCCCACAAGAGCATTGAAATTCACTGGTAACGATTAAGTTGCCACTCTTTATTACCGAGGATGTACTTCCCTGTTTCTTATAAGTGGGAAGTTAATTCACCCCCAAATCTGGCCCTTATTTGTTTTGAAAACCATTTTCTCTGTTCATTTAATTTATTAACCTTTCCAGTGGTTAATAAACACTGCTCTTCTCAGTCTGACACTACTGTTACTACCTGAAAACACATAGGCAGAAAAAGACTTAAATTGTTTTAGAGACTTTTCCTTCTTATTTGTGACTTTTCAGAAATTCAGATGTTTAATTCCTTAAAAAGAGCAACTGGCAAATAGAAGTGATAAGATCAGAGATGCAGGCGAAAATTGAGAGTTCTGTTTTGGCCATATGAAATTGGAGATGCCTGTTAGACATAATTGGATGTATAGAGCAAAAACTCAGGTGCGACTCTTAATCACAGGGTTGTGAGTTCAAGCCCCACATTTGGTGTAGAGATTTAAAGGGGGAAAAAAAAAAAAAACCTTAGGTGAAAATTGGGATGAAATGTAAATTTGGGGGAAGTCCGCATTCAGTTTACATTGAAAGTTCTGGATTTTGTGGAGATATGAGAATTTAAAATGAAAGGAGGGTATGGTTTAGGGAGAGAGAGGCAAAGAAAGAAGGGAAGGAAGAAAAGGACAGAAGAATAAGCCCTGGGGCATTCCGAACTTTAAAGTCAAGCGGAAGAGGAAAAACGGAAATGAGAAGGGTTGAGAGGGAGGAAAGACAGATGACTGGTATAGAAAATCCAGTCAAGGAATTTGCTATGCAGATAAATGAGGCTATGTGACTAGAGAGAAAGAAGAGGTCAGGGTAGGTTTTGGGGTTTCAATCTATTTGTCTTTAAGAAGGGAGGCTATATACTTTGTGCATATGCGAATTTGATAGAAGTGATTTTTTTTCTTTCTTTTTTTTGTATTGGAACTGGGCTTTTTGTTTTTTCCTTCCAAGTTTTTATTTACATTCAAGGTAGTTAACATATAGCGTAGCATTGGTTTCAGGGGTAGAATGCAGTGATTCGTCCCTTACGTACCTCACACGATGGGCTCACCAAGTGCCCTCCTTAATGCCCATCACCTGTTTTACCCAGCCCCCAGCCCCTCACCCCTGCCCTCCATCAACCCTCAGTTTGTAGTTAAGAGTCCCTTATGGTTTGCCTCCTTCTCTGTTTTTATCTTCTTTTATTTTGAGGAAAGTGAGTATTAAACCAGCAGAGGCCCTGAGCAGACATGAAGCAATGTGAACAACTGCACATTTGTTCATCATTGCACAACAGAGTGTCATGCTTTGTTATTGACTGTATGTTGTAGCCCACTGGGCACTTACGACTGAAGAAAGGTTATTTGTAATCAGAGTAAATACTGGGAAGAGAAGGGGGGCTCACTTATATGGCTAAAAGATGCAGGGAGAGTAGTATATTTCATGGTGGGAAAATGAAATTCCTCAGTGATTACTAGTAATTTTAAAAATTACATTCGTGAGCTCACCCTCAGTGAGTTAGGGAGGGATATTGGAAGTGTAGGGACAGAGGAAAGGTGAGAAATAATCTTCAGAGAGTGAGGAGGCCAATTGTCCTATAGTAGAACTTCAACTTAATGGCAAGTGCTTAAACTTTAAGGTGAAATTTAAAGTGAGATGAATCTAGAGAGTGACCTTTTTTCTTTCCTCATTAATTGGTAGGCACCCATGGAGTAAGTAGAATTGGGTTTAACTAGGTGGGGGGCTTTGCCAGGCAAGTATGATGAAAGGAGAAGGAGCACAGGACTTAAAGATGTTTATAAGGAGGTGAGTATTCTTATTGACTATGAAATCTAAGGCTGTGAAGGAAGTGGGGGAAGATGTGGAAAGTAGAATGATGTAGAGAATAGAATGGAGGTCTCAGTGAGTCTAAAGAAGTGAACGAAACTAAATGTTAGCTGGAAAGGTAAGAGGTGAAGGTTAGAAAGAGTAAGAAGCATGTTCATTGCAGCAATAGTCACAATTGCAAAGGTATGTAAATGACCTTAGGTCATGTCTAAGTCCAAGGATAATGGATAAAGAAAGCATATGTGTGTATACACATACACAATTATTCACCCTTAAATAAGAAAGAAGTCTTGTCATTTGTGACAACATGGATGAACTTGGAGGGCATTATGCTGAGTGAAATAAGCCACACAAAGACTGCAAGTATTACTTATATGTGGAATCTAAAAATAAAAGTTACTCCTAGAAACAGTGGAAAAGTGGTTGCTGGGTGGGTAGAGGGAATAGGAAGAGGTTAGTGAAAGGGTACAAACTTTCAGGTTTGAGGATCTCATGTAGAGCATGGTCACTGTTGAGAGAGTTGATAATACTATAGTGTATCACTGAAATTTGCTAAGAGTAGAACTTTTCTCAGCAAAATAAATGATAGATATCTTCATTGACTTGTTGGGGGAGAATCCTTTTACAGTGTATACATAGGTCAAATCATCACATTGTATATTTGCAGTATCTTGTAATTTTGTCAATTATGCCTCAAAGCTGGATGGGTGGGGAAAAAAATGGGAGATAGAACTGAAGATTTTGGGGTGTGATCACTGGTCATAATAATGAAAGTATGATCCTCAGCTGTATGACCCATGCGGTAGGACTCTTAAGGTCACTTACAAATAACTAGAAATGTGAGAATGTATTACTAGATACAATGTTTTTTATGTTGGGAAAAATACCTCTTGGATCAATCTGGTAAGAACTAATTAGCCAGTATACACAACATAGTTTATCACGTCAGAAAAACAAATACGTACTTGAGACCGTGTTTGCTCTTAGATTTCTCTGAATATCATTTAGCACATGTATTATACATCAGTGAGTAAAAGTGTAAGCATAATCCATAGGGTTAATGAATTGCTTTCTAGCCAACTTTCTTTGAGCTTTACATGTTGGGAACATCCCAATTATATAATATCAAAATTATTTTTACCAAGTCTGGGGCTGCAACATAAACATAGCGTTATGAAGCTTGTAACCTTCTCTCTGAAATAATCTACCATTACAGACTTCCTGAACCAAAGTAAATCCTTCCCTAAAATTCAAGGCCACATCTGATGCATATATACTTAGTCTAGTAATAAAGATCTACGCTGTCGGATCATTGAAGATTAAATGAGATTATAGTTATGTTAAGTGAGATTGCATAAATTTATGATATGCATTAAATGAGATTATGCACACTGATAAGCACCAAGTCTGGCAGTATGTCCCTCAATACAGTCTTGCCATGCTACATGGGTACACAGTCAATATTAGTTGAATTATTTGCTATAAAACACATTAAAATACTAATTGCAATGTAAGACAGGAATGTGTTGAATCATAAGAATAGGCATTTAGCTATATAGTTTACCAAGGGTTTTCATTTCATCAGAACATCTGTAAAGCTTATCATTTTATAATTGGTATTCTGTGTTTCTATGTTTCTTTCATAGATTGTTATCTGAAAATCAGTTTGCTTTTGCCAGCTTCTGAAAAGTTAATCTACCCTGAGGAGTAGAAAAAAAGTCTTTAAAGATTTTTCTTTTATATGCATATCTGAAGGATTTATCACTCAGGGGGCTTATATTTTTACCTGTGGATACTTCTCCCCATTGCAAAATTAATTTTCCTCCAGTCATATCTATAGTAGTTCAGTTGGCCAGAATATGTAGTCAATAATTTGAGAACAAATGTGCCATACTCTCTGTTGTACAGTGATTTTCAGTATAAATGTCTGTGTACAGGGTAATTTCTTTGGAATTCAATTAGATGAAAAAGTAACATTTTTCAAAAGGTCATAAAAGAAGGCTAATTTTTCTGATAGCCATGCCTTAGGTTGAATTGAGGTCTATTAGGTCAAATTATTTTTACACTAAACTTGTCTTTCGTGGAGGGAGAAAATGGATACATAGTTACTTTGATTGCAGGGCCTAGAAATATAGACATGTGTATTATTTTTTTCCTCACAAAGAGATTTGCCAGTTTCCTCAAACATTCCTCCTTTTGATTTGATTAGTGCAGAAGCCATGTATTTGAAACTTAGAAATTGAACTGAGACCTCAAAGCCCTGTTCACTTAAGAGTTTTACATCCTCAGGCCATGCTGCTGTCAGAGTCAACGGCATAATTACAAATGGCGTTCTCATGGAAAGCGGGTCATTTGATCTGGATATATGGAAAAAGAGCCAAGTGACTCTATAACATGATATACCACATAACAAAATCACACACCAACAGTAATTGTGTTTCCACAGCATGAAAATGATATATGGCCACCGGCTGGAAAGGAACGAAAACGTTCTATAACCAAAAATCCCAAAATTGGAGGTTTGCCTCTAATTCCCATCCAGCATGAGAGAAGTGGAGCCCAAGCCCGGAGAAATATTGAGGTAGGTTAGGATTTTATTTGTTTAATACTAATTATAGCATTTGTTTTCTTATGTATTAATGTGATTAAATACATTATTTCTTTAGCTTCAAAAGCACAACAATAATCTTTGGGAAAGCATAGTAAAAATCACAGCCGGCAAGAAAACATTATGAATAACCCTGGGCTCCTCCTTTAAGTTTTATATTTTAAAGAGTTTTAATGCTGTCATTGACCAATTAAATATGCATAATACCAGTTACTTTCTTATCCCTCACACAGCCAAGAATTTTAAATGTGTATACAGAAGTCCACCTGGTAAATCGCCATCTCAAATTAGTCTTACAAGTTCACTTTTACCACCCTTAAAAGGAGCCCAGGGCCAATTATGTCTGGAGCCATGGTAACTAGACTTTGCAGTAACACAATCAAATTCCAGTGGTTTGGGAACTGATAGGGTGTCGCAGTTAATTTAAGGAACTGCCAGATGACCCCTGAGCATCTTTCAGGAAAGCAGCTGTTTGTTTGCCTTCTCACCTTGCAGGGTGGGGAGAGCATACATAGCATCAATCTTGACTTGAAGTTCTGTCTCTTCAGGAAAGGAGAAAATCTGTTTGCACTCAAAGCTCGTTAGATACTTGGGATTAATGCATGTTTCAGTGCCTTAATTGAGCCCCTCAAAGCAAAAAGAAAACATGTAAAAGGTTTTATTTCTTTGGGATTAGGAATTGAGCTGTTTGTTTGTTTGAATCTCTTTCTTTCCAAACAGCAATAACTCCTCTTAAAAGACTAAAGGTATTTTTAGTTTAGTGATCAGATTTAAAAAATATTTTTCCATGGAGATTTTTCCTTGAACATTTACCCCAGTGTAATGTTCCTTTTCACTGAAAGAAAAGCCGTGAAAAATAAGGGTTATTTCCTTTGTTGCCTACCCCATCCTTCTGCACTTACAGGTTTTCTTGGTTAAAAAAAAAAAGTATTCGCACAATAATGGGTTCCTCAGCTAATCTGGAATCTTAAAATTCTAAGGGTCATATTTCCCAAGATCCCAAATTAGAAACATAGTTTGAACAAATGAAGCAAACGTCGTAGGGAGTAGATGTGCCCTGCTGGGACCCCCGCTGCTTCTGACGTGGCCTTAGGATCAGTTATGGGGCAAAGCAAAAGATAAATTATTAAGACCAAATCAAAATGCATTAACCAATATCCAGTATAGAATTAGGATGACGATTAAATAAAGCATAATAGTTTGTTACCTAATCTCAAATCCAGAATTTCAGAGACAATTTTTTTTCTGTTTTAGCATACTTAAAACTGATGAACTCCAAACCACAAAGAACTTGTTCTAGGCTCTTAAAATAATTCCATGAAATATTAATTGCTAGAAAATTTAAGCTAAATTAACCACTTGTAAATTTTGTAAATGTGGTGATTCAACAAATTTGGCAAAGAAAAATTTTAAATGTTCCAGTGTTGGAAGTTTAAAACAAAATAGAAATTAAACATTACATGTGAACTATAGAAATGTTTGTTATAGAATTATTCATGTAAATCTTTAAGAAAATATATTTACAAAATGAAAAATCACTTTTGATCCTTTGTTTTAAAAAGAGAAAATGGTTTAAAATATTGCTAAATAAGGACGCACCTGGGTGGCATAGTTGGTTAAGTATCCAGCTCTTGGTTTCAGCTCAAGTCATGATCTCCAGGTCGTGAGACTGAGCCCATGTTAGTATCCATACTCAGTGAGGGGTCTGCTTGGGTTTCTCCCCCCCGCCTGCACTCTTTCTAAATAAGTAAATAAATGGATCTTTAAAAAATATATATTGCTAAGTAGGATATACTCATAAGAAAAATGTATAGTCCTATCAATGGTGATATTCAAGAAGAATTTTTTTTCAAACAAGGTATTGGCAGACTGGTAAATTTGGTGCTTTGGCAACTTACCATTTCAAGTCTTGTCTTGATTTCATGAGGTTCTATTAAAATTGGTGTGAGGATACCTAAATCAGGCAGGGAGTCTTCCTGGAAAAAAAGACTTCTAAAATTGAGTAGTAGTGAGCTAGCTGAATAAGTCAGGGAAAGTAAGCTGTTGTCAAAGGAAATCACACATGAAGAGGCAAACATAGTGCTTAAGAATGTACACACTAGGTCCCACCTGTGATTTGGGTACCTCCTAACTTCATTTTGCTCAGCCTTTTTATCTGTAAGCATGGAGGGATTAAAAAACAGGCTCTACCTTATAGGTCTAGCGTATCATACTTCAGAATTTATTAGAATAATGCCTAGTGCATAGTTAACATTGGAGTCAAAATAATAAGGAACTTGGAAGACAATGTGAGAGAATTTACTTGTTTCCAAAATTGTCAATTTTTTTTGGTCATCTGTAAAACAAAAATAATGAGCAAAGAAGAATGATGCAATTGTAGCAGAAAATGGTGACCTAGAATCTTACCCATTGCATGGAGCACATAAAGAGGCACATTGGTTCCAGACAGGCCAATGTGGCATCGCATTCCAAATTCCCACTTACATGACCTTGGGCGTATGGGCACTTCTATTTCTGTGTCTTAAAAT
Organism: Ursus maritimus; assembly: GCF_017311325.1. Lineage (NCBI taxonomy): Eukaryota > Metazoa > Chordata > Mammalia > Carnivora > Ursidae > Ursus > Ursus maritimus. The sequence goes on from NW_024426996.1 coordinate 53,523,726, forward strand.
ATACTTTCTAGTTTAATCATAATGTTCATTTACTGTAAATAATGCATTTAAAGCAGTATTGTGAAGATTTATGATAAGATTATATATTTTATAGCCTGGAGATTATCAACTAATACAGTGAGTTTAGTAGTGAAAGTTACTTAAGAGCATTTCTGCTGTAATCCACATATTGGTCAGTGTATGTTTTGGTATTTTGAGGCCTCCATAACCAGTGGCCTACATCTGGATATAATGGAAAATAGATGTGGGCTCGGAGTAAAGCCATGTGAGTGATTTGCTCTGAGAACACATTCCTGCACCGTGCTCTGCCGGAGACATAGCAACTACTCTCTGCAGGGAGAACCGCTGCTTTTCACATGGACCTTTCCAGTCAAACAGCTACTTTTTTCTAAACGTACTCTGACACATACAGACACCATCTGGACCACATTTCCTCTCGCTCCTCTAATTTCATAACTTATCTATCCTTTTTAAATTATTAAAGACAGTGTAGTGCATGAACTGTGTCCTTCTTTCCCCACAACATGAAAGGCACTCCCAGCATTGTTCATCAAAGCCTCACTGTCCCATCCTCTCAACTTTTTTTAAAACATTTTATTTATTTATTTGAGAGTGTTGGGGAGGGTCAGAGGGAGATGATCATCAGGCAGACTCCCCACTGAGTACAGAGCCAACATGGGACCCAATCTCATAACCCTGAAATCATGACCTGAGCTGAAATCGAGTCAGATGCTTAACTGACTGAGCCACCCAGGCTCACCGCCCCCCCCCCCCCCCCCCCCCCCCCCCCCCCCCCCCCGCCCCGCTCCCATCCTCTTGACTCTTAACAGGTCACTTCTACACCACAATCTTATTACATCTCTTAGGCTAATATTAAAGTTTACTTGAAATTTCAGCGTTACCTGCATGAATACTTGGCCCCTAAATTCTACGTCTAAGAAAATCCCAAAGTCTTTCTGCTGATGGTTGAAAGATGAGAACTGTTACTACACTATATGAAATCACTATAGACCCTAAAGACTCCACTAAAAAACTATTAGAAGTGATAAATGAATTCAGTAAAGGTGCAGAATACGAAATTAATAACAAAGTAGCAGAAAGAAATTAAGAAAACAGTTACATTTGCAATTGCAAGAATAAAATAACCTGGGGAAAAAAGGAAGTAAAAGACCTCTAATCTTGAAAACTATAAAACACTGATGGAAGAAATTGAAGATGACACAAACAAATGGAAAGGCATTCCATGCTCATGGATTAGAACATTATTAAAATGCTGAGTTTCTGTACACTAATGGAATAGCAGGAAGAGAACAATCCCATTTACAGTTGCACCAAAAATAATACCTAGGAATCATCACCTAACCAAAAACATGAAAGACCTGTACTCCAAAAACAATAACACACTGATGAAAGATATTGAAGACGACACAAATGGAAAGATTTTCAATGCTTATGGATTGGAAGAACCAATATTGTTAAAATGTCCATACTACCCAAAGCAATCTACAGATTTAATGCAATCTCTATCAAGATATCAATAACATTTTTCACAGACCTAGAATAATACTAAAATTTGTGTGGAACCACAAAAAGACCCTGAATAACCAAAGCAGTCTTAAGAAAGAAGAACAAAGCTGAAGGTATCACAATCCTAGATTTCAAGACATACTACCAATGTATAATATCAAAACAGTTTGGTACTGGCACAAAAATAGACCTAGATCAATGGAACAGAACAGAAAACTTGGATCCACAGCTATATGGTCAACTAATCTTTGACAAAGCAGAAAAGACTATCCAATGGTAAAAAGACAGTCTCTTCAATAAATGGTGTTGGGAAAACTGGACAGCTACATGCAAAAGAATCAAATGGGACCACTTTAAATTCAAAATGGATTACAGACTTTAAAGGTGAGACCTAAGCCATAAAGCTCCTAGAATAAAACATAGGCAGTAATCTCTCTGACATTGGCCTTAGCAACATATTTATTATGGTACATATCCTCAAGCAAGGGAAACAAAAGCAAAAATAAATTATTAGGACTATACCAAAATAAAAATCTTTTGTACAACAAAGGAAACCAACAAAAGGCAACCTGCTGAATGGGAGAACGTATTTGTAAATGATATCCCCAATAAGGGGTTAATATCCAAAATGCATAAAGAACTTCTACAGTTCAACACCAAAATAATAATCTGATTAAAATGGCAGAGGATCTGAATAGACATTTTTCCAAAGAAGACTTACAGATGGCTGACAGACACATGAGAAGATGCTCAACATCACTCATCATCAGGGAAATGCCAATCAAAACCGCAAAGAAAAAACCCAAAAAGCCACAATGAGAGAGCACTTTATACCAGTCAGAATAGCTGGTATCCAACAGACAGGAAATAACATGTCAGTGAGGCTGCGGAGAAAAAAAAAAAAAAAAAAAAAATGTCGTTCACATTCCCCTGTTGGTGGGAATGTAAATTGGTGCAGCCACCATGGAAAACAGTATGGAGGTGCCTCAAAAAATTAAAAATAGAATCACCATACTAGCCACTAATTCCACTACTGTGTATTAAGCCAAAGAAAATGAAAACATTAATTCAAAAAGATATATGCACCCCTAGGTTTACTGCAGCATTATTTACAATAGCCAAATGATGGAAGCAGCCCAGGTGTCCATTGCCTGATGAACGGATGAAAAAGTGAGAGGTGTATAGGTTTCCAGTGATGGAATGAATAGGTCATGGGAATAAAAGACACAGCACAGGGAATATAGTCAAATGATATTATAATGGCGTTTTAGGATGACAAGTGGTGGCTGCACTGGTGACGCTCATCGCATAACACCGACTCGTCAGATCACTGTGTTGTACGCAGGAAACACATGTAATATGCGTGTCAGCTACACTTCAATTTAAAATAAAAGTCTATATGGCTCCTTAATTTTCCCCAGGTAAGAGATGCCAGGTGAAACTTAACATGTTTCATATTTATAATCTCCCAGTCATAGCCCTATGCTGGTATCATTCTCCATAGTCGTTCCTTTTTTGCAGGGGAGGGGTTATTTTGTCATAGTAAAATACACGTAACATAAAACTGTTCACTTTAACCGTGTGTAAGTTATATACTTCAATGGCAATAGTTACATTCACGTTATGCAAGCACCACCAGTTTCTCAATATTTTAACATAATCAAATGAAACTTGAGAATTAAGCTAGATACTAAATATTTCGCCAGTTTTAAGAGTAGAAGAAATATATTTACCTGAGATATATAATCATAATTTTGTCAGAAAATTCCAGGTTACAAGATGGATAAAATACATTTGTGAGAATATTTGTATTCAGCCTGAATTTGCATGTTTCAATTCCACATTTGGGTTTGATAGATTTAGGAAAATAGAATAATGTTATACATTTGAAAAATTTTAAACCTTTCTTTATTCACTATTTAATAAGTTAATGATCACTTTCTAAGTGCAGGCACTGTACGAGGTTCACACTTCAATGACCATATCAAACAAAAACCCTGTTTGCACTGAGTCTCTCTAGCAGGGCATTCAGATAATCTCATTGGGTAACTGCCATAGGGAAAACTAGAGAAAGATGGGGTGTTGTCTTGTAAACTTACTATATTGAAGATCTTTACTATTTACGCTACTCACAATTTCATACTTACGTGCTCCTTCAGACTTTTGCTTTCTAGGCTTTGCAGTTTTTACTGGGAAAATTTTGAAGATGTTTCTTCAGTTCTTGCTTCTTGCGAAAAGAAAAATAACTTTTCTCTTTCCACTCCACCTATACCCTGATCCAGTTTATTGGGTATCACATCTGTGTGGCTCCATGGTGCTCTATGCTTTTGATTCTCTGTTGGTTGTCCTTGTATCATATTTGATTAGGTTTTCGTGCTGTTTGATAATCTGATGGAAGTTCTGTATGCCAGGAATTGCCCAGTCACCAGACGTTCTGAGTGCTAGTTACGAAAGTACACCTTTATAGCTCACTGAATTAATGTGTACTCTAATCCCCAGATACAAAAGTGGGTTTAATATTTATGTATATATTTTTTCAGTGTTTTCAGGAATGTATCTGTGAGATTCTAACAAGCATTGTGTGGGAGGAAGAAAACAAAAAAACAGAAAAAGAAGTTAAACAGATCTCTCTGCCCTGGAACTTCTCAGCATTTTTAATATACTACTATGTACTGCAAGTCTCAAAGAGGGGGCTTTAGTACAAGTATAGAGCATGTCCCCACATCACATGGCAACGGACAGGACACTGTAGGAATTCCCGGTACACAAACATAGGACGCATCCTAACAGAAGGGAATTGGAAGAGGCAGGTTTGAAATGAGTCAGTCTGAATAACTAACCTGAGAGATTTCTTGGAAGCTGTGTGTTAAATGCATGTTAAAATGAATTTCCATTGTCTACCTTTCAGTTGATTTTGTAGCTCTAATTTGCCTGTACTGTTCACTTGATTAGTAAATTCAGACATGCCCGTTCCGTCAAAGTAAAGTTAGAACCTCAATCATAGAAATAAGCATAAACATAAACATCAACTTTTATGTGGCATGACTTTTAAACTTACTTTGTACCAAGGCTTTCCTGTGAGATGTTGTATTTTCTTTTCAGAGTGCCAGAGCAGAACTGGAAAAGCTGCGGCTCAGTGAAAAGCGGGATCAAGAGTTGGGGGAGAGCAGCTTAAAGGAGAGAGCCTCCATGGTGGCCCAGTGCCTGGAGCACAAGGACGAGAAACTTCGAACTCGAACCAGGAAACATCGGAGTTTCAACTGTCTGGAGGACACAGAGGCTGAGGTCCTTCATGGGCCACAAAAAACCCATAAAGTCCTCAAGACATTGAGGAAGACTGAGGACAGGAATGGCAAAGCTGCTTTGGACTCTGATAGTAAGTTACCATCAAGGGTAATTGAAGAACTTAGCGTGGTGCTGCAGCGGACGAGAACCCTTCCAAAGGACTTAGAGGACGAGCAGATCTTGCAGAAAGAGATAAAATAGTTCCGCAGTTTGTTTTTAATATTGTATACTGTGTGTGTCTGCAAACCAGAAACCAGACAGTAAAATTCATGGTTTGTAAGATTTGTGTAGCTATACATAGCATTTAAATAGCATTTTCAAATATATATGTACATACATGATAAGTAAAAGATGCCGCTTTTTTAGGTCTGAACAAAGCTTGTACAGTTCAACTGTAGAAGAGTCAGCCAAGCTTTTATAGTAGTTGTCTGTTGAACAGTGTAATTTAGGAGAAATCTCAAACTGTACTGTATTGTATAAAATGCTTTGTTTAAATGAAGCCTATGAAACTGTATGTAACGCATTTTGCACTTTGAGAAACCTTGTATATTAAGTTACCACGTATGTTTTTAGGTTTACATAGGGTCCACCTTACAGAAAAGAAAGGGAAGTTGTAAAGGGAAAGGATTTATTTTAGTGGCTGCCTATAAAACAATGGAGTTTTAAAAAGAGGCCAGGAGTGAACAAAACACGAAGGAGGTCAGTTAAGTTCTGATCCGTAGTGAACAGAATGAATCTTATTAACGAGAAACTGCTTGTTAAGAAAAAAGTCTAGTGACTGTTTCCCAAGATAACGTTCAGCCAACAGCCACGAGTAACAGCAGCGGCCACACCTACTTACGGTGGTAGTGAACCGGCCACAGAGTGCACTCACTACACTTCAGTTCTGCAGAGGGGGCTGCTGACAAGACACGTACCCTGCATTGAAGACTCACTGTGTGCACAGGACCTGGCATGGACGCCGTTCGCACTGTGGCTGTATACATTTGGTTTTAATTCCTTACTGGGGTTTTCATATGTATTCACTATCAACAGGGTTTTGTTATTTTTTCATTGTTATACTTGATATTTCATTTCTTATTTTAAGTAAGGCGGTAATAGGTTTCTCTGCAATGTCAGAATTAACTGCAGGTTTACAACATATGGCCATTTTAGGGTGGGGGATAGTTTATCCCACTTTTGGCGGCTACCCATTTGTTCACATTTAATCAAGTCTCTTGATTTAAGGAAAAAAAAAAGTCTCCTCCCTGTGCCTACTAAATAATAACAAAGCCCTCTGTTTTTGCTTCCACGTCAAGGTAAGCTACTGAGTTGGTGATTTTCCTCCGACAGTCAATACTATCTAATTATAGTTCACATTAGGAACAGCGCTTTTCATCGATTTCTTAAGAATTTTATTAGGTCTGATGAGTTTTGATTAAAATTATATAGCTAAGCTTTATTTCAACCACTTATTTCCCCCTGTTTTTCAGGTGACTTCTTCAGAATCTATTATACAAAGGCCCACACTTTGGTCAGTCCAATCACAGTATAGTAATATACTCTTAAATGCTCTGAATTTCTTAATTGTAAAATACTAATCACATTTTTGGTGATACAGTAGTTTGCCATGGGTGTGTGGTATTTATTCTTTAAATCCAAATCGATTGGAATTTTTTAAAGAAACTGCAGGTCAGTTTATGAAGCAGGTATTAGCACTGCTGGGGAGCCTTCACTTAAAGTTTGAAATGCTATTTAGGAAAAAAAAAATCTAAAACTATTATTCCTAATAGATGATAATATTTATGAGATAAGCAGGCATATGACAATGTTTGACACTGGGAAAGTACCTAGAGTTTTTTTTTTACCTGCCTTACCTGAATATTTTTGAAACTGGAGTTTAAAATCTAATAGCCCTGTTTCCCTTCCTTTCCTCTATAATTGTCTCCATTTTTCAAGAGTAAGATAAGGGCTAATGATGACATCTCATATTTTGAATAAAAATTAAAATTGGTTTACAACTCCATTTGAATGTGATTGTTCTTTTCAGAAGTTAAAGGTTTTTTTCAAATAAATCCAATCTTCTTTCCTTTTTAAATATTTGAATATATACTTCAAACAAGCTATGTCATTTTTTCCCAAACTTGTCAGTATGAATATTGTTCTACTTTAAATGATGAATACACACAGATATAGTACACAAACATATCAATGGTACTCTTTCATTTCTATAGCCCTAAAGTTAATTACTAGACATAGCTTTTAAATATTTGACTTCTAAACAAATCATTACCTGATGATTTATGAAAGTGGCACCGAAAATTCAAAACTAAGCAAAAGTAATTGAAGCAAAATATGACTTGTGTACATAACTATAATAGCTGCCAATCTGCATTGTTCCGATGATAATTTTTAATTCTAAAATACACAAACTGTTTATTGCAAAAGGAAATATTTTTGAAAATGCATCAAACTTATTTGAAGAGACTAGTATTCACATATTTTCATGTTTTCTCAAACTTCTGAAAATCACTATGGAGAAAAGATGATTAAAATTTTTATCATCTTATCAAAATTTGCACCAAGACTTCCATAATTATCATTCACTCAACAAAAGATAGAATTATGTGAATAATTTTCTGTCATGTGTACAGTCATGTTTATCTCTAATCATCTGGAAATACAAAGCACAGAAATGAATATTAGGTAACTAAAATTAATGTTTTATATCTGTTATTTTATTATTTGGAATAATTTTTTATTGCAAATGTTCTAAGTTATATTGTACATTCCTATCTTCTCTACCATGGCTACCATATGTTGAATGTAAACTTAATAATTTGGATAGCTCTACAGATTTAAGACCTTTTATGAATTATGGGATTCATGTTCAGAATCTAAGTGTCCTCATCTGAGAAGTGGGAGTAATACCTATCTTGTAGGCATTTTGTGATAACTAATTTTATATATATATTTATATGTGTGTTTGTGTATATGTACATATACACACGTATCTCATAGTTTTAATAAATTACTTATTAATGTATTAGTTTTTCTAGCTCTCCTTTGATTCAAGTCCTGAGACTTACTCATTTTCAAATTGTCTCTATCAGTTTTTTCCCCCATTGTTCTTAAAATATCCACTAACACAACACATTACCACAGGTTGTGGGCTGAATTGTGTTCTCCCAAACCCCATATGTTGAAGACCTAATCCCCAGTACCCCAAAATGTGGAGTATTTGGAGATGGGGCCTTTAAAGAGGTGATTAAGTTAAAAGGAAGTTATTAGCGTGGGACCTAATCAAATCTGACTGGTGTCCTTAAAAAAAAAAAAAATTAAATTTGGATACAAAAAATACCAGGGATGTATACGCACAGAGAAAAGGCCATGTGAGGACACAGCAAGAAGGTGGCCACCTGCAAGCCAAGGAGAGAGGCCTCAGACAAAACCATCTAATATCTTGATCTTAGACTTCTAGCCTCCAGCACCGTAAGAAAAGGCCCTATTGTTTAAGCTACCCAGTCTGTGGTATTTTGTTAATGAAAGCCCTAGCACACTTTTATGTTAATCTTAATATAGATATCAAACAGAATACTCCCTGACATTTATCCGTATTGGTTCACACACTCTTGTTATCCCACCTATCAGAATGTACTATTACATCAATGCAGTGAATACAGTGTAATATTACAGCTATCAATGATTAATGGAGAATAAGAGATGTTGAGACGTCACTGCTTAGAAGTCAGCTAGCCAGACAACTTGAATGCTAAAATAATATAAACATTTGAAAATTTGCCCAGCAAAACTATAGTTTGGGTCTGCTTGTAAAGATTCAAGTTCTATGACCTCAAGAACACTATTCCAGCAGAATGAAGACGCTGACCCCTCACACACATGACAGAATACTGTGAATCCTTCCAGTGAACAACGCAGAGAGATCTTGAGTTCAGTAACTGAGTACGCACTAGACAGAGTCCTTCAATTGACCCAGATGAGCCAAACCAGAATCCTACTGCCTAAGATTAGATCAACACTAACCATCAAATAAAAGTGACATTTGTATCTCATTGGAGGGGATTTCATCTTCCCCTTCAGTAATTCTCTCACTTGTCACCTTTTTTATCCCCTCCCGTTTTCTCTTTGAAACCTCTTCATTCAGCCATGTTTCCTGCTATTTACCATAACCGCTCCTGGCAAGGTCAGAACAACTTCATTGCTAATTCAAATGGTCACTTCTCAGATGTTGTACCTAACACCTATCACCATCTGTAGCATTTCACACAGTCGATCACCCCACCTTTGTGGGAAACATTCTAGCATTGGTCTTCAGGATATTTCTATCATGTGGTTTTCTCCTTCACTGGTCTGTCATAGATCCTTTACAGGTTACTCATCTCTATATAACTGAGCTAGAGGAAATCATTTAATCTCATAGCTTCAAATACAGTACATATTCTGACTAAATAGTTCCAGTCTGGACCCACCCACTGAGCTCCAGACTGTAATTTACATTTCCACTTGAGTGTCCAGCTGTCATTTCAAATGTACCATATCTAAAACTCTTAACATATTCTTCATCCTTTCCATTCCACCCTCTTCTGCCCTTTCTAGGACTCAGGTACAGGAAGATCAAGCAGATTATTCAGGTAATGATCGGCAGAGTCGGCATTTGAATGCAAGCAGTCTAGCTCAGGAGTCCACACTTCTAAACTCCACATTAGCTTGCTCAGACCACTGTCCTCTCTTGCCTGAATGATTACAAAAGATGTACTATGTGGAACAAATCACAAATTAATCTTTATAAGAAAAAGCCAAATTAATCTTTTTAAATATAAAATAGTCTCTCCTAACAACCCTTGAATAGCTTTCTATTTCTGTTAAATGGAAAGTATCTATAAATACGAGCCCTGGAATAATTGGTTTCAGTGTGCTAACTGCTACTTCTGTCATCTCACCAATCTTCACCTCCCTCACTTTGATACAAGCATACTTGTTCCTCAAAATCACCAGGCATGAAAATGCTTTAGCTTTGCATGAACTGTTCCTGGTAAGTACCATGCTGTCCAGACATACACATACCGCACTGTGACCTTCATGTAGTTCACCATCAAATGGCTCCTTAACAGACCTTCTCTGGACATCCCATATAAAATGGCATCATCACTTTCTATCCCCTTTATTTTCTTGCATCATAGAATTTACCACCCCCTAACAACTTACATATTTATTTGTATATATTTTCATGGTCTAACTATTTCCAATAGAATCTGTCAGTGTAGAATCTTAGGTTACCACTATATTCCCAGCACCTAAAACAGTGCCTGTACCATAGCCTATAGTCACTACTGAAATATGTATTAAATATATGAAGTCATGGTATAAGGAAATAGTCTGAAGAAGAAAAATGGTCCCACCAAGAGCAGGAACAATGGATTAAAAAAAAAAAAACTGTAAAGACTATTGCTGAAATGAATAGGAATGAATGTGGCAACATTCTGAGGAAGTAGGAACATTATACAGCTGCTCTTTTTCTGTGCGTATTCACAGAATCTGTACACAGGGAAATAAGTTGAAAATAATCTGGCCTTTGATCAAGTTGAGAGATGCTTTTTTCAGAGAGATAAATCAGAGTTTTTGAGAAGCAAAATTGGAGACTCAAGGGACAAAAATCCCAAAACTGCTGGCTTTCCTTTTAAGACAATTTGCTGAATAACAATGCCATAAAGGGCAGTAGGCTAATAAGTTCAGCAGAAAAGGCTTCAGTAGCAGAGTTGAGTTTTTTTGTAGGCTTATAGTACTAAGAAGACAAAGATTCAAGTTTACTTACTATCATGGAGAGGTTCCTTTCTGAACATACAAGCTCCAGTTGGGAACCTTGGAGATCCATATGGTCAGAGCATGTATGAATTGGAATTTTAACAGAACATGGTCAAAACTGCCTCACAACCTTAATTCATCTCAGTCCCTAATTGGGTCAAGATCATCAGCTTTCTCTGCTAAAACAGGAAAACAGAAAAAATAAGATGTAGAGTTCACTGTCTGGCATGAAAAAAGAAATCCCTCTTCTGGTGCCAAAACTAGATAAAGACACTACAAAAAAAAAAAAAAAAAGAATTATAAACCAATATTCCTGATGAATATAGATGCAAAAACCCTCAGCAAAACATTAGCAAACTGAACCGAAAAATACATTAAAAAAATCATTCACCATGATCAAGTGGGATTTATTTCCAGGCTACAAGGGTGGTTCTATATTCACAAATCAATCAACATGATACATCGACAAAAGATAAAAACCATACGACCATTTCAATAGATGTAAAAAAGCATTTGACAAAGTACAACATCCATTCATGATAAAAACCCTCAACAAAGTAGCTTATAGGAAACATTCCTTAACATGATAAAGACCATATATGAAAGATCATAGCTAACATAACTCTCAATGGTGGAAAGCAGAGCTTTTCCCCTAAGATCAGGAACAAGACAAGGATGTCCACCTTCACCACTTTTATTCGACATAGTACTAGAAGTCCTAGCCACAGCAATCAGTAAAGAAAAAGGAATAAAAGGCATCTAAATTGTTAAGGAAGAAGTAAAACTATCGCTATTTGCAGGGGACATACTATATATAAAAACCCTAAAGACTCCACCAAAAAACTATTACAACTGATAAATGAATTCAGTAAGGTTGCAGGATACAAAATCAATGTACAGAAATCCATTGCATTTCTATACACTAATAATGAAGCAACAGAGAACTTAAGTAATCTCATTTACAATCACACTAAAAATAATAAAACATCTAACAATAAACTTAACCAAAGACCTATACTCTGAAAACTATAAAATATTTTTTAAAGATTTTATGTATTTGAGAGAGAGAGAGAGAGCGCACGCGAGCACGAGCACAAGTGGGGGTAGGGGGGGAGTGGGAGAGGGAGAAGCAGACTTTGCTAAGCAGGGAGTCTGATGTGGGGCTCGATCCCAGGATACTGGGGTCATGATCTGAGCTGAAGGCAGATGCTTAACCAACTGAGCCACCCAGGTGTCCCTGGAAACTATAAAATATTGATGAAAGACAACACAAACAAATGAAAAGATATTCCATGCTCATAGATTGAAAGAATAAATCTTCTTAAATTGTCTATACTACCCAAAGTAATCTACACATTTAATGTGATCCCTGTCAAAATACCAACAGCATTTTTTACAGAACTAGAGCAAAAAATCCTAAAATTTGTATGGAACCACAAAATATAACTTTGGGAGAGCAAGAGGGCAATAAGAAACTGAGCTCCTGCCCTTAAAAAGTGAGCATACTAAATAACTCGGCTCAAGACACTGCAAAGCAGCAGCAGTTTGAAAAGCCCTGGGATATATGTGAAGACCATATATTGACTAATCTTATAACATGTGCCGGAGGGACAGGGATCTGCAGGAGATTTCTCCAGGAACAAAAGCACTGACAGGTGGTATTTTCTCTTCCCCTCCCCCAACCTACATTGCTAGAATGCTTGTGAGAGCCAGCGATAACACTCTTTATCTACCTTGCTCGCAGCACCAGGTGCCCTGCCCCATGTTCCCCTGCAAACCCACTCTATCTAACCCACCTGCCCTGTCAGGCATCCCTCCAAAACAACTCCCGCACAGCCATACCCAGCAAGCAGTCCCAGCAGCACCAGCATCACTCCAAAAAAAAACCCTGCCCTGAGGATGGGGGATAGATTAGCCCATACACCAGCAAATCCACAGTTCCTGAAGCTTAGCTTCTTAACTGGCTGTGCAAGGAGCAAGCCCTGCTATTCAGTATGCCTGCAGCTGTGGCAGAGAGGCTCACTGCAGACAGCCAGGCTGACTGCTGCCCAGTCTCCCAATAAACCACCACCAGTGCAAACAGGCCTCTCAATACAACAGATAAAAAACACTGCCCAGTGCATCCACAGCAGACAAAGCTGGTCATTGCAGCTGGCTGGGAGATCATGGCTCAGTCACAACAGGAGGGTGCATGCAGCCCACACAGGGGCAGCCTGCACAGCAGCACCCCTGGAGTGCCTGTGTGATGACTAGGGGAGATTGTTCTACAGGGCACCACAGGACCTCTTCATAGACCTCTCAAGACCAGAAGACTTAGCTGACCTACCTAATTAACAGAAACAAACACAGAGTTAGACCAAATGAGGCAGATGAATATGTCCCAGAGAACAAGGCAAAATCACAGTATAAGAGCTAAATGAAATAGAGATAAGTAATACGCTTGGTAAAGAATTTAAAGTAATGGGAATAAAGATACTCACTGGACTTGAGAAAAGAGTGGAGGAACACAATGGGAACTTTAAAAAAGAAATTGAAAATATAAAAAGGAACCAGTCAGAGATGAAGAATACAATAACTAAAATAAGAAAAATAGAGTGAGTCAACAGATTAGAGGATACAGAAGAACAGACCAGTGATCTGGAAGAGAGGGTATGTAAAGCAACCAAGCTGAACAGAAAATAATAATAATAATAATAATAATAATAATAATAAATAAAAATAGGTTAAGGGAACTCTGTGACACCTTGAGCACAATACCATTTTCATTATAGGGATCCCAGAAGGAGAAGAGAGAGATAGAGAAGGGGGCATAATATGTATTTGAAGAGATAATAGCTGAAAAACTGCATTAATTAGGATAAGGAAACAGATATCTGGGTCCAGGAAACACAAATAGCCCCCAAGAAGATTATCCTGAGGAGGTCCACACCAAAAAACATAAGAATTAAAATGGCAAAAAGTGGTGATAAAGAGTGAATTTTAAAAAGCAACAAGAGAAAAGACAAGTTACATAGAAGGAAAACCCCATAAGGCTATAAGCTGATATTTTCAGCAGAAATGTTGCAGGCTTGAAGGGCGTAGCAATATATATTCAGGATGCTGAAAAGAAAACAAAAACAAAAACAAAACCTACAACAAACAAGAATACTTTACCCAGCAATGTTATCACCTAGAACAGGAGAGATAAAGAATTACCCAAACCAAAGTTAAACTGAACCGAAAAATACACTAAAAAATCATTCACCATGATCAAGTGGGATTTATTTCCAGGCTACAAGGGTGGTAGCCTGGTAACCATAAATCAAAACCCTGTAATAGATACACTATAAGTAAAAGGGAATCTAAACAAAATGCTAAAGAAAGCCATCAAACCACAAAGAGACCAAGAGAAGAGGGAATAGAGAAGAACTACAAGAACAACCAGAAAACAACAAAATGGCAATAATTATATACCTCTCAATAATTACTTGAGGGCCTCCTGGGAGGCTCAGTCAGTTGAGTGTCCAGCTCCTGATTTCAGCTTAGGTCACAATCTTGGGATCTTCAGATTGAGCCCCACATGGGCCTCTCTGCTCAGTGGGGAGTCTGCTGGAGGATTCTCTCTCCCTCTGCCCCTCCTCTGTTCATGTTCTCTCTCAAATAAATGAATTTTAAAAATAATAATTATTTTTTTAAAGATTTTATTTATTCACTTGACGGAGAGAGACAGCCAGCGAGAGAGGGAACACAGGCAGGGGGAGTGGGAGAGGAAGAAGCAGGCTCCCAGTGGAGAAGCCTGATGTGGGGCTCGATCCCAGGACTCCAGGATCACGCCCTGAGCAGAAGGCAGATGCTTAATGACTGAGACACCCAGGCACCCCTAAAAATAATAATTACTTTAAATGTAAATAGACTAAGTGCTCCAACCAAAGGAGTCAAAAAAACCCAAAACCCTGCCTATAAGAGACTCACTTGAGACCTAAAGACACATACAGATTAAAAGCGAAGGGATGGAAAATTATATATCATGCAAATGGAAGTGGGGAGGAAAAAAAAAGCCAAGGTAGCAATCCTTATATCAGACAAACTAGACTTTAAAATAAATGGGTGATGGGTATTAAGGAGGGCACTTGTTGTGATGAGCACTGGGTGTTATATGTAAGTGATGAATCACTAAATTCTACTCCTGAAACCAATATTACACTATATGCTAACTAAATAGAATTTAAATAAAAGTTTGAAAAAATAAAGACAGTAGCAAGAGACAAAGAAGGGCATTACATAATGATAAAAAGGATCAGTTCAACAAGAGGATATAATTGTACATATCTATGCACTCAAAATAAGAGCACCTAAATGCATAAAGCAAATATCAATAGACATATAGGGAGAAATGTACAGTAATACAATAGTAAGGAACTTTAAAATTCCATTTACATCAATAAATAGACCATCCAGGAAGAAAAAGTAACAAGGAAATGGTGGTTTTGAACAACACATTGGACAGATGAACCTAACAGATATATACAGAACATTCCACTCAAAAATAGCAGAGTAAACATTCTTTTCAAGTGCACATGGACCATTCTCCAGGATAGATCACATGTTAGGCCACAAAACAGATATCAATAAATTAAAGAAAACTGAAATCATATCAAGCATCTTTTCTGACCACAATGGTATGAAACTAGAAATCAATTACATGGAAAAAGAAAAAAAAAACTAGAAAAAACACAAACACATGGAGTTTAAAAATGGCACTAATCAATCAATGGGTCAATGAAGAAATAAACTAAATAAAAAAAATACATGGAAATCTATTAAAATGAAAACGCGACAGTCCAAAACTTTGGAGACATAGCAAAAGTAGCTCTAAGAGAGAAGTTTATAGTGATACAGGCCTACCTCAAGAAATAAGAAAAATCTAAAACAACTTAAACGAGTTATTGAAAAAGAACAAAGCCTGAAACTACTATAAAGAAGGAAATAATAAAGAGTAGAGCAGAAATAAATGAAATAGAGATAAAATGAACTTTAGCCTTTCATCAAGAAAAAAAGGACTCAAATTAAATAATGATGTCACAGAACTACAAAGAATTATAAGAAATTATGAAAAATTATATACCAAAAACATTGGACAACCTAGAACAAATAGATAAATTCCTAGAAACATATAACTTCCCAAAACTGAATCAGGAAGAAATAGAAAATCTGAACAGACTGATTACACCACTGTAATTAAATAGGTAACCAAAAACTCCCCATGAAACTCCAGGACCAGATGACTTACAGGGTTTTCTAACAAATGTTTAAAGAGAAACTAATAACTATTCTCAAACTATTTCAAAAAAATAGAAGAGGAAGGAAAATTTCCACATAGATTTTACAAAGTCAACATTACCCTGATACCAAAACCAAACAAAACATCACAAGAAAATTATAAGCCAGTATCTTTTATGAACATAGATGCAAAAATTTTCAACAAAATATTAGCAAACCACATTCAATAGTACATTAAAAAAAATCATTCATCATGATCGAGTGGAATTTATTCTAGAGATGCCAGGATGGTTCAATATTTGCAAATAATCCATGTAGTACATCACATCCACAAGAGAAAGAATAAAAACCATAGAACTATCTCAAAAAATGCAGAAAAAGCATTTGACAAAATACAAATTCATTCATAATAAGAACTCTCAACAAAATAGGTTTAGAGAGAACATATCTCAACATAATAAAGATGTGCCATGATATTCAATGGTGAAAAACTGAGAGCTTTTCCCCTAAGATCAGGAACAAGGATGTCCACTCTTACCACTTTTATCCAATATAGCATTAGAAGTCCTAGCCGCAGCAATCAGACAAGAAAAAGAAATAAAAGGCTTACAAATTGGTGAAAAAGCTAAAATTTCGACAATTTGCAGACATCATATTATATACAGAAATCCTAAAGACCACCCAAAAACTGATAAATGAATTCAGTAATGTGACAGGATATAAAATTAACATATAGAAATCTATTGCATTTCTATACAGAAATGATGTAGCAGAAAGAAAAACTAAGAAAACAACCCCATTTACAATTGCATCAAAAGGATAAAATACCTAAAAAATAAATATAACAAAGGAGGTGGAAGCCTTATATTCTGAAAACAAAAAGACATTGATTTAAAAAAAAAAAAAAATGAGGATGACCCAAAGGGAAAAGTATACCGTGCTCAAAAAAATGTCCATACTGCACAAAAGCAACCTACAGATTCAATACAATTCCTATCAAAATACCAACAGCATTTTTCATAGAACTAGAACAAATACTAAAATTTATATGGAACCACAAAAGAGCTTGAATAGCCAAAGCAATCTTGAGAAAGAACAAAGTTGAAGGTATCACAATCCCAGATTTCAAGGTATACTACAAGACTATAATAATTGAAACAGGTTATAAGCATCCATACATGGTCAATTAATCTATGACACAGGAAACAAGAATATATGATGGGGAAAAGACAGTCTCCTCAAATGGTGCTGGGAAAACTGGACATCTACATGCAAAACAATGAAACTGGATGACTTTTGTATACCATACACAAAAATAAACTCAAAATGGATTAAAGACCTAAATGTGAGACCCAAAACCATTAAACTTCTAGAAGAAAACATAGACAATAATCTCTTTGAGATTAGCCTTAGCATTTTTCTAGATATGTCCCCTAAGGGAAGAGAAACAAAAGCAAAATTAAACTATTGGGACTATGCCAAAATAAAATGCTTTGCACAGATAAGGAAATCAAAAGAATGAAAAGGCAACCTACTGAATGGGAGAAGATATTCACAAATTATATGTCCAATAAGGAGTTAATATCCAAAATATATAAAGAACTCTACAACTCAACTCAAAAGAAACAAATGATCCAATTACAAAATGGGAAGAGACCTGAATAGACGTTTTTCCAAAGAAGACCTATAGTTAATAGAACGACACATGAAAAGATGCTAAACATCACTAATCATCAGGAAAATGCAAATCAAAACTACAACGAGATATCACCTTAAACCTGTCAGAATGGCTGGTATCCAAAAGATGACAAAAAATAAAGATAACAAAAGTGTTGGTGAAGACATGGAGAAAAGGAAGATCTTGTGTACTGTTGGTGGGAATGTGAAACAGCTCAGCCATCGTGGAAAATATCTCATGAAGACTAGTGTGTGCACATAGGCAAAGAATACCATACGCTCATTCCAGATAAATCAGATCTTACCTAAGGATTTAATCTTATAAAATTACTGTAATTGAGGCTTCTTTATAGGATTAGCAGAATAACAGACTTAACTTAGTGACAGATGCTGTACTCACATCTATAGAGGGATTCAATCACTTTTTAAATATTGTCAATGTGCTCTTATACTGTCGTACAATTCAAATGATAGAAACATTTAAATCATTTCTAAGAGTTGACTATTCAACTGACAAAATCAACACCAGGAGTTGTTGCCTATGTTTAAAGATACATTTGCTAATCAGTTAGTCATTTAATTTGAATAATAAATTTCTGGCAATACACATTTTAAATTATTACTGCAAAACAAATTCCTGGCCTCATTTGTAATCAACAATCATTATAAAATGTACTATAAGTAGCCTACAGGCCTTTTGGGGATTTCCTATTACTCCACAGGACGAGGTACTTAATAAATATTTCTTGGATGACTACAAGGGTATGAGCAGACATGTGCCTTACAGTCAGTGAAAATTTTTTCTAGATTTTGATAAATTTTGATCTGACAGTGTGTGGTAATGGTGTAGTATTTTTTTTGTTTAGTGTTACCTTGTTTACTCAGTTGTTCATTTTGCCCTTTTTATTTGCTTTTTCCCGCCCTTTGTTAATGGTATTTAAGTAGAAAACTGATTCTTTCATTTGTTCTATAAAAACATCATTTTAAATTGGAAGTCCAGATCTGGTCTCCCTCAATTCTGATTAAAATTCATTTTCCAGCTTGGTCTTGAAGATGCATATTCTTATAAATTCCCATTGCACTTCTGAAATAGTTAGATTAAAATTCAATTGCTTTTAGCATGGCATACTAAAACTTATGTATCCTGCTTATCAGAAATTCTGTAGCTTTTTTAACTTACCAATTAAAGTAGGAAAAATTCTGACTCTGAAATAAAGTTGCTAATTTTTACAGTTTTTAGTATAGACCAGTAACTGATAATCAAATGCCAATGGTTTATATATTGATAAAAAGTTTCTAGAGCTACTCTTCTCTGGTCCAGACAAAATTTGTGGATATAAAAAGGTTAGTGTTAAGCCTGCTGCACATGGGTAATCCAATTGCTGCTCTGATGTTCTTGGGGGTTAAACCCTGGAGTAAATTACAGCCTGTAGAGTTCAACAGTTATAATGATCCAGTTAGTTAGGTTACTGTGATATATTGAGCATTTATCATGGACAAGGCATTAGCAAAGTGTACCTAACTTGCAGGACTGTTTTAAAGGAAAGCAAGATAATATTTTAAAAATATGTAGCATTCTGCTAATCACATTTCTAGTAAACACAGCCTCCCTTTAAATAAATATTTAACAACTTCAGTTTTTACTCAAATATTTGAAAGATGCCTAAGTATTTCACGAATACAATTTGAAATATTTTTCTTTCAGTGAGAGGAAGTATTGTCAATGTCTTGGAAAATAGAAGTCCAGCAGCTGAATAGATGATAATTTCTTTTTATTTAGTTGACCACTTTTAGAAATGTGCAGCATTGTAGTGGAAAATCACAGGAGTCGTTAATGGGTTCTAAGAACCAATGATCAACATATTTTTTGGCTGTGGGGAGGGGGGTTGTGGTTCCTTCACACCACCAAGCAATTCTCCAACACCAGCTGGGGGGTCTCACAATTTAACCCAATTCCGACATTATCTACCTAAAGACAGTATCAGATTCCACAGGTCAACGTTCAATGCTGCAAGACTTGTCACATGTGCTTCTGACTATCAGCTGTAAACTGGAGGTTCTAACAACCCCCTTTCTTGAGTTCAATTAATTTGCTAGAATGGCTCAGAACTCACAGAAACACTTTACTTCCTAGATTATGGTTTATTATAAAAGGATAGAACTCAGGAAAAGCCAGATAGAAGAGGTGCATGGGGCAAGGTATGAAGAAAGAGCAAGGAGCTTCCACTCTCCCCAAATCTCCACAAGATTACCAACCTGGAAGCTCTTTTATTTTTTTATGGAGGCTTTATTACATAGACATGTCTGATTAAATCATTCAACATTGGTGACTGAACTCAATTCTTCAGCCCCTCTCCCTGTTCTGGAGGTCAGGAGGTGAGACTGAAAGTTCCAACCCTCTCATCAGCTGGTTGGCTCCACTGGCAACCAGCCACCATCCTTAGGTGGTGTCCAAACCACCTCATTAACATAACAAAAGGCAGATTTATCATTGTCCTTAAAGGAAATGCCACAGGTTCTAGGGGCTCTGTGCCAGAAACAAGAATGAAGACCAAATATATATATTTCTTATAAGTCACAATATGACAATAATTGTCTTGGGTGGAAATGGAAATTAAGTGGGATGATAAGAAGGTGATTGTGGAGTGGATGAATTGTTATGTTCTGTATCTTGATAGAGGTTTGGACTACACAGGTGTATGCATTTATCAAAACTCAGAATGTACACTGAAAATATGTGCACTTTATTTTACATAAGTGTTATTAAAGAACTGCATGTGAAAGTATTTGAGGAATTTGTTGAGATGTTTGCAATTTACTTTAAATGAATAGAAAATAAGATGAATTCATGGATGATTAGAGAGGATAGATAGTATGAATGAGAAGTATAGTAAAATGTTAATGGTAGAATCTAGGTGGTGGATTTTAGATTGGTCACAAAAAGGTTTTTCTGGGGGAGGGAGGAAGATGGCAGAGGAGTAGGGGACCTGTTTCAACTGGTCCCCTGAAACAAACTGGATATCTACCAGACCATTCTGAACACCCAAGAAGTTAGCCTGATGTAAGAACATATATCTGGATCTCTACAAACAGAACATCTCTGATGATTGGTCTTGAGGTATGAAGCAGGAGCCGAGAGTCTACAGGCGGATATCAGAAGATAAACAGAAGGGGGAGGGAGCCTCTTAGGCTCGGGCACCAGGAAGGCAGAAGCCTCCCATGCTGGGGACCCAGCACAGACTCGCAGGCCAGAAGAGGCAGGGAAAGGACTTTAAGGCAGCCCCCCAGACTGAAACCTGGAGCTCTGGGCACATATTCAAACTGGGGGGCGGCTGGTGGTGTTAGAAGGAGAAAGGACAGAGATGTGCCGGTCCTGGGAATGAGGACTGGGAGAGAGGCTGTGGGGTACACAACCCAGGACACTGTGGGATTTTAGCAGGACAGACAGAAACAGAGTCAGTGTGGCCCGGAGAGCTCAGTGAAGAGCACACTGCGATTTCTCTGTTCTGAGACAGATGTTTGGATATGGTCACTTCTGCTCTGACTCTCAGAAGAGACACAGAAAGCCACCAGAGAACAAAAGCCCTGAAAAACTGGTTCTCACTGAGCCCATCCCCTGCCCCCTACAGGGGGCAGGGCAACCCTGGGCAGGGTTGCCTGAGTATCAGTGTGGCAGGCCTCTCCCCGAGAAGGCAGGCTGGAAGAACAAGAGGCCCACAACCCTAAGGTCTCTATAAAACAGGTGCATCTTGCTTGGGTCATGGTCAATGATTTGGACTCTGTACATTCCCACAACCACACCTCATCAGAATGACTAAGAGTAAGAACCTCCAACAAAGGAAAGAAACAGAGACTGTGGCCTCTGCCACAGAACTAATGGATATGGATATAACCGAGATGTCAGAAATGGATTTCAGAGTGACAATTATCAAGGTGATATCTAGGCTTGAGAAAAATATTAATGAAAACATAGAATCTCTAAGGCCTGAAATGAGATCTAATCTGGCCAAACTTAAAAATGCTATGAGTGAAATGCAGTCTGAACCAGATGCTCTGACAGCCAGGGTAAATGAGGCAGAAGCCCGAATTAGTGAGTTAGAGGATAAGATGATAGAAAAGAAGGAAAATGAGGTGACACTGGAAAAATGAATCCATTTTTAAGAAGTTAAGCTGAGAGAGATTACTGACCCAATGAAACATTCCAATATCAGAGTTATTGGGATCCCTGAGGGGGTGGAGAAAGAGAGAGGTCTAGAAGATATATTTGAGTAAGTCACAGCTGAGAACTTCCCTAATCTGGGGAAGGAAACAACCATTCATGTCCAAGAGGCAGGGAGGACCCCTCCTAAAATCAATGAGAACAGACTGACACCACGACATATAATAGTAAAATTTGCAAATCTTAGATCCAAGGAAAATCTTGAAAGCCGCAAGGGAGAAGAGATTTCTTACGTACATAGGGAGGAACACCAGAATAATGTCAGACCTGTCCACAGAGACCTGGCAAGCCAGAAAGGGCTGGCAAGACATATTCAGGGTACTAAATGAGAAGAACATGCAGCCAAGGATACTGTGTCCAGCAAGGCTGTCATTCAGAATGGATGGAGAGACAAGGAGCTTCCAAGACTGGCAGAAACTGAAAGAATATGTGACCACCAAGCGAGCCCTGCAATAAATATTAAGGGGGGTTCTATAAAAGGAGGAAGACCCCCAAGAGAGATAAAGAACAGAAATTTACAGAGACAATCTATAGAAACAAGGACTTCACAGGCAATATAATGACATTAAAATCATCTCTCTCTCAATAATCACTCTCAATGTGAATGGCCTAAATGTTCCCATAAATGCCACAGGGCTGCAGATTGGATAAAGAGACAGGACCCATCCATATGCTGTCTACAAGAGACTCATTTTGAACGTAAAGATACATCCAGACTGAAAGTAAAGGGATGGAGAACAATTTTTCATGCCAACAGACCTCAAAAGAAACCTGGGGTAATGATTCTCATATCAGACAAATTAGATTTTAAGCTAAAGACTGTAGTAAGAGATACAGAAGGACACTATATCATTCTTAAAGTGTCTATCCAACAAGAGGAGGTAACAATTGTAAATATCTATGCCCCCAACATGGGAGCAGCCAACTACATAAGCCAACTGTTAACCAAAATAAAGAGACATATTGATAATAATACGTTAACAAGTAGGAGACCTCAACACTCCACTCTCAGCAATAGACAGATCATCTAAGCAGAAAATCAACAAAGAAACAAGAGCTTTGAATGACACACTGGACCAGATGGACTTCATAGATATATAGAGAACATTCCACCCTAAAATAACAGAATAGTCATTCATCTCCAATGCACATGGAACTTTCTCCAGAATAGGCCACATATTGGGTCACAAATTGGTCTCAACCGATACCAAAAGATTGAGATTATTCCCTGTAAATTCTCAGACCATAATGCTTTGAAACTAGAATTCAATCACAAGAAAAAATTTGGAAGAAATTCAAACACTTGGAAGCTAAAGAACATCCTGCTTAAGAATGTTTGGGTCAACCAGGAAATCAAAGAAGAGCTTAAAGAGTTTATGGAAACCAATGAGAATGAAAACACATTGGTCCAAAACCTATGGGATACTGCAAAGGTAGTCCTAAGGGGGAAATACGTAGCCATCCAAGCTTCACTCAAAAGAATAGAAAACTCTAGAATATACTATCTATATTTACACCATGAAGAATTGGAGAGGGAACAACAAAGGAGGCCTAAGCCATGCATGAGAAGAGAATTAAGATTAGAGCAGAGATCAATGATTTAGAAACCAGAAATACAGTAGAGCAGATCAACAAAACTAGAAGTTGGTTCTTTGAAAGAATTTATAAGATCGATAAACCACTGGCCAGAATTATCCAAAAGAAAAGAGAAAGGACCCAAATTAATAAAATGATGAATAAAAGGGGAGAGATCACGACTAACACCAAGGAAATAGAAACAATTATTAGAAATTATTATCAACAATTGTACTCCAATATTAAGCAACCTCGAAGAAATGGATGCTTTCCTGGAAACTTATAAACTATCAAGACTGAAATAGGAAGAAATTGACAACATAAATAGACCAATAACCAGTAATGAGATTGAAACAGTGATCAAAAACCTCCGAAAAAACAAGAGTCCAGGGCTGGATGGAGTCCCTGGGGAATTCTACCAAAAATTTAAAGAAGAAATAATACCTATTCTCCTGAAGCTGCTTCAAAAAATAGAAACAGAAGGAAAACTACCAAACTCATTCTATGAGGCCAGCATTACCTTGATCCCCAAACCAGGCAAAGACCCCATCAAAAAGGAGAATTACAGATCGATATCCCTGATGAATATGGATGCCAAAATTCTCAACAAGATCCTAGCTAATAGGATCCAACAGTACATTACAAGGCTTATCCATCACGACCAGGTGGGATTCATCCCTGGGATGCAAGGGTGTTTCAACATTTGCAAATCAATCAGTGTGATGGAACACATTAATAAGAGAAGAGACAAGAATTGTATGGTCCTCTCAATTGATGCAGAAAAAGCATTTGACAAAATACAGCATCCTTTCCTGATTAAAAAACCCTTCAGAGTGTAGGGATAGAGGGTACATTCCTCAATTTCATAAAAAAAATATCTATGAAAAGCCCACAATGAATATCATTCACAATGGAGAAAAGCTGAGAGCCTTTCCCTTAAGATCAGGAACAAGAGAAGGATACCCACTCTCACCATTACTGTTCAACATTGTACTAGAAATTCTAGCAACAGCAATCAGACGACAAAAAGAAATAAAAGGTATTCAAATTGGCAAAGAAGTCAAACTCTCTCTCTTCACAAATGACATGGTACTTTAGGTGGAAAACCCAAAAGACTCCACCCCCAAATTACTAGAACTCATATAGCAATTCAGTAATGTGGCGGGATACAAAAATCAATGCACAGAAATCAGTTGCTTTCCTATACACTAACAATGTAACTGTAGAAAGAGATATTAGGGAATCGATTCCATTTACAATAGCACCAAAAACCATAAGATATCTTGGAATAAACTTAAAGAGGTAAAGGATTTATACTCTAGAAATTACAGAACACTAATGAAAGACATTGAAGAAGACACAAAAAGATGGAAAAATATTCCATGCTCATGGATTGGAAGAACACTGTTAAAATGTCTATACTACCCAGAGCAATCTATACTTTCAACACCAGCCCAATCAAAATACCAATGCCATTTTTCAAAGTGCTGGAACAAACAATCTTAAAATTTGTGTGGAACCAGAAAAGACCCTGAATTGCCAAGGAGATGTTGAAAAAGAAAAACGAAGCTGAGGGCATCACGTTGCTTGATTTCAAGCTGTACTACAAAGCTGTGATCACCAAGACAGCATGGTACTGGCACAAAAACAGACACATAGATCAATGTAACTGAATAGAGACTCCAAAAATGGACCCTTAAATCTATGGTCAAATATTCTTCGACAAAGCAGGATAAAACATCCGATGGAAAAAAGTCTCTTCAATAAGAAAATTGGACAAATTGGATAGCTACATACAGAAGAATGAAACTCGACCATTTTCTCACACCATACACAAAGATAAACTCTAAATGGATGAAAGACTTTGATCTGAGGCAGGAATCCATCAAAATCGTAGAGGAGAACAAACGCAGTAACCTCTTAGACATCGGCCACAGCATCTTCTTTCATGACAGGTCTCCAAAGGCAAGGGAAACAGAAGCAAAAATGAACTTTTGGGACTTCATCAAGAAAAAATCTTCTGCACAGCAAAGGAAACAGTCAATGAAACAAAGAAACAACCCACGGAATGGGAGAAACTATTTGCTAATGACAGTAGAGATAAAGGGCTGGTATCCAAGATCTAGGAAGAACTTCTCAAACTCACCACCCAAGAAACAAATAATCAAAACAATGTGCAGAAGATATGAACAGACACTTTTCCAATGAAGACATACAAATGGCTAACAGACACATGAAAAATGTTCAACATCATTAACCATCAGGGAAATTCAAATCAAAACCACATTGAGATACCACCTTACGGCAGTTAGAATGGCAAAAATTGACAAGGCAAGAAACAACAAATGTTGGAGAGGATGTAGAGAAAGGGGAACACTCTTACACTGTTGGTGGGAATGCTAGTTGGTACAGCCACTTTGGAAAACAGTACGGAGGTCCCTCAAAAAGTTAAAAATAGAGCTACCCTATGACCCAGCAATTGCACTACTGGGTATTTACCCCAAAGATACAGATGTAGTGAAAAGAAGGGCCATATGCACCCCAAAGTTCATAGCAGCAATGTCCACAATAGCCAAACTGTGGAAGGAGCCAAGATGCCCTTCAACAGATGACTGGATAAAGAAGATGTGGTCCATATATACAATGGAATGTTACTCAGCCATCGGAAAGAATGATTACCCAACATTTGCATCAACATGGATGGAACTGGAGGAGATAATGCTAAGTGAAATAAGTCAAGCAGAGAAAGTGAAATAAGTCAAGCAGAGAAACAAGTATCATATGGTTTCACTTATTTGTGAAACATAAGGTATAAGAAGAAGATCATTATGAGAAAGAAGGGAAAAATGCAAAGGGGGAACAGAGGGGGAGAAGAACCACGAGAGACAATGGACTTTGGGAAACAAACTGAGGGTTTTAGAGGGGAGGGGATGGGGGGATGGGCTAGCCCGGTGAAGGGTATTAAGGAGGGCACGTATTACATGGAGCACTGGGTGTTATACACAATGAATCATGGAACATTACATCAAAAACTAATGATGTACTGTATGGTGACTAACATAACATAATAATAAAAAAAGTTTTTCCAACTTTGCTGCATGTTCAAATATTTGCATAATAAAATGTTGGAAAGAAAAGAATGCAGCATTAAGGGTGCATATAATTTATTCACTGTCTAGCATTTTGATGTTAATAAAAGTATTCAGGACTTAATTAAATTGTATTTAATTTCAATGCTGCCTTTTCACCCACTGTTTATAATAGTGAAAGCTGTTTCCTGCATGTGTTCCTTTTAGAACTCAATTAACATTGATTTGTCCACTGTTGCAGACTATATTAACAGTAACAACTCAGAATAAATTAGTGCTTGCTCTTTATGAATAAGTTCAATAACTTGCTGTTTTCATTCCAACTTCCTTTCCAATGTGTTCAAATTAAAAGCTATTAATGTTTGTTTCCTGGCAATTTTGTTTTTATATTCATATTCAAATTGCATTACTAAAATGTATATTTTTCCTAATAAATGTCAGATTTTATTGTTATTTCTATTTAAGAATTTAATGGCTCTATTTGGATGTTCAACATTTAACTTTTTTTTTTTTTTAAGATTTTGTTTATTCATTTATTAGAGATGGGGGAGGAGCAGAGGGAGAGGGAGAAGCAGGTGCTGCTGAGCATGGAGCCAGATGCAGGGCTCCATCCCAGGACCCTGAGATCATGACCTGAGCCAAAATCAAGAGTCGGACACTTAACCAACCGAGCCACCCAGGCGCCCCTCAACATTTAAGTTTTTAAGAAAATTTCATAATTTAGAAATATAACATGCCCTATTTTTTAGTATGCGTTGTTGTAATAGAAAGCACTATGGTAGGGATCCAGAAAACAGCTGGATTCACTGAAGGTGTCATAAAAGTGCATAAAACTATCTGAATTTATTTTTATTAAAACCTTTATTAATATTGAATATATAAATTGACCAGGACATGCTCACTTGGTGTTTATCAGTCACACATCACATGCAGTATCCGAATTTCCTGAAGAAAGAGTGAGTTTTGCCGTGTGGGCGAGTTAGCAGTTAAGCTCGTCGTATTAAATTGTAGTGCGTACCTGACTGTTAAGTGGATTCCCAGCACTGGTCTCTGAAGTCCTATGGGACTCTGAAAGTGCTCCCAGCTCAGACAGGATCCCCAGTGAGCTAGATTCCTGAATGATCTTCTTGACTGTTCAGGGAAGAGTGAAAACTTGTTTCTATTTGGTAGAGTTATTCATGTTAATGCAGTCACAACATATTTTATTCACATATTTCTGTCTAATGAAGTCATCTTCCCGGCCTAATAAGATCACTGTGTGCCTCACTGTCACTGTGTTTGGGTTTTTGCTGATCTAGATGAATTAGTTCTGCTTTGGCCTGGAAAGAAGAGAGAAAAACAAACTTCTCGGTTTCCTTGTTGTGATTATTGCGGTTAATGAATGTCTTTTCTTATGCCTGTGGGCCGGGTCTGTGGTCCACCTTTGGCGATCATGGCCTATACTTTGCCACAAGATTTCAAAAGAGATTCTTTCTGTGGTCTGCATGAGAATGTTTTCTAACACCCACACAGGAATTCTGTACTCACCAGGATTTATATGGTAATCTGGAGCAGAAATATTAGAACTCTCTTAACTTTAGGCTGCTAGAACGAATGTATTTGGGGACATACACCCACTTCACAGTGAGCTAATTATTCCCCTCCTCTACTCAGGAAGAGACAGCATAGAGTAGAACAAAAGAGAATTTTGGAGTGAGACTTCGGAGATTCTATTCCAGGTCTCCCACTTGCTAGCAGTAGTATCTGGGCAAACTGCAGTGTTTCATGTCTCAATTTCCTCATTTGTAAATGGCTCTGACAATGTTCTTCCTCTTCCTTGTGTCCTAAGTTTCCTGTCTCTGCATTATTATTGTCACCAACATACAAACATTCTATAACAGCTTCCATTTTAATTTTCTTTAAAGGAGGAAAAAGACAAGCTCTGTCTTTTTACCATGTACTCCTCCTGCTATGTCACAATAGCCCAATAGCAAACAACCTTAAAAGAACCACTTTACGGTGTCCTATTTACTCCCATTCACTCTTGAACTCTCTCTGATCAGGCCTTTATCCCCACCAACCTTCCCCTCTACCTTCTGACAAAACAAAAAAAACAAAACAAAACCCAAACCTATTTCTAGTCAAGATGATGGATGACCTCCACCTTTGCAAAATAACTTGTTTCTCATACTTCAGATAACTCACTCAGTGGCCTTTGACACAGTTCATCACTCCCTTTTAAAATCCTCCCTCACTTGGTAAATGGGCCACTGCATTCTAAATGAGCAAAGATAGAAACCTCAAAGTATTGGTGGGTTTAGTCCTTTTACTTCTTCTATGTCGGGACTCATTTCCTGAGTTATTTTATCTAGTATCATGGCCTTAAATACCATGCATTTACTAATTACTACAAATTTGTATTTCAAACAATTTCTTTTCCTCTTTGATTTATATGCTTTTATGTTCTGGGCATGTATGTGTGTTCTTATAAAAAAATTTCTAAAATGGTTTCTGTTACTTGCAACTCCAAAGTCCAAATAGAGTTGCCTAATTAGCCTTCTGAGAATGTTGTTCCTGATATCCAAAATAAAATTCATATAACTGAAACACAGGCAAGGCAATTTTTAGCAAAAGACTCCGGTTAAAACATATAAGTGAAATATAGGAAGAAAAAAATGGAATTCTCCAAAGTTTCCTTTAGTTTTTTTCATATTATCAAGAATTAGTTGATAAAACTAATGATTATTTTACTGAACACAGAGAACCAAAACTTAAGGGGTACAGGGGGTCTCTGTCCCTTAGTGGGGATTATTCTGTATGACAGGAGTATGACAGGATTGCAAAATCAGAAAGGGAAGGTGTCGGCATATGGCAGTTCATAAAAATGTTTTAGGAAGAGGGATGCACTGAAGATAATGTATTTATTATTGAATAAATGAATGGCCAATGAACTCTTGATCAGAGGGAGCCATTAGCATGATATTCACAAAGGAGATAACTACTAAACCATATTTAAAAGGCATACTTAAAGGGCTTCCCCCCCATCCCCAGCAAGATAAACAGTTCACGTTTTATTTGAAGTAATCTATCCAAGCATCTAAGTAATACAAAGAGTGTAGGAAGTAGAAGAGAGCCATTTATGAAGTATTTGAGAGGTGAGAATGATCTAAAACACTTACAAATACCTAATCTTTTGAGAAACTAAATGCAAGAGAGCAAGGTACATTGGAACAGTCCCATAAGTGTGTTAAGTCCCTTAAGGTTCATGTCTGGCACATTAGGCATGTTATAATTGAACTGTTGAGAAACAAAATTTTAATGATCTCTCTTCCCTTTGGAAGTAAACTTAGTTCCCTAATACTGATGCTGCCAGAACTCATAATATCATTGTCTAACCAACCCTTAATGGCCCACTCTTAGTGCGTCTAATTTTATATAATTAATGTACATGTAAAAGAGCCTTGCCAATGTTTTATTTTCATATGCTACACATTGGAAAAAAATAAACAACCTAGAACTAGGTTCTTACTTTGGAATCTCCTGAGATCTTGGTCGGTATTTTTGCACAGATATGGGTAGAGTATGGGTATTATGTTTTATACATAATATACAATATAGTCTTCTGTTCACTCATTTCCTCCTACTCTGATGGTCACTTCTTTACATGTCACTAAAAAGAATAACAAATAGTCTAAAATCTATTTTACATAGATAATATGATTCAACTTACAAATGTTAAATTGCTCAACAATTTTAACTAAAAATTAAACTGAGGTTTGCTGGAGGGAAAGGGGTGGGGGATGGGGCAACTAGGTGATGCACATTAAGGACGGCACGTGATGTAATGAACACTGGGTATTCTAAAACCAATAATGCATTATGTTAATTGAATTTAAGTAAAAATTTTTAAAAATTGGTCTCTGTTTGAGGGTAATCATAGGGGTACATTTGTACATTTTGCCTTATATACTTTCTCCTAAATCATTCTACCTATGAGTTTACAACCTATGCTGAAATAGCATTTGCTTACACAACTGAGAAAGTCTATTACCTCCTTCACAACTCACCAATTTCTTTTCTTCCTTGGTATTCATCATTTGGTAGCCGAATTTATCTCTCGCACAAACTTTTCCTGAATTACTATGTTTTAGGGTATAAAGTTTGTCCTCATAGCAGTTTCATCCTTATCTGCTACATGGTCTTCCTGCCATTATGTAAGGCACCTTTCTCAAGGCATGCTGATCCCCTTATATCACAGAGACTTTGAGTCAAGAGTATTTTGGAAGACTCAGAATAATTTCACTCCAAAGGTCTGGGACATAGAAGTCGTGTTGGAAAAGGAATTTGTTTTAAGGGAAAGGGCAAAGTGTGGCCATTAAGGTGTAGAAATGAAGGTTAAGAGTATGGGGGGAGAGGGTTCTGGCTCAAAATGGCAATATAGAAAGATCCTGGACTAACCACCTCCCACCAACATACTGAATCTGCAACTACCTGTGGGATATCTTTCTCTGTAAAAAAAAAAAAAAAAAACCTAAAAACTGTCTGAGCAACTCCTCAGCATTGGGTGAACAAGTAAAGATTCACATCGAAGTAGGTAGGAGAGGCTTGCCCTAAACACCATCCCAGGCTTGGTAATCACAAACAGGAGGGAATTCAAAACCCAGAGTTTCTCCCTGAGGAATGAAGGGTTTGAATCCCACATTGGACACCCCAACTGTTAAGACTTCCACCTGAAAGATGAGCCACATCTAGCTCTGAAAACCAAAGGGGTTCACATCCATGAGACCCAGGGGCTAAAGCAAGCTGAGAAATGGCTCTTAAAGGGCTCACACTTTTGGATTCACTTGCCTTAGGGACCAGCACAGATGCCTGGCTTTGTGAATAAAGCCCATTTGCTAATTTAAAGCATTGGTTTGAGGGTCAGGCATCTAATTTAGCACACATCTCGGGGCCTACTGGCCTCTTCTTGCTCTCCCTCTGACTCATTCTAGCCAGTAGGTTTCACCTCCCCCCACCCCAGGGGTGCCATCTATGTGGTCTCTCTCTGCCTTGTTCCAGTTCATGGGCACCATCTTCATGCTCTCCCTCTGCCAGCTCCAGAGCACCAGCATTTCTCAGAGGGGATCTTTCACGCTTGTTTTGTATACCAGTGCTTATGGCTGTTGCCCAGGGGATGTACCCCCGGATCTCTTTGGCACAGTAAGATGCAACAGACCCAGGAGCTCACTCTTTCTCCGAAAGTAGCCTATTAGCTTATCATCACAGCTGAAGCCCGAGGGGCAGCTTCTAGTTGTACACACAGGGAAGGGCTGATTTTATTTCTTTCAACAGACCTTGGAGGGCAGGCATTATCTTCAAGCTCTTCCCTGGCCAAGCTCCAGAGGACCAGTATGGCCCAGAGGGAAGTTTTACACACATATCATTCCCCAGATTTTATGTCTGGTGTCCCAGTTTTTGTGTCTATTATCCAGGATATGCTCTTTGATCAACTGGATCTGGTAGCCAGGGGGCTTGTGTTCTTACATCACATAAAATTGCAATAATTGGACAGAGTATCCTTGCCAGGCTACTACCCCCCAGAGGACTGCAAGGACAGTGGACTGAAACATACTCCCAGTGTTTCTGTGAAATAAGCGTATTTGTTTGTCCAGGAGGAGTCTTGGCTTGAGGGCCATGTTTCTGGTTTGGCCTACAACTAGGGGCCTACAGAAGTGCTGTCAGGACACAGAAGCCAGTAGATACAATCATTGCATTCTCCCTCTGCTCTGTTCATGGGTCTCTCCCAGAAATTAGCTTATACGCTTGTCTAGTTCCTTCAGTTGTGTGACTGCTATCTAGAGGATGCCTCCAGATCCCTGCCTCTGGTGGCCAGCAGGGCTTATGTTTATGGCCCCATAGAACTGTATATATTTGCTTTCTTTAAAAACTTCTGCCTGAGGATCTGGATTCCAATCAGCCTGGACCTAGGTGCTGAAGGAGATTCTTCCCTTTGGGACACTGACAGATCCTGGCATATCCTCAACTACATGGAGCCATTAAAAGTAAAATAGGCTGCTTGGACAATCACAAAATTTGGGGAGAACAACAAAGAGCTAGAGCAAGGTTGAACAGTAAGTTTCGTCTCCTACATCAGGCCCCTCATTCAAGTTTTATCTAGTGCAGAGAAACCAATACACAGGGGATGCCTGGGTGGGTGAGTCGGTTAAGTGTAATAATACTTACCTCAGACAAAACAGATTTTAAAATGAGGCTATAACAAGAGACAAAGACATCACAATAATACAGATCAATCCAACAAGAAGATACAACAATTGCAAAGATCTATGTACCTAACACTGGAGTGTTTAAATACATAAATCAAATAGTAATGGACATAAAGAGAAAAATTGATGGCAATACAATAGGAGACTTTAACACCCCACTTACATTAACAGATAGATTATCCAGATGGAAAAATCAATAAGAAAATAATGTCTTTGAATGACACATTGGACAAGATGGACACAACAAATATACACAGAACATTCCATCCCACAAAAACATAATATACATTATTTTCAAGTGCACATGGAACATTCCCCAGAATAGATCACAGATTAGTCCAAAAAACAAGCTTCAATAAATTTTAGAAGATTGAAATCATACCATGAACTTTTTCCAATTACAATGGCATAAAACTAGAAATAAATTGCACACACAAAAAGACTGAAAAAAACACAAGCATGTGGAGACTAAACAACATGATACTAAACCAATGGGTCAACAAAGGAATCAAAGAAGAAATTTTAAAAATACATGGAAACAAATACAAATGAAAGCACAATGGTCCAAAGTCTTTGGGGGCACAGCAAAAGCAGTTCTAAGCAGTTCCAATCACATAATGATATAGGACTACCTCAAAAAATAAGAAGAAAGCTAAAAAAAACAAAATGAAGTTTACACTTAAAGGAACTAGAAAAAGAACAGAGCCCGAGTAGAAGAAGGGAAATAACAAAGATGAGAGCAGAAATAAATGACATAGAGACAGAGAGAGAGATCAATGAAACCAAGAGCTGATTCTTTGAAAAGATTAAAAAAAAAAAAAAGAAAAAGAGGGTAAACCCTTTGCCAGACTCATCAAGAAAAAGAGAAAAATGACCCAACTAAATCAAAAACAAGGGAGGAAAATAACAACGGACACCACAGAAATACCAAGAATTATAAGAGAATACTATGAAAAATTATATGCCAACAAACTGTGCAACCTAGAAGAAATAAATGCCTAGAAGCATATGGTCTTCCAAACAAGGAAGAGAAAATCTGAACACACAGATTACAAGTAATGACTGAATCAGTAATCAAAAAACTACCAAAAAATAAAAGTCCAGGACCAGATGGATTCACAGAGGAATTCTACCAGACATTTAAAGAAGAGTTAATACCTCTCTCCTCAAACTATTTCAAAAAAATAGAAGATAAAGAAAAGCTTCCAAATATCTTGTAGAAGGCCAGCATTACCTTGATACCAAAACCATATAAAGACACCACAACCAACCAACAAACAAACCAACCAAAAAAACTACAGGCCAGTATCCCTGATGAACATATGTAAAAATCCTCAACAAAATATTAACAAACCAAATCCAACAATACATTAAAAAGGTCATTCACCATGATCTGATGGGATTTATTCTGGGGATGCAAGGATGGCTCAATATACAAATCAGACAATGTCATCAGTCAATGTCATACATACACAACAACAAAATAAAGAATAAAAATTATATGATCATCTCGATAGATGCAGAATAACATTTGACAAGATTCAACACCCATTCATGATAAAAACTTTCAACACAGTGGGGATAGATGAAACATATCAATATAATAAAGGCCATACATGAAAACCCACAGCTAACGTCATACTCAACAGACCTTTTCCTCTAAGTGCAGGAAGAAGACATGATGTCTACTCTCACCACTTTTATTCAATACCATACTAGAAGTCCTCACCACAGCAATCAGAAAAAAAAAAAAAAAAAAAAAAAAAAAGGAAATAAGAGGCATCTTCATTGGTAAAGAAAAAATTAAAATGTTACTATTTGCAGATGACATGATACTATACATAGAAAATCCCAAAGACCCCACCAAAAAACTACTAGGAGTAATAAACAAATTCAGTAAACTGGCAGGATACAAAATTAATACCTGGAAATAACTTGTGTTTCTATACTCTAATAACTGTGTAGTAGAAAAAGAAATTTAAAAAATTTTTCAATTATACCAAACAAACAAACAAAACCTAGGAATAAACTTTTTTTTTTAAGGATTTTATTTATTTATTCGACAGAGATAGAGACAGCCACGAGAGAGGGAACACAAGCAGGGGGAGTGGGAGAGGAAGAAGCAGGCTCATAGCGGAGGAGCCCGATGTGGGGCTCGATCCCATAATGCCAGGATCACGCCCTGAGCCGAAGGCAGACGCTTAACCGCTGTGCCACCCAGGCGCCCCCAAAACCTAGGAATAAACTTAACCAAGGAAGTGAAAGATCCGTATTCTAAAAACTATAAAACACTAATGAAAGAAACTGAAAAGGACACAAACAAATAGAAAGATAGGTCACGGTCATGGATTGGAAAAATATTAAATGTCCATACTACCCAAAGCAGTCTACAGATTCAATGTAATCCTTATCACAATCCCAATAGCATTTTTATAGAACTAAAACTAATATTAAAATTTGTATGGAAAAACAGAAGGTCATGAATATCCAAAGCAATCCTAAGAAAGCAGAACAAAACTGGAGGTATCACAGATTTCAAACTATACTACAAACTTGTAGTAGTCAAAATGATATGGCACTGGCACAAAAATAGACACAGACTAATGAAACAAGTTAGAGAGCCCAAAAATAAATGCACAATTACATGGCCAATTAATCTGTGACAAAGGAGGCAAGAATATACAATGGGGAAAAGACAGTGTCTTCAATAAATGGTGCTGGGAAAATTGGACAGCAACACGCAAAAGAATGAAACACCTACTTTCTAACATCATACACAGAAATAAACTCAAAATGGATTAAAGAACTATATATAAGACTTGAAAGAATAAAAATCCTAGAACAGAGAACAGGCAATAATTTATTTGACATCAATTGTAACAACATTTTTCTAGATAGGTCTCCTAAGGCAAGGGTTACAAAAGTAGAAATGAATTATTAGGACTGCATTAAAATAAAAAGTTTTTGCACAGCAAAGGAAAGCATCAACAAAACAACAAGGTAACCTACTGAATGAATGAAGATACATTCAAATGATATATCTGATAAGGGGCTAATATCCAAAATATATAAACAACTCATAAAACTCAAGACCAAAAAAAAAAAAAAAAAAAGAATCTGATTAAAAAATGGACAGAGGACCTGAATAGATATTTTTCCAAAGAAGACATACAGATCACCATCACTAATCATCAGGAAAATGTCAATAAAACCATGAAAGATAACACCTTACACCAGTCAGAATGACCAGTATCCAAAAGTCAGGAAATAAGAAGTGTTGGTGAGGCTGCACTTTTGTGGAAAAAAAGAACTTTTGTGCACATTCCCCTGTTGGTGGGAATGTAAACTGGTATAGCCACTATGCAAACAGTATGGAGGTTCCTCAAAAAATTAAAAATAGAAATACCATATGATCCAATAATTCCATTATTGGGTATTTGCTAAAAGACAATAAAAACACTAATTCAAAAAGATATATGCACCCTTATGCTTATTGTAGCATTATTTATAATAGCCAAGAAATTAAAGCAACCTAAGTGTCTCTCAACAGGCAAATGGATAAGGAAAATATAATACACACACACACACACACACACACACACACACACACACACACAGATACTATGTAGCCAAAAAAAAGATGAGATCTTGCCATTTACAACATTATGGCTGGACATAGATGGTATCCCACTAAGTGAAATAAATAATACTGAGAAAGGCAAAAACCATAATCTCACTCATAAGTGGAATCTAAAAAAAAAAAAAAAAAAAAAAAGAACAAACAAAAAGCAGAATCAGACCCACAAATAGAGAACAAACTGATGGTTGACAGAGAGGAGGGGGATGGAGGAGTAGGCAAAATGGGTGAAGGGAGATGGAGATAAAGGCTTCCAGTTTTGGAATAAATAAGTCACAAAAATAAAAGACAGAGCATAAGGAATACAGCCAATGATATTGTAATAACAATGTAATGGTACAGATGGTAGCTACACTTGTGATCATAGCATAATGTAAAAACTTGTCAAATCACTATGTCGTACACTTGAAACTAATGTACCATTGTGTGTCAACTATACTCAAATAAATAAAAAAGCAACCTACACAGAGTCAAGCAAAATGAAGGAACAGAGCAATATATTACAAACAAAAGTAAGAGAAAACCTTAGAAAGAAAAATCTTAATGAAATGGAGATACATAACTTATCCGATAAAGAGTTCAAAGTAATGGTCATAAAGATGCTCAAAGAACTCAGAAGAATGGGTAAATACAGTGAGAACTTCAACAAAGGTATAGAAAATGTAAGATAGTACCAAGTAGAAGTCCCTGAGCTGAAGAACACAACTAAGCTAAAAATTACATAAGCGGGTTTCAATAGTAGACCAGATGAAACAGAAAAAAGAGTCAGTGAATTTGAGACAGGACAGTGGAACTCACCCAATCACAGCAGCGAAAAGAAAAAAAGAAGAAAAAAAAAAGTGAAAATAGCTTAAGGAACATATGAACAATATCAAGTGTAGTAACATTCACGTTACAGGAATCTCAAAAGGAAAAAAGAAAAAGAAAGCGGTAGAAAACTTATTTGAAGAAACAATGGCTGAAAACCACCTTAACTTGGGAAAAAACACAGACCTCCAGCTATAAGGAGCACGGAGTTCCAAATAAGATTAACTCAAAAGAGTTAAAGGCAGTGAGAGAATCTTAAAAGCAGCAAAAGAAAAACAACTTGCTATGTACAAAGGAACCCCTATTACGCCATCAGAAGGTTTTTCAGCAGAAACTTTACAGGCTACAAGGGAGTGACACAATATATTTAAAATGCTGAAAAAAAACACAACAACTTCCAATGAAAAATATTTTACCCAATAAAATTCTATTTCAGAATTGATGGAGAGATAGTGAGTTTTTCAAATAAGCTAAAGCTAAAAGAATTTATAACCACTAAACCAGCCTTAAAAGAAATGTTGAAGGGACTTCTTTAAGCTAAAAAAAAAAAAAAAATTGCAAGCACTAATTAGTAATAAGAAAACATTTGAAAGTATAGATCTCACTGGTAAAGATAAATATATAAAGGTAGTGGGCTAATCACTTATAAACCTAGTATAAAGGTTCAAATACAAAAGTAGGGAAAATAACCATAATTACAATAATTAGTTAAGTGATATAAAATATAAAAAGATATAAAATGGGACATCAAAAAATAAAATGTTGGGGGTGGAGAGTAAAATGTAGAGCTTTAGAATGTTCAAACTTAAATTGTTACCAACTAAAATAGACTGCTATAAATATAAGCTGTTGTATGTAAGTCTCATGGTAACCTATAGTAGATACACAGAAGGTAAGGGAATCTAAGCATGCCAGTAAAGAAAGTCATCAAACCATAAAATGACAGCAAGAGAAAAAAGGAACATGGAGGAACTACAAAACAATCAGACAACAATTAACAAAATTGTAATAAGTACGTACCTATGAATAGTTAAATATAAATGAACTAAATTCTCTAATCAAACGACAGAGTAGCTGAGTGGATAAAAAAAAGTTAAGAGCCATCAGTATGCTGCCTAAAAGAGGCTCACTTCAGCCTGAAAGACACATATAGACTAAACGTGAAGGGATGGAAAAAGATACCTCATGCAAATGGAAACCAAAAAAAAGCTGGAGTAGCTATCTTTATATCAGACAAAATAGTATTTAATACAAAGGTAATAGGAGATGAAAAGTGCATTAAATAATGATAAGGGGGTCAATCCAACAAGAAGAGATAACATTTGTAAATATTTATGCACCTGGCAAAAGAGCACTTAAATATACAGTTGACCACTGAACATAGCTTTGAACTGCACAGGTCCACTGATATGTGAATTTTTTCCTCTGATAAATGCAGTACAGTGCTATAAGTGTATTTTCTCTTCTTCATGATTTTCTAAATATTTTTTCTCTAGCTTTATTGTAATAATACACTATATAATACATATGACATACAAAATGAGTGTTAATAGACTATTTATATTATCCGTAAGGCTCCCAGTCAACAGTAGGCTATTTATAGTTACATTTTGGGGGAGTTAAAAGTTATATATAAATTTTTGACTGCATGGGGAGGCAGTGCCCCTAATCACCATGTTGTTCAGTGGTCAACTGTATAAAACAAATATGAACAGACCTAATGGGAGAAATCACAATATGATAATAGTTGGGGACTTTTATATTCTGCTTATATTCAATGGATAGATCATCCATATAGGAAATCAATAAGGAAACATTGGCTTTAAATGACAAATTAGACCAGATGAACTTAAAAGATATACACAGAACATTCCATTCGAAGTCAACAGAATACACATTCTTCTCAAGTGCACATGGAACATTCTCCAGGATAGATCATATGTTAGGACACAAAACAAGTCTTAATAATTTAAAAAGAGTGAAAACGTATCAAGCACCTATTCTAACAACAATGGTATGAAACTAGAAATAAATTACAAGAAGAAAACTAGAAAATTCACAAATATGTACAGATTAAATATATATCACAAAACAATCAATGGATCAAAGAAATAAATCCAAAAACACCTTGAAATAAATGAAAATACAACATACCAAACTTTTGAGATGCAGGAAAAGCAGTTCTATGAGCAAAGTTCATAGTGATAATGTCTCCTTCAAGAAAGAAAAATCTTTATTAAACAACTTAACTTTATATTTCGAGGAACTAAAGAAAAAAAAAAAGAACAAATGAAGACCAAAGTTAGCAGAAGAAAGGAAGCAACAATGATCAGAGTGGAAATAAATAGAGACCAAAAAAACAATAGGAAAGTTCTATGAAACTAAGAGCTGGTTATTTGAGAAGATAACTTTGATAAATCTTTAAATATACTCAATAAGGAAAAAGAAAACACAAAATCATGAAAGAGGAGAAACATCAAGTGATACCACAGAAATACAAAGGATTATAAGAGACTATTATGAACAATTATATGCCAACAAATTTGATAATTCAGAAGAAATGGATAAGTTTTGAGAAATTCAGCCTATCAAGATTGATGAAGAAATAAAAAATTTGGATGGATGACTAATAGGGAGATTGAATCAGTAATAAAAGTCTCCCAACAAACAGAAATCCTGAATCAGAAATCTTCTTTGGTGAATTCTATGAAATGTTCACAAAAGAATATTAATTCTGGGGTCCCTGGGTGACTCAGTTGGTTAAGTGTCTGACTTATGATTTCAGCTCAAGTCATGATCTCAGGGTCTTGAGATTGAGTTCCATGTCAGGCTCCACACTCAGCATGGAGTCTGCTTAAGATTCTTTCTCTCAGGGCATCTGGGTGGCTCAGTCAGTTAAGCATCTACATTCTGCTCAGGTCATGATCTCAGGGTCCTGGGATCGAGTCCCTTGTCAAGCTCCCTTCTCAGAGGGGAGTCTGCTTCTCCATGTCCCTCTGCCCTTCCTCACCCTCCACTTGTGCACTCTCTCCCTCTCTCTCTCTCAAATAAATAAAATCTTAAAAAAAAAATTCACTGCTTCTTCCTCTCCCACTCCCCCTGCTTGTGTTCCCTCTCTCGCTGGCTGTCTCTGTCAAATAAATAAATAAAATCTTTAAAAACAAAACAAAACAAAAAGGGGCACTTGGGTGGCTCAGTCATTAAGTGTCTGCCTTCGGCTCAGGGCGTAATCCCAGGGTCCTGAGATAGAGCCCTGCATCAGGCTCCTCTACTGGGAGCCTGCTTCTTCCTCTCCCACTCCCCCTGCTTGTGTTCCCTCTCTTGCTGGCTGTCTGTCAAATAAATAAATAAAATCTTTAAAAAATAAAAAAGATTTTCTCTCTCCTTCTGCCACTCCCCCTTTTAAAAAAATATTAATCCTTCTCAAAAGTTTAAGAAAAAAGAGAACACTTTCTAACTCATTTTACAGGCCAGCATTATCCTAATACAAAACCACACAAAGATATTACAAGAAAGTCACAGGCCAATATCCTCATAAACATAAGCAAAAATCCTCAAAAATATTAGCAAACCAATTTTAATAATACATTAAATGAATTCTATGCCAAGATCAAGTGGGATTTATTCCAGGTATCCAAGGATGGTTCAATATCCATAAATCAATCAACATGACACACTATGTTAATAAAAAGAAAATCATATAATCATCTCAATAGAGAAAGCATTTGACAAAGTTCAACACTGATGTATGATAAAAACTTTTAACAAAATAGGTTTAGAGAGAACATACCTCAACATAATGAAGGCCAAATGCAACAAGCACATAGCTAACATCACATTTAGTAGTGAAAGCTGAAAGCTGTTTATTAAGAATCAAGGAATAAGACAAAGATACCTTCTCTTGTCACTTTTATTCAACAGAATACTAGAAGTCCTAGCCAGGGCAAGTAGGCAAGAAAAAGAAATAAATGACATCCAGATTGGAAAGGAAAAATTAAAACTCATTATTCATCATTGCTATAGTATTATACATATGAAGCTCTAAATACTCCACTAGGAAACTGTTAGAACTAATTAATTCAGTAAAGTTGTAGGATACAAAATCAAAATACACAGATCTGTTATGTTTCTATACAATACTAACAAACTACCAGAGAAATTAAGAAAATAATCCTATTTACAATTACATCAACAAGAATAAAGTGTCTAGAAGTAAATATAACCAAGAAGGTCAGATATCTGTACAATGAAAGTTAGAAGATACTGGTAAAAGAAATTGAAGATGACACACACGAATTGAAACACGGTCCATGCTAATGGATTGGAAGAATTCATATTTTTAAATGTCCATACTACCAAAGCCATCTACAGATTTAATGCAATCCTTATAAAAATTCCAACGGCATTTTTTATAGAAAAATAAAATCCTAAAACTTGTCTGGAATCACAAAGACCGCAAAGGGCCTAAGCAATCTTAAGAATAAACAAAGCTGGAGGCATCACACTTTATAATTTCAAAATATATTACAAAGCAATAGTAAATAAAACTTTATGTTATAGGAATAAAAACAGACACATACATCAATGCAAAAGAATTGAGAGCCCAGAAATAAATTAACTGACCATATTTGTGTGGGTTTATTACAAAGGAGCCAAAAATACACATTGGGAAAATAACAGGGTCTTCAATAAATGGTGTTGGGAAAACTTAATAGCTGCCTACAAAGGAATGAAACTGGATCTGTTTTATACAAAAATTAACTCAAAATGGATTAAAGACTTGAACATAAGAGCTGAAACCAAAAAACCCCTGGAAGAAAACGTAAGTGGTAAGCTCCTTGACATCAGTTGTGGCAATGCTTTTTTGAATTTGACACTAAAAGCAAAGTCAACAAAAACAAAAATAAACATGTGGGACTACAATTAACTAAAAGACTTATAGACAGCAAAGGAAATCATCAACAATGAAAAGGCAACCGACTGAACAGGAGAAAATATCTGCAAATCACATATCTTATGAGGGGTTAAGACCAATATATAAAGAATTCATATAACTCAGTAGCAAGAAACAAAAGCAAAAATCAATTAAAAAGATGGGCAGAGGATCTGAATAGACATTTTACTAGAGAAGACATACAGATGACCAACAAGTACAAGAAAAGATGGTCCACAATATTAATCGCTGGGGAAATGGAAATCAAAACCATAATGGGGTATAACCTCATATCTGTTAGTATCTCTATTATCAAAAATATGAGACAACACTTGCCAAATGTTGGCAAAAACATGAAGAAAAGAGAATGCTGTGCATAGTTGACCAGAATGGTATGGTCACTATGGAAGCATTATGGAGGCTCCTAAAAAAATTAAAACTAGAACTAGCATATGATCCAGCAATTCTACTTCTGGGTACTTATTTGATAAATACAAAAACACTAATTTAAAAAGATATATGTACTCCCATGTCCATCGCGGCATTATTTACAGAAGCCAAGACATGGAAGCAACCTGAGTGTCCATCAATGGGTAAATGGAGAAATATATGGTATATATCATACAATAAAATATCCAGTCATAAAAAATTAATTCTTGCCATTTGCAACAACATGGGTGGACCTTGAGGGAATTATGCTATGTGAAAATAAGTCAGACAGAGAAAAATAAATACCATGTGATCTCCTTATATGTGAAATTCAAAAAACAACCCAACAAGGTTCTGGTCCAAGATGCCAACATAGAAAGACCCTGAACTCATCTCTTCCCTGGACATACCAAATCTACATCTATTTGTAGAGCAGTTCCTGTTGAACTGAAAGCTGGCTGAACAGCTTCTGCACAACAAAAAATAGGCTACATAGAAAACAGCAAGAGAGACAGAGACATAGTAACAAAGAAAACCCACATCCTCATTGCTGCAAATGGCAGTTGGGAGGGATAGTACTGAGGGATGGTGAGCAGATTCGTCTGCCTTGGGACATAGAAAAAAAGCTTAAGAGCAACTAAAGCTGCACCTGGGTGGCTCAGTCAGTTAAGTGTCTACTGTCGACTTAGGTCATGATCCCAGAGTCCTGGGATTGAGCCCTGCATTGGGGTCCCTGGTCAGTGAGGAGTCTGTTTCTCCCTCTCACTCTGCCCCTCCCCTCTGCTCATATGCTCTCTCTCTCTCAAATAAATACATAAAATCTTAAAAAAAAAAAAAGAGAGAGAAATTAAATATAATAGACCTAGGCTTAGAACTCCATCAAATGGTGGGAGAGCTCTGGAACTCTCTCTGGGTCAGAGGGGCTTGTAAGAACCACAGTTTACACTCTTCCTCCGCCTTGATAGCAAACAGAAGAGCAGGGTCTGGATGCCATAGCTT
Source organism: Ursus maritimus (assembly GCF_017311325.1). Classification (NCBI taxonomy): domain Eukaryota; kingdom Metazoa; phylum Chordata; class Mammalia; order Carnivora; family Ursidae; genus Ursus; species Ursus maritimus. The sequence continues at coordinate 53,567,206 of NW_024426996.1, forward strand.
ACTTGCTACCTCAGTGAACCCCAGGCCCCTAGCCCACATCAGCCTTAGATACTCTGGGACACAAGCAGTGGTTTAAAACAGTAAGTAGAATATAGACGAACCAGCCCCAGAACCTTGCTAAACAGTGGAGAGCTGCTGAAACTCTCTCCGGGTCAGAGGGGCTGGCAAGAGCCATGGTTTATGTTCCCTTTCTACCTTGATAGTGTGGATAGCGCAGAGTCTGGACACCCTAGTTGGTTTAACTCTTCAGTAAGCCCCAGCCTAGCCCACATCAGCCCCAGCCATCCTACCAAGGTGGCACCAGAGTGGCACACACCAGGACACCCCTGGTCAGCACTCATTACAGATCCAGTCATGCCAAAGTAACAGATGCAAAACACCCCAGAATACACTCCAGTCCACACAACTTCAGATGCTCCACTTCAGACAACTTGCTAGGGTACCTCCATCACAGAGTGTTCCAGGACTTTCTGGCTCATGTCTGCCTTAGCTTTAGTCACTCCAGCTAGGCAACCTGCATAGAGTGCCCTGGGACTTCCCCAATCCTTACCCCACTTCAGCTCCAGCCACACGCCAGGGCACCCGTGGTGCTGAAGACCCCGAGACACTGTCAGGCACCCACTTTAGCTTCATCTGTCCTCCTAGAGCACTCTCTGGGTGGAGAGCCCCAGAACAACCAACTTGTACCCAATTCAGCTTCAGCTGTCCCCCCAGGGTGTCCTCTGTGCAGAATATTCTGGGACTGCCCAGGCCCATGCCCACTTCAGCTACAGCTGTCCCACTACAAAGCACCCCAGGACCCCTGGCATGTGCCCCACCTTGGTTCCGGCTGCCTTGCCAGGGTGCCTTTTGTGCAGAGAGCCCCAAGATCCCCAGCTTGTACCCACTTCAGCTTCAACTGTCCTGGTAGGGAGCCCTCTGTGCAGAAAGTCCCAGGACTATCCCAGCCCATGCCCATTTCAGTTCTGGTAATCCCACCAGGACACCAGCATAGAGTACCCAGGAGCCCCAGCACATGCCAGCCACAGCTACAGTCAGCTAACAAGTCACCGAACACACAGTCTACAGAGGGGATGACAGTACCTAAGACCATTTCTTCAAGTTTAGAAGTAGCTGTTCCACCTAATTCATAAAAAAAAACCCAGAAAGTCAAGCCAAATGGGGAGACAGAGAAATATGCTCCAGATGAAAGAACAAGAGAAATCCTCAGAAAAAGAATTAAATGAAATGGAGATAAGCACTATGCCTAATAAAGAGTTTAAAGTAATGATGGTAAGGATGTTTATTGCGCTGGAGAGAAGAATAGAAGAACTCAGTGAGAACTTCAACAAAGAATAGAAAATATAAAAAAAGAACCAATCAGAGGAAGGAGTTAAGATGGCAGAGGAGTAGGGGACCCCTTTTTCAGCGGGTCCCCTGAGTCAAGCTGGATAGGTATCAGACCATCCTGAACACCCATGGAATCAGCCTGAGACGCAGGAAGATACATCTGGATCTCAACATATGAACATCTCCAGCAACGAGCATTGAGGTACGAAGCGGGGAGCCGTGAAACCGTGCACAGATATCGGAAGATAAACAGGAGGAGGGAGCCGCCGTGTTCGGGTGCTGGGAAGCGATAGCCACCTGCACGGGGAAGCAGGTGGACTCGCTGACCGGCACCTGTGAGAGAGCAGACTGAGACCGTGAGCTGGGGAACGCGCGCGACCAGTCTGAAAACCGGAGCTCTGGAGTGCATGAACCACACTGAAATGGAGCTCCGGAGCGCACGGGGGTGGCTGGTGGCTGGCGGTGTTAGAAACACAAAGGACAGACACGTGCAGGCCCCGGAAGTGAGGGCTGGGACACCGGCTGTGGGGCACACATCCAGGGACACTGTAGGGTTGAGCAGCACCAACAGAAACAGAGTTAAAGTTGCCAGAAGACCCCAGTGGAGAACGGTCCGTGATCCCTCTGTTCTGAGACAGGCTGGGATTCCGCCACTGCTGCTCTGACTCTCAGAAGAGGCACAGCAAACCGCCAGGGAAAGCCGCCAGAGAACAAAAGCCTGGAAATACCGGCTCACAGTGTGCCCATCCCCCTCCCCCCTCCCAGGGGACAAGAGACTCTACCCAAACAGGGTTGCCTGAGTATCGGCGTGGCAGGCCCCTCCCCCAGAAGGCAAGCTGAAAAATCAAGAAGCCCACATCCCTAAGGTCCCTATAAAACAAGTGCGCACTGCCTCAGTCCTGGTCAATAATTTGGGCTCTGGACAACCCCGCAACCTCTCCTTATCAGAATGACAAGAAGGAGAAATCCCCCCAGCAAAGAAAAGATAATGAGTCTGTGGCCTCTGCCACAGAACAAATGGATATGGATATAACCAAATTATCAGAAATGGAGTTCAGAGTAACAATGGTCAAGATGATGTGTAGACTTGAAAAAAGTATTAATGAAAATGCTAATGAGAATATAGAATCTCTGAGGGCAGAAATAAGAGCGAATCTGCCAGAAATTAAAAATGCTATGAATCAAATGCAGTCAAAACTAGAGGCTCTGACGGCCAGGGTGAATGAGGCAGAAGAATATATCGGTGAATTGGAGGATGGGTTAGTAGAAGAAAAAGCTAAAATAGAATCTGGACTCAAAAAAATCCACGCTCAGGAATGTAGGTTACGGGAGATTACTGACTCAATGAAACGTTCCAATGTCAGAATCATTGGCATCCCCGAGGGGGTGGAGAAAAACAGAGGTCTAGAAGAGATATTTGAACAAATCGTAGCTGAAAACTTCCCTAATCCAGCAAAGGAAACAAGCTTTCATGTCCAAGAGGCAGAGAGGATCCCTCCCAAGCTCAACCACAACAAACCCACGCCACGTCACATCATAGTGCAATTCGCAAATATTAGATCCAAGGATACAGTATTGAAAGTGGCCAGGGCAAAGAAATTTCTCATGTACCAAGGCAAAGGTATGAGAATTATGTCGGACCTGTCTACACAGACCT